>NC_141072.1:30880582-31348082 GCF_041138505.1 Cibotium barometz
GGAACTCTTTTCCCTAGTACCCAAGACAAAACCTAACCAAATTCCTAATTGGATCCCATCACTACAGTGGTTGGCTAACCCATGGGACTAGATGGGGTTAGGCTCGACTAATGGATCCTTAAATTGAGACTCAATTCTGTTATGGTATGATAGATGAAGTAAATCCTGGAGACAAAAATTATTCTATTGAAAAGAATCAATAGTTGCGCCTCTCAATGAGGAAAAAAGCATTGGTCTCTATGATCCAAGTGCAATCTTTTCCCAATCTGACTATGAGATTTACGGGTTTGGTCAGATTAGTTCAGTTAGTTAAGGCTTTTGACTATGTTAGAGAAAAATTATCTTGGAGGAATCGCCCGTGCTTTCCGGGCAAGGGAAGTTTTTTTGGGTTTGGTTTTGGAAGAACTGATGGATTAGTCTCTCGTCCGAATATCCGTGGGCGAGGCCCCGAGTGAGGGACCTTGCCCCGCGCAAGAAGTGCTACTTCCGCTATTAGTACCCCTAAATTCATTGAGCGGAGGGGGCACGGATCTTTCCCACTTTGTTGCCTAGTTTACTACGATGTAACCTATGCAAGCCTGGTCTATGATGCAAGGTCAAGTTTAGGATATGACTTACTATAGTTTAGTACTATTATAAACGTGCTATTGTGGTGTGGTCTAGGTGCCACCATATATCAAAGTTCTCATGGAAGAAGGTAGGGTGGCATGCTTGTGTCAAGCAAACCCCCCAATGCTCCTAGAACAATCATCATGTATTGAAACGATAAAGGATAGAGAAAAATTTAAGGTTGTGGTGCTCTAAGGAGTGGTTCGGTGATGCAGATAAGAAGTTTGCCATCAATTGTTGCAATAAGTTTGAAAAGAGGCTGTATGAAAAGTCTCATTATCTATGGGACCTCAGACCTATTTGCAAAGCGCACGAGGTCCTTAGATGAGTTTGTGGAACTTGGTATGTAAATAGCACAATGGTGAAATACATGTCTGAAAAGACATTTGCGAATAAAGCAAATTAAAGGGCGAATCAGGTAGGGCTATGACAAGCACGTGTGTATGAAATGCATAAAACACATGTATCATATGTTTTATGTGGCATCCACAAAAATGATGCTCGACTTCATGTTCCTTCTTTGTACATTTCTTCCTTTTTTGCAATAAAACAATCCGTCAAAATACTAAGTGCATGTGTTTTTTGTAGCCACATAAAACATATGATGCATGTGTTTTCCATATACTATTATGCATTTCATACTCACATGCTTGTCTATAGCCCTGCTTGATTTGCCCTTCAATTTGGTTTATTCACAATGTTTTTTCAGCCATGTATTTTGCCATTGCGCTCTTTACATACCTTTCCACAAACCCGTCTAAGCTCTGCAATAGGTGTGAGGTCCCATAAATAATGAGCCTTTTCATACTGCACCTTTTCAAATTTCTTGCAATTGATGGCAAACTTTTGATCCGCATCACCAAACCGCTCCTTAGAGCATTGTTAATGACTCCTCGGGGTTTGACATCCAATTGCATTTGCCTTGCACGGGGGCAACCAGGCTTGCGTAGAGGGATAGAATAGGCTTCATCAAACCCATGATTTAGCTTAAAAATTTTCTCCAACCTTTGTGGTTTCAATACGTGAATATTGTTTTAGGGGAATTCAGTGTGCCACCCTACCTTCTTCCATGAGAACTTTGATATATGGTGGCACCTAGACCACACCATAGCAGCACATTAATAATAGTAAACTATAGTAAGTCACATCCTAAACTAGACCTTGCATAATACACCAGGCCTGCATAGGTTGTACCATAGTAAACCATGCAACAAAAAGGTTTTGCTTGCTGCACTTCAAGTGAACCCAGCACACAGAACTGCTCATCTCTTTCCCGGTTCTGTTTGTCAACTTCTCTCTCTTCTTCCTCCTCTGTGGGGTTGTATAGTCAAGATCCTCCACTAGTTTTTCGCTTGACTTGCATATTTCACTTCTTGATTGGCAGTTTTTTCACCCTAGCCTGGGCAGGGGAATAAGGCTTATCCAAATTGTCATCATGCTGGTTTTCCAAATTCTCATGTCCATTCCCAACTTTATTTGCAATGCAATGAGATAATTAGATTGAGAGCAAGCAATATATTGTCAAGGATAGCCACTTATTGCCGCATGTTTTGCGATGCAGTGAAACAAGTAATTTGAGAGAAAGCAATATTGCCAACATTATTTGCAATGCAATGTGTTAACTACCTAGTATCATTGACATTACCAAGCACATATACTGTCTAATGGTGAAGAGGGATCCGTCACAGGGGCACAAATCAAATTCACAAGTGCATCAATTGCACCATAGTCCAGTTTCACATTACATCCATTTTCCTCCCCCTTTTATGATCATGAAGTGCTCTCAACCATATTTGCATTGCAAAATCACAAGCATAGTCCAGTTTCACATTACATCCATTTTCCTCCCCCTTTTATGATCATGAAGTGCTCTCAACCATATTTACATCCATTTTCCTCCCCCTTTTATGAGAACCCCATAGAGAAAATGTGCCTTTGTGAGACTAACAAAATTAATATATTTGGTGTATCAGGGATGCAGAAAGGTCAAGCAGCACGAACCTTGTGGGTTGAGAATGATCTAAGGAGAGTACTAAGATAATCTTCATTACATCCTAGAGCTAAATACCCACACCTTTGTGGCAATTACTTTTCGAAAACACATCACGATTTAGGAGTTTCAGAGGGTGGGCTCCTTTTGACCCTTTGAATCATAGTCTATGACTTATGCAACTATTACAAATGTTTGAGGACCACATCCCCCTTGTTAAAAGCATACATGAAATAAATAGGGGATAAAATGTAGGAGAAAGTCCTTTTTGTCGTGTTCATAATCCCCACAATGAACACAAGGCACACACTTCATTGATCGATGTTGCATGTTGCCCACTGTTCATAGAAAACCCACAAACCCTTACAAATGCACCTGAAAAATTCATGATCTCACTTGTAAATTTTATTTTTGCAATTTTAAAGATCGATAAAATTTTAAGCATTTTAATTATATTTTAGTGGAAAAACCTATAAATATTGAAGAAAAACTTGTAAATTTTAAAATTGCAAGTTTTAAGATCTGAGAAGAAGAATATTCTCCGTGTGAACACTGATGCTACCACAATGCTTGCACTATCTCTGGCCCATCAAAAGACACCACACAGGAGTCTGACTATAGTGGATTCATTGACTGCCAGATACTCCGACTGAAGGATGCTCCCACAAGTGGATGGTCTAAGCCTTCATCGTTAAAGTGTCACCAAAGCCAGCTCCCTCATCCTTCAAGAGATTCCAGACACCGGGAAGTTCTTCCACCCTTTAGAAGGTTTGTTCATTCGGGGAATGAACAAACCTTTAGACACCCTAGTCAAGAATGCTAAGCCAGTTTCCATGGCTGAAGCTGTAAGAATGGCAAAGGACTTTGCCAAAGCCTTCATCTCGTTGTTGTTAAAGTGCTGTGCCAAAGCTAGCTCCCTCATCCTTCAAGAGAGTCTAGACATCGGGAAGTTCTTCCACCCTTCTACCTCCAAAGAGATAGCAAGGTCCCAACCAGAATCTCAAGTTAGGAAGTTTCAGGAATGAATGAAAACTTTTTCCTCGAAGCTCTTTCTCAGGAACTTTGGCTCTTTTAAGAATGCAAAGGGAATAGCTTCGAAGTGAGAATAGGTGCTTCGAATGTCAGTTTGGGAAGAACCAGCTCAAGGATTGCCCATCTCCTTCTGTGGGCCAAGGAAACCAGGGTCCCAGAGTTCAGAGACAGACTCCTTTGTATTACTCCAATCAGGGTCCCCCGCGCTAAAATCAAGGCAACCCCAGAAGAGTGCCAGCTCAGCGTGCAGCCTCCATGCAAAGTAGTCTTCGAACTCCCTCCCAAAATTGGGGAAACCAAAGAGAGAGAGTTCCACCTCATATTGCAGTAGCTAGAGCCGTCACTATAGCTGAGGAAGTGGAGGAAGAAAAAGGACAGATCTATGCTACAATTGAGCATCAGGGGGAATAATCGTTAATTTTTCAGTCCTCCAGACTTCAGCAGAGTACCAGGGTAAGAAATTCAAGCTTTTAATTGATTCAGGCAGTACCCCATTGTGTGGTTACTTGTGCAAACTACACCAAGTAATTTCCCATCTAGGAGCTAAATGGGAGCAAATTTCCACACTTCTTCTAGCCCTTTGATCATTGCCTTAGCAATGTATTCTATGCTCTTAGGCTTTTTTATTTTTCTAGTGTCCTAGATTTTGACATTGGGATCCATCTTCACCAATGAGTCTAGTCTTTTACTTTTTGTGGAAAAGGGATTCATGTAAAGTTATCATTAAAATCTATTACATCTAGGAAACACTCCACTAACATCCTATGCTTTCTAGGATATACAATGCATCATGCAATTGCTTCTCAATCCCTAAGAAGAAAGAGATTAGCTTAGTTTAGCTTGGATTTTCCTCAACAATTCTTAAGGAGGTTTATACAATATCTTACTAACTTGTGTTCAAGCTACTTGAATTGATAAAGTTATCATGTATAAGGGATTCATGTAAAGTTATCATCAAAATCTATTGCATCTAGGCAAAACTCCAGGAACATCCTATGCCTTTTGGCATATACAATGCATCATGAAATTGTTTGCTTCTCAATCCCTCTAAGAAGAATGAGATTAGCCTGGTTTGGATTGGATTCAACAATTCTTAATGAGGTTTATACAATCTCTTACTAACTTGTGTTCAAGATAGCTTGAATTGATACAACTACCAGAGATGACATCAATCTTTAAAAGCCTATAGTAATGCTAGCTCAAGGTCCTCTCCACATGGTCTCTTTTTGTGAATCTTCCAAGAGTTGGAACCATAACAAAGCCTTTCATTCTAATGTCAATCTAAAGGCATCAATATTAGTTATGGGATCAATTACTCTTTCAGCCATACAAATGCAGCTAGGTGGCTATAGGGAAACCTTGATCCCTCAAACTTTGACATTAACTTGGATATATGAGAGGCTCTAATGGCCAATGATTGTACTCATCTCTCATTCCTCTAAGCATCCTGACCACCAAACCACCATGGGAATTTCATCTAGTACTTTTCTTGTCTCATCTAGAATATGAGCATATGCTCTAGGTTCTATTGGTAGATTCTATTTGCTCGACTATTGGTTTTGGAGCCATTGGGGCTATGTATCTTGGTTTAACTCTGGGGCGTTTTGGTGTGTAGAATGGTCCCATGTACCCATAGGCTAGTACTCTAATTGATGTTTCTGGTAATTATTCTAGGAGAACTTTGGTTGTATGCATCATTATCAAAACACCATGGGAATGTCATCTAGAACTTTTCTTGTTTCATCTAGAATATGAGCACATGCTCTAAGTTCTATTGGAAGATTCTATTAGCTTGACTACTGGTTTTGGAGCCATTGTGGCTACATATCTTGGTTTAACTCTAGGGCATACTAGTGTGTACTCTAGTCCCATGTACCCATAGGCTAGTACTCTAATTGATGTTGATGGTAATGGTTCTAGGAGCACTTGGGTTGTATGCATCACTACCAATATCTCACTAGCCAGTGGTGGTAGTCTTGTACCATTATCATCACCTTCATCATTGTCATTATGGTAGATTCGGTTGTACAACACTAAGAGGCACTAGGGGGGAGTATGGCTCAGGTGCATGGCAAGATGAAGTGCCTTATAGGCCATGTAGAGTTCTTGCAACCCCTCCCCATCCATCCACGAGAGGACAGTAAACGACTTGGAGGAAGCATAAGGAAATGGAAAGAGGCCATGTGGCTTGTCCATGCTCCAGGATGTGGGCCCAACTAAGGAGGTTTGCAGTAAGAGGATGGATTGGGAGGGTGAAGAGGATGGTGGGGTTGTCAAAAGAGATTTAGCTTTGGAAGGAGAGGGTGACAAGTAGATTGATGAAGTGCATAGGGATTTTGGTGACTATGTAGGAGAGGGAAGAGGTGGTGATTAGTTTTTCTAAAAAGATGTTATGTTGGAGGTGGTGATTAGTTTTTCTAAAAAGATGTTATGTTGGAGGAGATTAAGTTGGAGGGCATAGTAATGAAGCTCAAGGATTGTGGTGAGGTTTTAGGGAGGATAGGAAATAAGAAGCAGGCAAACACCATAGCCTCATACAGCTGAGCGCTGCTTTCATCAATTGCAGCTTCACAGCAGCGTTTTGTGCCTGGGAAGTTTTGTGCGTTACTTTCTGAGCGCTGCTTTCATCAAACGTAGCTTCACAGCAGCGTTTTGTGCCTGGGAAGTTTTGTGTGCTGCTTTCTTTTGGGCCTCATACAGGTGAGGGAAGCTGCAGCCTTGAGTTTTGTGTTTTGCTTTCTTTTGGGTCTCATACATACATGCAGCCTTAGTGGATTGGAGTTTTGTGTTTTGCTTTCTTTTGGGCCTCATACAGCTGAGGGAAATTTTCACTGTGATGCTCAGCAGGACGCCATAGCTAGAAAAGCTTCATCACTATGATGCTCGGTAGGATGCCATAGCCAGAAAAGCTTTATCATCGCCAGCTTCTATTTACACTCTGTTCTACTATCTCTTCTCTTTCCCCCAAACATCAATGACATGACAAAATCGTTCAAAAGGAAGAGACCATGACGCTTGACAACCAAGGCATGCACTGCAGCTCCATGCACTTGGCGGAGTAGATTCAGGTTTTTGCTCTTCAACCATTCTTGATTTTTGAATTCTTGCATACTTTTATTTCCTACTCTATATCAATGTGTATGATCTGAATTTTAATTGACATGTTCGAAACTTTAAATCTAAATTAATTTAAATCATAGATAATGATTTAATATGAGACAAAAATATGTGTACCTTGTGGTATCATTGAATTTGATAATGGATGCAGTGATATCCAAGTGCTAGTTGTCAATGACAAGATGGGAAAGTAGGTTTGTATTACATAAGCGACATGGATGTCAAGGAAAATTTGAAAAAGAGCAAGACCATTTTAAATTCTTAAAGGGTGGGATAACTTGAATTTAAAATTGGGCACGATAATTTTGAATTTAAAATTGGGCGGGATAATTTGAATGCTCTACCACATGCTAGAGCACATGCTAGAGCTGGAGAAATGCATTCTAGCTCTACCACATGGTAGAGCTGGAGTTGAAGTGACTTAAACTAGTGCAAGATGACTTGAAATGACAAACCATCCATCTTTGTATGGGTGTCTTCAAATAAGCACTGCTTGTGTCCCAATGGTAGCCAAGAACATTGCTAAGCCGGCTATGGAAGCTCCCTTGTCCTAGAGCATGCACAAAAGACCCCTCTCCACCTTCTTCATAGCATAGCTTCTCCCCTCTCTCCTTGCTTGAAATTGTACTTTCCTACTCTTACACTCTATGCATGAGATCTATGCAAGAGAGCTCTCATAATAATGCAAGATGTAACTCTGCGCATGAGATCTATGTATGAGAGCTCCTAATGCAAGACCTAGCTCTATGCATGAGAACTCTTTCACTTTTTACATGAGATCTATCCATGGGAGCTCTTATAATAATGCAAGATATAGCTCTATGTATGAGAGCTCTTATAATAATTAATGCAAGATCTAACTCTATGCATGCGATCTCTATGTATGAGAGCAGCTCTTAATGCAAGACTTAGCTCTATGCATGAGAGCTCTTTCACTCTATACATGAGATCTATCCATGGGAGCTCTTATAATAATGCAAAATATAGCTCTATGCATGAGATGTATGTAAGAGAGCTCTCATAATAATGTAAGATCTAACTCTATGCATGTGAGATCTATGTATGAGAGCTTTGAATGCAAGACCTAGCTCTATGCATGGGGGCTCTTTCACTCTATACATGAGATCTATCCATGGGAACTCTTATAATAATGCAAGATATAGCTCTATGCATGCGAGCTCTATGTATGAGAGATCTTAATGTAAGACCTAGCTCTATGAATGAGCACTCTAATGCAAGACCAAGCTCTATGCATGGGAGCTCTATGTATGAGAGCTCTTAATGTAAGACCTAGCTCTTTGCATGAGAGCTCTAGTGCAAGACCAAGATCTCTATAGCTCTCATGCATGATATGAGAGATCTATGCATATGAGAGCTCTTACAATGTAAGAGGGATCTCATGCATGAGACCTCTTAGAATACAAGAGAGCTCCATGCATAAGATATTATGTATGATAACTCTATATGCATGAGAGCTCATCGATATGCATAAGAGCTCTCATGCATGAGATATATATGCATGATAGCCCTCTATGCATAGGAGCTCTAACAATGACTCCCACTTCATAACAGAGCTGATCTATATGCATGAGAGCTCTCTATGCATGAGATTTGCGATCTATATGCATGGGAGCTCTCACAATGAATCACACACAATTAACCCGGATTCGGACAGTTAGAAGTTAAGGATCCGGGACCCCATCAGAGAACGGACCACACGGACATGTGCTAGGGAAGTTGCTCTATGTCCACATCACTTCGTACATGGATTTGGGCATCGCAATCAGTTCTCCCAGCACGTCAAAGTTGGTGGGTCCCGGCCAAGATAGTGCAAAATCGTCATAACAAAGTTTCGGATCCGAAATGAGTCCGAATCGCATCTGAACACAACAAGAAAGATCCGAATCGCATCTGAACACAACAAGAAACATCCGAGTTGCTTGCCACATGTTTGTCCATGCATGATTCGATTTTCATGCCTCTTCGGCGCCATTTGGAGAAGTTGAGGATCCAGGACCCCATCATAGAACGGACCACACGGACTTGTGCTAGGGAAGTTGCTCTTTGTCCACATCACTCCGTGCACGGATTTGGGCATTGCAATCACTTCTCCCAGCACGTCAAAGTTGGGTCCCAGCGCCATTGACCACACTTGTTTATCTTCTTGGTATCGTCATGGCCTCTTCTTGGAGTAATTGGTTTTGTTGATTTGCATGGTACAAAGCTAGATCAATGCATTCTAGCTCTACCACATGGTAGAGCTAGACCTCAAATGCAATTCTAGCTCCACCACATGGTAGAGCTAGAAACCTCAAAGCAGTCTAGCTCTACGATGTGGTCTAGGTTTGTTGGATACAGCTCTACCACGTGGTAGAGCTAGATCAAATGCAATTCTAGCTTCTTGGTTCTTGTCATGTGAAGTAGATCTCTTCTTGGAGTAATTGTTTTTGTTGATTTGCATGGTACACAGCTAGATCGATGCATTCTAGCTCCACCACATGGTAGAGCTAGATCGGATGCAATTGTAGCTCCTTGGTTCTTGTGTTGAAGTAGGTCTCTTCTTAGAGTAATTGGTTTTGTTGATTTGCATGGTACACAGCTAGATCCGGGTTGCTTTCCACACATTTGTCCATGCATGATTCGATTTTCATGCCTCTTTGGTGCCGTTTGGGCCACAGTTGGAAATTTTTACCATTTGGCACGCTCGTGCATCTTTTTCGAGAACCTGGATTTGAACAATTAGAAGTTGAGGATTCGGGATCCCATCAGAGAAAACGGACCACATGGACTTGTGCTAGGGAAGTTGCTCTATGTCCACATCACTTTGTGCATGGATTTGGACATCACTATCAATTCCCAGTGTGTCAAAGTTGGGTCCCGGTGAAGATAGTGCAAAATTGCCATAACAGAGTTCGGATCTGAAATGAGTCCGAATCGCATCTGAACACAACAAGAAAGATTCAGGTTGCTTGCCACACATTTGTCCATGCATGATTAGATTTTCATGCCTCTTCGGCGTCGTTTGGGCCGCCACGGTTGGAAATTTTTGCCATTTGGCACGCTCGTGCATCTTTTTCGAGAACCCGGATTCAGATAGTTAGAAGTTAAAGATCCGGGACCCCATCAGAGAACGGACCACACAAACTTGTGCTAGGGAAGTTGCTCTATGTCCACATCACTTCGTGCATGGGTTTGGGCATCGCAATCAGTTTTCCCAGCGCGTCAAAGTTGGGTCTCGGCCAAGATAGTGCAAATTCGCTATAACAGAGCTTTGGATCCGAAATGAGTCCAAATCGTATCTGAACACAACAAGAAAGATCCGGGTCGCTTGCCACACATTTGTCCATGCATGATTCGATTTTCATGCCTCTTCCCCACCGTTTGGGCCCTTGTTGGAAATTTCCGCCATTTGGCACGCTCATGCATCTTTTTCTCGAGAACCTGGATTCGGACAATTAGAAGTTGAGGATCCGGGACCCCATCAGAACTTGAAAATTATATCAACCAGCATTTGAATTCATCATCTAGATAGCATTTTTGCTTATAATTTCAAGGTCTTAGATTTACTTGTATATACTGCCAGTAAAGAGCTACAGTTATACCCTCGGTATATATGGGTAGTCATGGTCCTTGGAATTATAAGGTAAATACCATCAGGGCTCAAGCAAGTAAGGGATTCCATACAATTACGGTACTTCCATTTGAAGACCCAATTACCTATTTATGAATCTTAATTCTGAATATCAATTTGTATAAATTTCATCACACAATTACAACTTTTATTGCTACTTCATAAATTTTTGACATTTTTGGTTTCTCGGTTCATCCACTTTAGCCAATTCGCTCTGATACCAGCTGAAAGATCCCTGTTCCCTCTGCACAATGAGCTGAAGTAGCACTTCTTGCATAGGGCGGCAGAGCCTCTCACTCAGTGCCTCGCCCATGGATATCCGGACAAGAGACTAATCCCTTGGTTCTTTTAAAACCGAAACGCAGAAAAACTTCCCTCGCCCAGAAAGCACGGGCGATTCCTCCATGATATTTTTATTCTAACGTAGTTAAAGTCATCACACTAACCAAACTGATCCGACCGAACTCGTAAGTCACATAGTCCGATCAAGGAAAAGACTTGCACTTCAATCATAGAGACCAACGCTTTTTTCCTCATCAAGAGACACAGCCGTTGATTCTTTTCTATAGAACAAGGACTATCCGAGATTCACTTTATCTATCATATCCTAACCGAATTGAGTCTCATTTTAGGGATCCATTAGTCCAGCCTACCATCCAGTCCCATGAGTTAGCCAACCGCCCAACCACTGTAGTGATAGGATCTATTTAGGAATTTGGTTATGTTTTGTCTCGGGCACTAGGGAAAAGAGTTCCGGGGAAAAGAGTTCCGAGGCCCCCTAGCCGGCACAGCTGAAAGATCCCTACCCCCTCCGCGCAACGACGAATTCAGGGTTGCTAGTAGTGGAAGTAGCACTTCTTGCGTAGGGCAGAGCCTCTCACTCGGGGCCTCACCCACGAATATCCGGACAAGAGACTAATCCCTCAGTTCTTCCAAAACCGAACCCGAAAAAACTTCCCTTGCCGCCCAGAAAGCACAGGTGATTCCTCCATGATATTTTTATTCTAATGTAGTCAAAGTCATCACATGGTCCGATCCAAGGAAAAGACTTACACAACTTGGATCATAGAGACCAACACTTTTTTCCTCATTAAGAGGCATAGCCGTTGATTCTTTTCCATAGAACAAGGACTGTCTGGGATTTACTTCATCTATCGTATCTTAACAGAATTGAGTCTCATTTTAGGGATCCATCAGTCCAGCCTAGTCCCATGGGTTAGCCAACCACCCAACCACTGTAGTGATAGGATCCATTTAGGAATTTGGTTATGTTTTGTCTCGGGTACCAGGGAAAAGAGTTCCAAGGTCCCCCTAGCCCGGTGCTTCATGGAAACTTCAAAATAGTCACACCACTTACACACCCAATATGAAATTTTCTTTTTCACAGATTTAGCTGTCTTTAAAACAATCTTTTAATGAAACCATAGTATCGCTGATCATAATCCTCCAAAATATCCGGTTGAATTCTTATTCCAATCATTCCTTCTTCGGTGTACCTAAGGCATCATTGGCAACCAGAACGCTCACCACCTATCCACTCAGGTCAATAGTTCCTAGCTCATAGTACCCACAAATATACTCACTTATAAAAATCCAGATAGATCAGCAAAATCAACCAACAGATCCATATAAAAGTGCTATGGACTCATCCGTAGGACCAGCAAGGTCAATCAACCAGATCCATGCTCGAGTTCAGAAAACAACTCTAACACCTTGTTCCATTTTCTTCCTCGATGCACACGTGGGTATCTTCAACGTCCTAGAGCCCGAGCACCGTATGGTCAGCACCCTCTAGGATCCTTCACAGGTCACCTAGTGCTTCACTCATAGGCCGCTTCCTTGGTCCCTCATCCACTGTATCGGAAGCTCACCATTTAAATCGAACCGAGGCTGGTCAAGACCTCAGACGACCTTGTTATGCGAGACATCCTCCATTGATTCTCCGTCAGCTATTGCAACTTTATCACTTAGGTCTCCACGACCTCAGTCACAAGACATTCAAAATGCTTCTCTAGCATTCTTGACATAATAATAGTTATTTAAAAACAGGTCATAAATACAGTTTCTAGCGAACTCTCATCTTTTCACATCGTTCCACATAATTTCTTGTTATTCCACATTCTTCTACATCAATTCACTTTACTTAATCCACATCCAATCATATATATCCTCATTGCCCTTCATCCATTCTCATCCAATCACATCATATTACATCTCATCACATCTATCCTCATCACATCTCATCCATTTCTCACCTACCCCTATTCACATCACATCACATCACATCTCATCTTATCTATTCACATCACATCTCATCCATTCGCATCTATCTCGGTTCACATCACATCACATCACATCCATTCATATCTATCCCGATTCACATCACATCTATCCCGATTCACAGCACATCACATCACATCTCATCCATTCACATCTATCCAGATTCACATCATATCACATCATATCACAACTCATCTATTCACATCTATCCCGATTCACGTCACATCTCATCTATTCACACTCGGGGCCTCGCCCACGGATATCTGGACAAGAGACTAATCCGTCGGTTTTTCCAAAATCGAACCCGAAAAAAACTTCCTTCACCCGGAAAGCATGGGCGATTCCACCAGGATAACTCTTTACTCTAACGTAGTCAAGACCATTACTGATCAAGCTGATCCGCCAACTGCACCTATAAAGATACTCGGTTAGATCAAGGAAGAAACTTGCACTTGGATCATTGGGATCAACGCTTTTTTCCCCATTAAGAGGCACAGCCGTTGATTCCTATCCATAGAGCAATTACTATCCGAGATTTACTTTATCTATCGTATATCCTGACTCACATCATATCCACTCACATCACCTCTCATCCATTCACATCTATCCTGATTCACATCACATCACATTATATCCATTCACATCACATCACATTACATCCATTCACATCACATCACATCACATCCATTTCACATCACACCACATCTATCCACATCATATCTCATTCATACACATCCCATCTTATTCATCCACATCCATCCAGTCATTCACATGCATGACTATTCACATCCATCCATTCATTCACATTCACATCTCATCACATTCACATCCACATCCCTTTACATCACATCACATCCATATCCCCTTACATCACATCACATCCACATTACTTTTCATCACACCACATCCTATCACATCTTATCACATTCATTCACATTACATCACATCTTATCGTATCCACATCCACATCCATTTAAATCACATCACATCCTTTCACCTAACCTCACATCTCATTCTCATCTCAACATTCACATCCATATTCATTTACATCACATTCTTTCACATACACATACACATCCATTTACTTTACATCTCATCCTTTCCCATAACCTCGCATCTCATTCTCATCTCATCATTCACATCCATATTCTTTTACATTCACATCCACATTCTTTTACATACACATCTACATCCATTTACTTTACATCTCATCCTTTCACATAACCTCACATCTCATTTTCATCTCATGATTCACATCCATATTCATTTACATCACATTCTTTCACATACACATCCACATCCATTTACTTTACATCTCATTCTTTCACATAACCTCACATCTCATTCTCGTCTCATCATTCACATCCACATCCACATCCATTTACTTCACATCCACATCCATATCCATATCCATTTACTTCACATCCACATCCACATCCACATCCATTTACTTCACATCTCATCCACATTCATTTTCATCACACTACATTTGTAAGGTTCCCCCCTTCCAAAATAGGGGAAACACTTAAGATAGTTTACTAAGTCTTAGCTTGGAGAAAATTTCCTACTCATCACACATTGACCATGCAGAGATTTAAGGATACGATTCATAGGTAAGACCTAGTCCTATCCTGCAGGGGGAGTGTGGTATTCTAAAAATCAAACCACCCATAGGGTAATTGATCATAATTTGGACAACTACTAGTCTTGATTCCTAGAGACAACGCTTTTTTCCTCATCCATGTAAGTTGTAGAATAGAATTGCCCGAGAACCTATTTATCTAGCGTAGGGCTTTCACTTAGCTTGTTAGAAAGCTACCCGACTAATCGTGTCCACCCGCCGTCCGTAGGATGGTGCCGTCAGGGCATTCCATCCTCCCACTTTCCACCCTACTCATGTGTCAGTTTTGTTTTCTAATTAATCCTACCACACTGTTTGACATAAATAAACATGTTCCTTAATTAAGGCCCTTTTCATCACAAGGTTTGTTAAAACAGCCTTTCTCAACAGTACAATAATGCCAAAGATAAGATTTATAAAAAATGTTTATACATGAATCAATTCCATACAAGCCAATCCAGCTCTCTTATTCTTTTCCTTTATACTGTCGATGATCTAGAATTCGGCCTTCCAACCTCTACATGCTGCCTCTACATGCTGTGGGCAAAACTCTACGAGACCATACACCTCATCGTTGGCTGTGGCGAGGACTCAAGCCGTAGCCTGTCACCCCCTTAGGCTCCGTCACTCGATCCTCCCGCCCCCCCTCAGAGGGATGTCTGCACACTAGGGTGGGCTAATTCACTGCACTAACCTGGGCCCTCAAAACTAGGTAGCACCACAATCACTCGCCTTCTTGTCTTCTTATTTCTTTTAGGATTTTTGGAGCTAATATTTTTATTCTATCACTTTCCTAATGTTTCTAGCCTTATTGTCTCAGTCTTCTCTAAGTGCACTATCTTTCCTTATTGAAATCTATATTAAAAGAGACGCATACATACATGGCTTGGGAGGGACCTTACAATCTCCCCCACTTAAAAGATTCGAGATGTCCTCATCTCGCGAGCTGGGGTAGTATCTTAGTAAATCCTCCTCTCTTCCAAAATGGTGTCCCCCCTAGGTAGAAATCTTCTTTTATCTAGACATTGTTCCTAAAGAGTCTCTTATTTCATGTGTTTGGCTCCTTTTGTTGTGCCCCCAAAAGGTCTTTATTATTCTAAAGTTAATTGGCCTTATTATCCTAAGTTCATGCATCCATATACCTATCATATGATATGAACCTTTAAAATTAGAAAAAAATCATAATCCTTTCTTACAAATTCCTTATTCTATACCCCCATGTAATATGGTACTTAAAATTATCATGGAAAAACGTAAGGAAATCAATCCTTTATGCAATCTAGCCTATGATATCAATTTCATAATCTTAGTATCGTCTTATAGACTACCTCTATTCATCATGCACATTACTTCACATGAATCTTGCACCAATCCTCTTCTATTTACTTATATAAATACTTGTTGAATTCGGTTTTCTTTAACCCCGCTATCCCTATTTCCTAACCTAATTTTGCTCTAGCTCATGATTCCTTGTAGTAGCCGATGGTAGACTTGATGTTCCTCTTGAATTACGGGACCTCTTCTTGATTAACATGGAAGGAATCATGTCCTTCTTGACACTTTCTTTATAAATTTTTTTTATCATAGTCTCTGGCTATAATTATGGCTTCTGAAATAGAGGATGGTTTTGCATTCTTGACAAGGTTATTCAATGGTAGATTAAGTTTCCAAATGAATCGATGGAGAAGAGTTACCTCATCCATCTCTGGAGCTAATCGAAGAAGTTTTAGAAAGATTTTGGTGGTATTCTTCTAGGGTCTTCCCTTCTTGGGTTAGCTCCAAAAATTCATTCATTTTATCCTCTCCAAATCCTTAGAGGACAAAACCTTTCATGAAGGTATACTTTCATGGTATCTCATAACTGATTCTAGTTCTAGTGGTGGTTAGATTGACAACATTGCTTCTAACTAATTCGGCATTTCTTACGATTAGACAAGCAAGGGTGAACTTGCTTCTTTCATTGTATCCCCATTAAAAGTTCAAAACTATCAAATACTTATCATAGCGCCACATTTGAAGACAGTCAGGATTAATACATTTGATATCTTCATTTTTTTGAGAATTACACATCTGGTGCCTTGGGATTGACACATCCGAACAATATCAGGATTAACACGTTTGAGATGACTAGTTTTCTGAAAATTACTTATCTAGTATCTTGGGATTAACACATCTAATAGCATGATCCTCTAGAAATTACACATCCGTTAGATCCATGTTTGTCTAAGATGGGTTCAAGATCTTGGATGATCGTCCTAGTGTAAAGCATCCAATGGATGACATTCACACATCAACTATTCAAACCTTAATGGAGTTATAATCTTAATAATTTATAATATGCAAGTTAATGAGATATATCTTGAAAATTCCTCTAAACAAAGTTTTGGTCTATCCTTCTAGTCATTCAGTCTCTCACTAGTTTCTTAATTTGATTGCCTTATGTTTTTCCTCAAAAGGTTTCCTCCCCAATCTTATTTCTCAAATTTATTATACAAATATCTTGCGTGTGCACCCCCAAGATATAAGCACAATTTCATAGGATGATTGTCTCAACATGTGAGGATATTCAAATCACTTCTATGACTAGTAGAGATGATTGATACATCCTCGTATGATAAACAATCACTTGTTTTAATCCCTTGATTCTTCTTTTGAATAAAAGAGTTCATGGGATTTGTAGAAATCAATTCTACCCATATTTCCACTTTTGGTAAATAATCAAAATCAAATTATACTAAAAATTCCTCTTCTTCCCATTTAATTTCTTGGATCCCAATTACCATGGGAATTCCTCTTTTTGCATTTAATTATTTACATTCTAATGTCATGGGAATTCCTCTTTTTTTATCAATTAATTCTCATAAAATAAATTTATCTAAATTAAAATATCCATTATTTTGATATGCTAGAAATTTCTCTTTTGATATTTAAATATTTCTCATAGATAAATAAATTTATCTAAAAATTTATCTTTGAATTTAAATAAATTATCCCATAATTCCAATATACTAGGAATTTCTCTTTTCCCATCCAAATGATGGAATTCCAAATGTAATAGGAATTCCTCTTTTAACATTTAATTATTTCTCATAGATAAATAAATTTATCTAAAAATTCATCTTTAAATTTAAATGAATTATCCAATAATTCCAATGTGATAGGAATTTCTCTTTTCCCATCCAATTGATGGAATTCCAAATGTAGTGGGAATTCCACTTTTATCATTTAAACTTATCTATGCAAAAAGATAAATTTAACTAAATTTTCTCTTGAAAATTAAATAAAAATCTTAATTAATTCCTTTACACTAGGAATTACACTTTTCTTATTTAATTATTTGAATTCCAATATGGTGGAAATTTCTCTTTCATCATATAAATTTATTTATGCAAAAAGATAAATTTAACTAAAATCTTTCTTTAATTTTTACATAAAATATACATTATATTAGTATTCCAATTTTTTTCTCTTAATTCTTTGGAATACATGGATTTCCATTATCATGGAAATTACTCTTTTAACATAAAAAAATTACTAGAATTTCTCTTTTTTCTAATTTATTCATTAAGCATAAACATAAAAATCAATTTCTCCATGATTTCAATGAGAAGCATTCAATTAATCTAGGATGAAAACTCCTAGAATATGGTAGGAAGTCCTCTTTTCATATTATGAATGAAAATGTTTTATGTGTTTATTTTACAAAAAATTTACCATAGCTCCGTTGCTATTACTGATAATTCTTAATTTAATTGAAAGAATGAAGTTTAATATTATTGATATGATTAGAATGACCACTAATTGGATCATTATCCAATTATGGATTGATTCATAATTTCTCTATGAAATAAGTATCATAAAAGCATTAAAAAGCCATTATTTTGGCCTCCAATTAGACAAGCATAGAAATTACTTTTGGATTAGAGAAATGCTTCATGAGAAGATTCATTTGGATTGAGAATAGGTCATAGGAATGACCTTTCTTTGGGGGGAGAGAGAGAGAAATGCTTAAAAACCATTAAAATTAAGCATAAATGAAAATTTATCTGTTTCTTTATTACAATTCATAGAACAACTTCAATAGTAATCAAAAGCCATTCAAATTAAAGCTTCTCAAGCTTGAGAGGAGTTGAGAAGAGAAGCATTTGGAGTTTTAATAAGAAAAAGATAATAATCCACACTTTACCTTCTAATTTACTTGATTCTTTGATCACAGTAGAGGCTCCCAACCAATCAATTGGTTTGGTATGTTGTAGGAGTCACCAAGGAAGATTGAAGAGAGAGAGAAGCTCCAATCTCTTCAATTTTGTAGAGGTTTTTAGAGGATAATAGAAAATATCATTATTTTAACATAATACTAGCATAGTATAGTTCTCATATTTTTTAATAAAGGGCTTTTACAAAGGGCTAAGGATCTATTTATAGTAGGTGAGGGAGGCCTCTAGCCAAGTCCAACTAATTTCTAGAATTTTCTAGGTTCAGTTTGGTTGAATTTGATTTGGACCTAGTTTGGTTCCCTTCTTTTGATTTGGTTTGATCTAAGAGAGAGGAGAGATAAAAATATCATAATATTTTTGAGTTTAAAACTCTACCACACATGTGAAATAGGCGTCTGCTTGAAGGGCCCCCTTTTCCTTACACATGTGTCAAAAATGAATCATTATATCCAAAATATCTCATTTTTTAAGTAATACTCATAGTTTTTTTACTAATAAACCTTGTACTCAGTCAACTTTTCATCTTATGTGGACATTCACTCATTTTTGGGTATTTTTCTTTTATAAATTGGATTTATCTCCTCCCCACACATGGATTGATCCTATTGGCCCATAGGAACCTTAATTGGACCATAATCCTAAAATTTCTGAAAATCTAGACCCTTAGGCTAAGGTCCTTTATACCCATTTCTAATTAATTCCAATTGCACATTGGAAAGTTCTTTTTGAATTTCTGTTTCAAGAGAAACCATTTTAGACACTAGGAGAATTTTTATATCCAAAAATATCTCAATTTTGGACTATCTCCCTCTAGACATTTTCTCTGTCTAGGTCAAAATAGGATAAAACAGAATCTTTCTTTTATTTCAGAGGGGAAAATAATTACAATATCAGAAGGGGAGGTTCTTACACCTATACACCTCAAAAGCTGGGGGGAGGAATCTTACATGTATGGTCCCGTAGGGTTTTGCCCAGCATGTTGAGACTGGAAGGCCGAATTCTAGATCATCGGCAGTATAAAGAAAAAGAATAAGAGAGCCGGTTTTGTTTGCATGAAATTGATTCATGTATAAAGTTTTTTTTTTAAATCTTGTCTTTGGCATTATTGTACTGTGGAAAAAGGCTATTTTAACAAACCTTGTGAAAAGGGTCTTAATTAAGAAACATGTTTATTTACGTCAAACAGTGTGATAGGATTAATTAGAAAATAAAATTCACACGTGAGTAGGGGAGGATGGAATATCCCGACGGCACCATCCTGTATGGACAGGTGGACTCGATTAGTCGGGTAGCTTTCTAACATATTAAGTGAAAGCCCTATGTTAGATAAATAGGTTCTCGGGTAATTCTATTCTAGAAGACTAGGTCAGCGGCTTTGCCTTGCATGGATGAGGAAAAAAGCGTTGTCTTTAGGAATCAAGACTAGTAGTTGCCCAAATTATGATCAATTACCCTATGGGTGATTTGATTTTTAGAAGACCACGCTCCCCCTGCGGGATAGAACTAGGTCTTACCTATGAATCGTATCCTTGAATCTCTGCATAGTCAAGGTGTCGATGAGTAGGAAGTTTTCTCCAAGTTAAGACTTAGTGGACTATCTTAAGTGTTTCTCCTATTTTGGAAGGGGGGAACCTTACACTCGTACTCTGACTTTTCTCTCTTTTGAAGGTCTATGGCAAAATAGTCTTCTTTCTTTAAAAGAAAAGCTATGGATTTTTTTGGTCTCTTCCTCCAAAAGACCATAGCAATCTAACCTTCTCTTCTAAGATATTAGATAAGAATGAAGGGATACATACATCTCGAGCTCTAGGATTACTTGAGGCTACTTGCTGCCTTCTTATAGTTTTTCCTATGTAGAGACCTTGACAGAATCAGCAAATTGTTTCAGCCATATCTCTCCGATAAAAATTCAGAATATGGTCATATAACGAGTCAAAAGAACCGGAAGGCATCTAGTCTACAAGACATCACGCGTAGAATAGGCAAAAACGTCTGTATATATCCCATAAGCACACCATATTTAGAAACACGTTGCTTTTCCACATTTTTAGTATGTATGGACTCTAAATATGTAAAGTACTTTAAATATGACCTCTTGTCACCCAAATTTAAATTTTTATATTTGGAGATACTTATCTCTTAATAGAACTTTTCTTGTCTTCTTATTTCTTTTAGGATTTTTGGATCTAATATTTTTATTCTAACACTTTTCTAATGTTTCTAGCCTTATTTTCTCACTCTTCTCTAAGTGCACTATCTTTCATTTATTGAAATCTATATTAAAAGAGACGCATGCATACATGGCTTGGGAGGTACCTTATAATCTTCCCCACTTAAAAGATTTGAGATGGTAATACAATTATGATAGGATAACTATCTTCTAAACTTAAATCCAATTTATGGATTTAAATCATAAGATTATCATAATTTTAGAAGCATAAAAGTATAAAAAGCCCTTTCTTAACCCTAGCTTCACAAGCCTAGAGTTTGATTTGTGAATTGAGAATTTATCATTGAGAAGCATCATTTGAATAGAGAATTGGTCATAGGAATGACCATTCTTTTGGGGAGAGAGAGATAAACATAAAAAGCATCCTAATTAAGCATAAATGTAAACTTTTCTTAATTATTCATTACAACTCATAAACTTTGAGAATAGTAGAGAAAAACCATAAAATTACACTTTACCTCTTGTTTTTGCTTGCTTCTCTATCTTAGAAGAATCCCCCAACCAACCAATTAGTTAGTGTGTTGAGAGGAAAGCTCCAAGGATGGTTGAAGAGAGAGAGAGAGAGAGAGAGAGAGAGAGAGAAGCTCCACTCTCTCCAAAAGTAGAGGATTTTTAAGGGATAATAGAAAATATGAGTATTTTAATGTAATAGTGGCATGGTATAGCTCAGAGATGACAATACAAAAGAATGAGGGTCTATTTATAAGTGAGGGAGGCCACTAATTGAGTCCAACTAAGTTCTAGAATTTTCCAGCTTCAGTTTGGCTGGATTTGGACAAGATTTGGACCAGTTTAGCTCCCTTTTCGATTTGGTTTGATCCAAGAGAGAGGAGAGATAAAAATATCATAATTTTTTTGAATTAAGAACACATCCACATGTGTGAAATGTGCACCTACCTTAAAGGTCTCCCCTTCCTTACCAAGGTGTAAAAAATTCATCATTCCTCCAAAATATCTCATTTTTTTAGTAATTTCTCATAGTTTTTAATTAATAAACCTTGTACTTAGTCAACTCTTCATCTTATGTGAGCATTTACTCATTTTTGGGTATTTTCTTTTATTCTTTGGATTTATCTCATCCAAACACTTGGATTAATATTATTGGCTCATAGGAACTAATTGGACCATAATCCAAAATTTTTAAAAAATCTTTACCCTTAGGCTAAGGTCCTTTATACACATTTTCAATTAATTCCAAATGCACATTGGAAAGTTCTTTTTGAATTTTTATTTCAGGGAAAACCATTTTAGACACTAGGAGGATTTTTATATCCAAAAATATCTCTATTTTGGATTATCTCTCTCTAGACATTTTCTCTCTCTAGGCCAAAATAGGGTAAAATAGGATCTTTCTTCTATTTCAGAGAGGGGAATAATTACAAGAACAGAAGGGGAGGTTCTTACATCGTTACACCTCAAAAGCTGGAGGGAGGAATCTTAGAGTCATTGACTCTTATTTTGAGGTGATATAGAATGCTTCTTAATGATTTTTCTTTTGACCATCGTGACACCCCAACCCACCCAGACTCAATTCCCTCCGTATTTTCTCCTATCACACATAGATTCTCTACGAGCACACCAAAACATGGTCATGTATCACTCTCAAGCTTCCTACATCTTCTATTCTAAAGTCTCATTATACAAGTTTCATATTTGATTCTAAACTCATTTGTGCTTTCTTGTTTTCATGTTGTTGTCTTGAGTGGTCCCTGATTGTCGATCTGTTTGTGATTCCTAGCTCAAGACACTACCTTAATATGCTTCTAGGATGGGTTCTAGGGGTGTCTCCATGTAAGAATCTTCTATGGAGACATTATGGAAGGTCTTGCAAGACCCTCTATTTCTAGATGAGCATAAAGTACCAAGTCATGTGATTCACTTAACCTCAAGATCTCCTCCCTTGGTTTAGGGAATTCTTGTAGCTTTTTGAGAACTAGTTCCTCATATTTTGGTCTTGGTTTGTATTGTCCTTCAACAAGTTTCTTGGCCATTTTTAGGAGCTCATCCATCCTATCCTTTAGGATATATCGTGTTTTCCATACCTCTTTCCTCATCCAAAGTGGTTTGAATTGGAGGTTTCAGATTATCTCTGATCTCAATATATATGGATCATTCCTTAAATTCCTAGTTTTTATGCACCTCTCATTCCTATGAGACTTGAAACACTCTCCAATCTTTCTCCCTAAGTCATCTGTTTTGTCCATGAGAATTGGCTCGTCTTGGGGTTTTCCACTCTCTTCTTCTAAGGTGACTTGGTAGGTCCCTAGGATCTTTCTCTTTAGTTTCATTTTCTTCTCCTTAGGACTTTGAAGTTCTTACCTCAACTGGTTCTATTGTAGGCTCATTTGGCATTGCTTGTGCCTTCCCTTTGTTATAGTCCCTGCTCTTCCTTTTCTTTTTTTTTAACTTTTAAGGGCTTCCGATTCAGGGAGAAGTAAGATGGCAAAGAACTATAGAATAGGTTGGATGGGTGCAACCATGTTAACCTATGGAGTGCTTAATAGAAACCTTTTCAAGGATTTCTTCCTACATATTTATGAAGAACCACCACTTATTGTTGATTAAGAAGAATTACTTAAGCTAGACATTATTATTGATAATAAGCACACCGCCATACACATAGGTAATGTTTATATCTTTTAATCCTAAAGAATCATCCTAAAGAAAGATGCTTGGTGGATGGCATGAGTGAATTTTTACATTCTTGTCTAGACCTCATTCGTTCATATAATCAAATATGCAACTAAGATCAATTTTACTAACTCAAGAAAGAGGTAATCCTAGATCTCATCACCCCTCTATAGTTATTTTGGGGATGCCTAGATGACCATTGCACCATGCTGACCAATTGGTATTGTGGGTGAGACCCACTTAAATTGATAACTTGGTATCATTAGTGTATGTATTTAAAACTATGCTAGTGTTATTAATATTATGTGAGATATTCATGTTAAATATTGAGCTAGTGTAATATTGGTATATGTATTTGTGCCTACATTATGTTGTCATGTCAGGATTGATTATGTGGATTTCCATTAATTATTTTAATTGACATGGTTAGCATTTATGAGATAGGTGATGATGAATAGTGTAACAATGGTACCACCATCCGAAGTGCTACATTAATGATGAAATATACAAAGCACGTGACCATCCACTATGATGCCTTACAAATTGTTATTTTGATTACCCTTGTTTCACATTCTTGGATTTGATATTCTCTTGCCCATTGTCATAGTTTAGACATTTTATCATAAGCTTACATCCTTTAGTCATTTTTTTAAGGCATGGACATATAGCTATTTATATAAAAGATGAGAAGAATGCAGGGGAGAGGATAAACTTAGGCACCTTGCCAACAGACACACACATGAGTACATCAGCACACAAGAGAAATGGATGGCTGAGTTTTATTCTATTCTCTTCTCTTCACTACTACAACCATAAACTAAAGAGATAATAGTACATACTATAAGGAAAATTGCTCTCCTATTTTAACACACAAAGGTTGGTCCATAGTGTTAACCCACTAGATGATATGGTGCTATAAACTAAAGAGATAAGAGTACATGTTATAAGGAAAAGTAATCTCCTACTATAACATACAAAAGTCGGTCCATAGTGTGAACGTGATGTCCACACACTATGACTAGCTGGACGCGGTCATTTATGTCTCACACATGTTCCTACCTAACATGCCAGCACATAACACAACTGGCACACACTGACATCGAGCTTGAATCTCAACAGCCCCTCTCAAGCTCATGATGTACTGCCATAGATGAAGATGTAGATGAGCTTGTGCTATCAAAGCTCTCAACACTCCCCCTCAAGCTCATCCCACGTACTCCCAACATAGTACGGAAGTACTCAAACTTCTTCCTGCTAAGTGGCTTTGTAAAGATGTCAGCCACCTGCTCTTCAGTCTTCACATACTGTAGATCCACGGTACCATCCAGCACCTTCTCTCAAACAAAGTGATAATGGACTTCTATGTGTTTGGTCCACGCATGAAACACTAGATTCTTGGCCAACTGTATGCTGCTCATGTTGTCATAATGAATGACAACCTTGCCATCAATAGGCTCACCCAAATCAGCCAAGAGATTCTTTAACCATACTCCTTCACAAGTAGCAATGGCTGCACCCCTGTATTTAGCCTCTGTACTAGATAAAGCAACAGTAGATTGCTTCTTGGCTACTCCAACTCACCATGGCACTTCCAAGTGTAAAGGCATAACCACTAGTAGACCTCCTGTCATATGAGCTACCTGCCCAATCAGCATCTGTGTAGCCATGTATATCTAAGCCTTTACCATGCTTATAAAGAAGACCATAATGTGCAGTGGTCTTTGCATATCGCGCATAATGCGTCTCACTGCATCCAAATGAGGTTTTCTGGGGCTCTGTATAAATTGGCTTACTAGCCCCACAACATAACTCAAATTCGGGCATGCGATAGTCATGTAAATGAGACTACCAACCATCTTTCTGTACCTAGATGGATCATCCAACTCCTCACCAAAATCAGCCTGCAGCTTTACATTCTCCTCCAAAGGTGTACTCATTGGCTTACACCCTGTCATGCCATATTTTGCCAACATATCCAATGCATATTGGCGTTGCACTAACCATGTACTTGCATGGTCTTTGATCACTTCAATTCCAAGAAAGTATCTCAATTCACCCAAGTCTTTGATGTCAAACTGCCTACTCAATGCTTTCTTGACATGCATCACATCTGTACCATGATCTCCTGTGATAATCAAGTCATCCACATAGATGACAAGTAAAACAATCCCATGATCTATTTTCTTCACATAGAGTGAAGAATCTGCTGTAGAAACCTGAAATCCAAGGGAGATAAGATATCTGCTCATCTTATCACTCCAAGCACGAGGTGCTTGCTTCAGACCATATAAAGCCTTCTTTAATCTGTATACATGAGTGGGATACTTTGGGTGTACATATCCTTCTGGCTGTGCCATATACACTTCTTCTTGTAGATCACCACTTAGAAATGCATTTTCAACATCCATTTGATGCATTTCCCAACCATTTGCTGCAGCCATAGCAATGACTGCTCTCACTATTCCCATCTTTGCCACTGGACTAAATGTTTCATCACAGTCCAAGCCTTGGGTTTGTGCATAACCCTTAGCTACCAATCTCGCTTTATGTCGTTCAATGGAACCATCTGACTTGCATTTCACTTTGTAAACCCATTTACAACTAATAACATTTTTGTCCTGTGGTAATGCAACCAAATCCCATGTATCATTATATGAACCAATGCGCCCATCTCAACATCCATTGCCTTCTCCCATACATGCTTTCTAATAGCTTCTGTATAGCATAATGTAGGTTCCACATGCTTCACCAAAGAGGTCATATATGCATAATGCATAGCAAAATCACGATATGTCAACCTGTCAACTAGATACCTGACCCTTTGGGATCTCTGCAATGCATGCACATCACTCTGAACACCTGCCACTCTAGCATGTGGTGGCACATATCTATCCTGCCTTGCACCACAGGTGTGCGTAAAACGGGTATGCCAAGCTCCTCATCCAAACTCTTGTTGGAATTAGGGTTGCAGGAATGCACACACAACTTCAAGAAGATGAGGAAGCTTGAGCACAACACAGTAGTGTATTATGAGTGCCAAAAATGAAAGATAACAAGCCCTAGAAGATAATGGGCGTATATACAATGCACGGGGGAAAAAACCTCCTAGTGAGGGAAAAAGTGCCCCGGCGGTCCTAAGTGTGTTCACACACATCACTACTATAATATGGTAACAAATCCCCCCTGGAGTGATGCGGTGAACAAGAGCTAGCACTCATGTATAGGGAAGTGTCTAGCTATGTGGACGAATCCACAAAAGGGAGTAAGCCCAAAGCTTTGCGAAAAGCTTCGAACTTCTCACGAGGCAGAGCCTTTGTGAAAAGGTCTGCAAGGTTATCCTGTGTTGGCACATAAGCCAAACTGATCTCTCCTGCAGAGAGTCTCTCCCTGACATAATGGTAGTGCACCTCAATGTGCTTCGTACGAGCATGGAACACTGGGTTCCGCGCAACTGCCAATGCGCTCTGACTGTCAGTGAAGATGGTGGTGGCAGATGGCTGCCCAACACCCAAATCAGCCATAAGGCGTCTGAGCCACACACACTCAACCGTAGCTGTGAAAGCTGCCCTGTACTCAGCTTCACAACTAGAAGTGGCCACAGTAGGCTGCTTCTTGCTCAACCATGATATGCATGAGCTTCCAAGCATGAAGCAAAAACCACTCGTGGACACGCGTGTGTCATAACAACCAGCCCAGTCAGAATCTGAAAAAGCATGTAAATCTGGCGGCAATGATCCCCCCTTGGGATAAAACAACCCAAGATGCCGAGTACCACTCAAATAGCGAAAGATACGCTTCACTGCCTGCCAATGCTTAATGCCTGGGCTATGCATAAATCTGCTCACCTGTGAGACTGCAAACTGAATGTCTGGCCTCGTAATGCATACATAAATGAGGCAACCAACAGCTGTCTGATAGAGTGTGACATCAAAGTGATCTCCAGCATCATGAAGACTCAACTTCAAACCTGTCTCCATTGGAGTAGCAATAGGCTTGCAGTCTTCAAGGCCAAATCTCCGCAACAATGTTTCAATATACTTTGTCTGACACAAAGCAATACCTCCATCACACTGCTTAAATTGTATCCCCAAATAATGATGCAAATGCCCCAAATCTGACATCTCAAAAGAGGCATTTAAATCAGCCTTAAAATCAGCAATATGACTCTCATTTGGTCCTGTGAGCAGCATGTCATCGACATAGAGAGCAATGATTAGATGTACACCATCCACACATTTAGCATACAAAGTGCTTTCTGTTGGACTATTCTGAAACCCATGTGCAGTCAAATATGCATGTATTTTTTCATACCAAGCTCGTGGAGCTTGCTTTAAACCATATAAAGCCTTTTTTAACCTGCACACTTTGTTTTCCTGCCCTCTTTGAACAAAACCACGAGGCTGCGATACATACACCTCCTCATGCAAATCTCCATTTAAGAACGCAGTCTTTAAGTCCAGCTGATGTACATTCCAACCATTATGAGCTGCTAATGCACAGATGCTACGAACAGTGGTCATACGACATGTGGGAGCAAAAGTCTCATCAAAATCAATGCCCTTCTCTTGAGCATAACCTTTTGCAACAAGCCTAGCCTTATGGCGATCCACTGTGCCATCAGGCTTACGCTTCAATTTGTAAACCCACTTAGTGCCAATGGCCTTCTTGCCAGGGGGCAAGTCACATAAAGACCATGTACCATTCTTCATAATAGCATCGTATTCTGCTTGCATAGCAGCCATCCAATTTTCTGAACTTTGTGCCTCATCAAATGAAACAGGCTCACTTTCATCGCACATACTAGAAACAGCCAATGCATAACAATCTGACGCATAAGAGGCACCATGAGAGCCAGAACGAGTGCGACTAGACAAAGGGGCATCCAACTTGCTGTCACGCAAAGTCTGCACCAGCCATCTAGGCATATTCCTAGAGCCCTCAATCTCTTGTCTCTCATCCTCAAGTGCATCATGCACATCTGCATCAGATATAGGCTGATCTGTGCCATCATTTAAAACCTGCATAGGCTGAAAAACTGCCTCATGAGGTATTGCACTTGACTGTGCACCACTGAAAAGAGGCAACAATGTATCATAGACATCACGTGAGCTGATATCTGTCTCCTTAGTACATGAAACCAAGGGCTGAACTGCATCTTCCACAAATACAACATCACGGCTAACCAAAATGCGCTTTGACTGTGGATGATACAAACGATAGCCTTTGCTCTCAGCACTATATCCAACAAAAATACATTTGACAGCTTTGTCATCCAATTTTCTGCGATGTTGCACAGGCACTAATGCATATGCCAGGCAACCAAAAACACGTAAATGGCCAACAGATGGCTTGCGGCTATGCCAAGCCTCATATGGAGTGACAACCTGTAATGCTTTGGTGGGACACCTGTTTAGTACATAAGTGGCACACATGACAGCCTCAAGCCAAAAACCATGTGGTAGACTTTGACTCTTAACCATACATCTTGCCATTTCCATGAGAGACCTGTTTTTTCTCTCAGCCACACCATTTTGCTGTGGTGTATACGGCACTGTACATTGGTGTTTTATCCCACGCTCAGCCAGAAATGCATTAAATTCTGAAGACATATACTCCCCCCCTCGATCTGAACGGAGGGTGCCCATCTTACTTTCTGACACATTTTCAGCCATAACCAAAAACTGTTTGAAGCACAAAAACACTTCGGACTTTGCCTTCAAAGGATATACCCATGCATGCCTGGTAAAATCATCAATGAAAGTCACGAAGTAAAGGTAGTTTCCAAATGATGGAGTTTGCATGGGACCACAAACATCACTGTGAACAAGCTGCAATCTGCGTTCAGCTCTCACTGATCCATCTTTGGGAAAGGAAGCACGCTGCATTTTACCCAATATGCAGCCCTCACAAACATGCTTGACAGGTGCCTCAAGCTTAGGCAAAGAAGACACCATTTCAGATTTCTGCAGGCGCAGCAAACTTGCAAAATTCAGATGACCAAAACGTGCATGCCACAGTTTTGCATTTGAAATAGCCTGCGTATCCATAATAGCACATGCTGAATCCTCTACACATTTTCCATCCATGTTGAGCTTATACAGCCCTCGACATAGTGAACCAGATGCTACAATGATGTCACCACAAGAGAGATCATGAACAGTACATCTGTCATCCACAAATTTTACAACCAAACCTGTTTTGGCAAATGCGGAGACTGACAGCAGATTCTTTTTGATCCCTGGCACATACAATGCATCAAAAAGTGTAAAGGTGTTGCAATTTGCAACATTCAGCACAATCTGTCCAACTCCTTTAACGGGATAAGAGGAGTTATTGGCACAAGTGACAGTATTCCCTGTGGGAGCAGACTCAAGGAAAGTGAATAAACTGCGCTGCGAGGTGATATGCTTAGTGGCACCACTGTCAAAGTACCATACATCTGAATCTACTGCAGACATACATGTGTCATGCAAAGATGGGTCATAACTGCACTGCGCATTGAATGCCCATTCTGTATCTTGAACAACATTAGCAGATTCATTGTTAGAAGGAGAGGCATCTGCAACAGCCATACCAGCCTCTTTCTTCTTAGCCTCTTTCGCAGCCAGCTTAGGACACGCTTTGATGACATGATCATTTCCCTTACAGTACTTGCAAAATGTCTTCTGTTTGTCACCCTTCTTCTCATCTTTGTCTTCCTTCTTTGGTTGTGCAGCATTTGCAGATTTCTGCTTACTAGAAGAAAAGCCAGCTTTACCTTTCCCGCTTCTCTGACTAGCAACGAAAGCTTGATCTGCGACACGCATAATATTCCTGTTTTGCCTTGACTGGTCTTCTTGCAGCAAAACAGAAACTAACTCCTCAAATGATAAGGCATTGGGATTACCTTTCATCATCAAGCGAAGAGTGGAAGCAAAACCCTGATAAGAATCTGGTAGACCATTCAAAACAGTCTGCACAAGTGAACTGTCTGACAGGATTTCATCTGCAGAAATGAGCTGCTCTTTGAAATCCTTGATCTTTGTCAAAAAGCTATCCATAGAATCACCTTCGTTCATATGCTCACTCTCCAACTGTTTTCGGAGGTAAGCAACACGAGCCTCATTTCTTGCCTGATACAATGTGGCAAGTACATCCCAAGCATCCTTAGAAGTCCTGCAGGAGCGAATATGTGGGATAATGGTACGTTTGACAGACAGCGCAATCAAGGCATGAGCCTGCGCATCTCTACCATCCCAACGAATCTGCTCTGCTGAAAGTGGTGGTTCTCGAACAGCTGCTACAGCACTTGTGCCTGCACCATCATCAACAGTACCTGTTTCTGATGTGTTTGCAGCATTCCCAGCCACAATAGGACGTGCATCAATTCCCTGCACAATGTTCCATAACCCCTTTGCTACCAATACATGTCGCATCATATATGCCCACAATGGATAGTTGGTGCCATCCAACTTATCCTCAGCAGCCAACATGCGGAATACATCATTGTTGTCAGCCATGGCCAATGACTGTACTACTAGATGTAAATGCTGTCTGCAAGAGGAAAACCTGTATAAAATCGACCTGTGCTATGTAGCACAGCCCAAAACAGACGAATGGGCACCTGTCCTGCAGATTTCAATCTTGACAGAAAATCTGCACAGTAGGACGATTTTGCCTGCGCAGTACTTGGAATGCAAAAACGGAGGGCGAAATGACCTCAGATCAAAATTCTGAAATGACCGAGCCCTACGGGCTCACCCACGGCATATACTAACCTGCAGACGCTCGTGAAACCTCGTCGCAATCGGAGGAGATGAAGCGGCAGGTGCCGGTGATGCTGCCCGGGAGGAGGAAGCCTGCTCTGATACCAATTGTTGGAATTAGGGTTGCAGGAATGCACACACAACTTCAAGAAGATGAGGAAGCTTGAGCACAACACAGTAGTGTATTATGAGTGCTAAAAATGAAAGATAACAAGCCCTAGAAGATAATGGGCGTATATACAATGCACGGGGGAAAAAACCTCCTAGTGAGGGAAAAAGTGCCCCGGCGGTCCTAAGTGTGTTCACACACATCACTACTATAATATGGTAACAACTCTCTGAACTTGACGACTCATAACCTGTAATTCCAATCCCGTCGACTTTCTTTTTCCCTTTATCCACAGCACTACTCCCAATGCTCACACTGTCATGCCTCAAGCGTCCTGACCATGGACGTACAGTGCTACTCTCAGACTCTGTTGGCCCAGACATAGAAGTAGAACTAGAACTTGCTTGTGGCAAGTTCACATGCACATCAGCATTAAGTGACTCAATGACACCCTCATCCTTTGCTTTGTACTAACTAGCAAGTTCATCAAACACCACATCTCGTGAGATAACCACTTGTCGTGAGATAACCACTTGCCTAGTTTGTGGATTGGTAGGTAGATGTACACATAAGCTATGCATCCAAACACTTTGAGGTGTCCAATGTCTGGCCTAAAACCTGTAAGCCGCATCTCTGGCGTACTTCCATGTATGGCTACTGTGGGTGTCTTGTTAAGTATATACACTGCAGTGGCACATGCTTCTACCCAATAATAATATGGCATGCTCTTTTCATTGAGCATCGCCCTGGCCACTTCACAAATGACTCTATTCTTTCTCTCAGCAACACCATTTTGCTGAGGTGTATACCTGCAAGTTAATTGTCTTCTTATGCCATGCTTTCTCAAGAAATGCTCAAAAGCATGTGAGGTGTATTCACCACCTCCATCTGGCCTCAAACATTTTATCCAAGAGCCATATTGCTTCTCTGCAAAAGTTTTGAAATCCATAAACTTTCTCAACACTTCACTTTTCTCTTTGAGAAAGTAAATCCATGTCATTCTGCTAAAATCATCAATGAATGTCACATAATATAAACTGCCTTTAACACTAGTTCTGTAATTGGACACTAAAGTGTCCTGAGACACTAAAGTGTCCTGAGACACTAAAGTGTCCTGAAAAGTTCTTGAATTTTTGTGGGCAATCCATTAAGAGTTTTGAAATGCTTAACATCCACAGATGTTCCTCAAGACCCAAAAAATCCTTGAGATTTTTTAAACTGCACTTTTCTTAGCTTTTGCAAGGCAATATTTTAATTTTCTTAGACACATGCTGATAAAATGCATGATTTTTGCTGTTTTCAAAAAATAGTAGTAATTTGGACATAACTTTTAGAAGGGACATAGGTTGATCATGAAACTTGGCTTGATGGAAAGCCCATGATGTAAACTAAATCCTGGAATCATCAAACGACAACTATTGGATAAATTTTTGACTCGCTAATATTGAAATGACATTTTTTATACAGGTGGAGCATGAATTTTTCTCCTTCCATATGCAAGCTAATAATGTAAAACTTGAGGTGCACCCATGTTATATAGGGTAAATACTACTTTGTTTTCAATTTTCCAAAACTTTAGAGCCACTTTTTGGGCCTCTTCTTATACATGGCCTTTTGCGCAACCTATTTTTAATACATAAAATGTCTAATTATGAGCCTAATTTTGATTTTCATCAAAGGGGAAAGCTGTGTAAGTGCATTATTTGTTGTAACTATAGGTGTAGACTACTTGTGCAAGCATAGTTATGATTAGTTTTTGATAAAAGATGATCAAATTTTGCATTTTTATTTTTTACAGTTTTTTTAGAACTAGGCGATAAGAACCTACTTAGGTGGAGGCTAAGTTAGTGTCATAAACATCAAATTATGGCTTATTTATCTCATCTCAAGCATGAAAACCAATAATCAACATTCTCATTGATAGGGCTACATTATTTTTTAGTGGCGTGATTGAGTTTTGATAATAGGCGTTACTTTTGCTGATTTTATGCAACTTTTTTGGAAAAAATTCTAGGAAAGGAAAATGATTTTTTTGGTGAACTTCTACCTCCTTGTACTGATGTATGCTATCAAAATATCTTGGGAAAAATGCTATTGATATCATTGGATTTTTTTTTGAGAGAATGATGCTTGCATATTTGGAAAAATCGTGAAAAATGTTCATTTTCAAGACATATGCTACTTTGTTGCTTATGTACTTCCAAATAAAAAGGCATTTTATATGTTTAGCATTTTTTACATAAGCATAGGGTTATGCTCTACATGCCCTATGAAGCATTTTGGTTTTTAAATCCTACATTAGGAGTTTGATTTTTTTTTTTGCAACCCCCAAAAAAGGACACTTAAGTGTCCTGTTTTGGTACCAAACTAGTGTTAATGGATGGGTTTTGTGCAGGACCCCATACATCGCTATGAACTATTTCAAGAGGCCTGCTACTCATGTTGCCTTCTCTAGGAAACCGCAACCTCGCTTGCTTTCCAAACTGACAGGCTTCACAAACATGCATATTTCCATCATACTTGAATCTAGGCAGCCCACTAACAATGCCTCTTGTCTGCATGTTCTTTAACCTTTGTATATTCACATGTCCAATCCTCTTATGCCACATATCAATGTCCTGTACCACATTTTGGCTTTTAGAGAACATGGCTAATTTCAACTCAGGAATCCCAGCATCCAGTTTAAATAACCTGCCTTCTTTCTTGCCTTTGGCAATGACTCTACATCCATTTTTGAAATCCTCAACGAAGCAACCATGCTCGTTTGAAATGAACCTGTAAACCTTGTTCCACCATTTGACCAATTGAGGCCAAACTTTTTGTAATAGAAGGCACATATAAGACATCTGCCATAGATTTTGTTTCACCATTATGCATAACCAATGGTACACTTCCAACATGTGTAATGGCATGTTGGGTATCATCTCCTATCTCCACATAGCCTTTCACATCCATAGGCTTCATATGCTCAAACCATTCACCATGACAAGTCATATGGTTTGATGCTCCAAAGTCCATATACCAAGTGTCATCATTTTCACTATTCGTCAGCATAGATCCCACAACATGTTTCATGGTGGAAATTATCCATTCGCCATCATTACTGCTTGATGCATAATTTCCACCATGTTGTGCAGACATTCATTCTGCATTTGAACCAACACCATGGGTAAACTACCAAGACGATATGTACATGGGTAGAAATGGAGTATGCTACGAGGTCACCAAAAATCTTGAACAAGTGGATGCTTTGGGTGTACTTCAACCTAGCACACAAGCAAAGCAGAAAAAGGAGCTTCCATCGGACCCAAATGTGCCAGGAACATCGCGCAGACCTGGTACGCCCATTTCTTTACTTGAAGAATTGTTTTCCGACAGGAATTGGGAGGATAGAAAAACGAGAAAAGAAAAAGAGACCAAGAAAAACCCATGGGACATAGTAAAAGAAATTCCAGTAGTTAAAATCTATCAAGATGACCCAATTAAAGAGGTGTATAGGGATGTGGTAGAAACCTACTATGCAACCACTAAGCACCCGAGCTTAGAGCTTCCAGTCACTCATACAATAACTGTAGAGCATCTAGATGGTTTCACTAAGCGTGTTCATGGTAGGTGGGGGAACGACTTTAGAACCCTTGAATGGCCAGAGGTTAGGGAAATGACATGGAAAGGAAGGTGTCTACCTTAGACAAGGCACGTCTAGATGAATCTGCCTTTCGAGGAGAAACACTAGCACCACCATGGGCTAGAACCCCAAGTGTGGCTCGACCAGCACCTTCCATGCGAACAACTGCTAAAGGACCAGTCTTTCCAACGATTGATCCTACGAGGAGACCCGGGGCTATTAGAGAATCTAGGGGAGAAGAAAGACCACAAGCAAGTGGATATGTACCTCCAAGAGAACCCCATAGACCAAGTGAACTGACATTTGAAGAGCCTAGATTTAGAGGCCGAGACTCATATAGGAGACATGACGATGAATATTCTAGAAAAGTGAGACCATCTGCGCTGCAAAAGCTTGTCAAGAAGTATGATGGATCTGGTGACCCATATGACCATATAGCAGCTTTTAAGCAAGCTATACATGTGGAGCAAGTCACGGATACGCATACACAAATCGAAGGATTTGGCTTGACGCTAGAGAGCAAGTCTTTATCATGGTTTCAGACTTTAGAGCCTGAGGCAAAGAGGTCTTTTGATGGGCTGGAAAAGAGCTTTATAGTTGCGTTTTCAAAAATGGGAATTAAGCACAATGCGGTAGCTCAAATTTACGCTTTTAAGCAAAAAGATCAAGAATCTCTGCGAGATTGTGTAAATAGGCTAAAGCAGTACATTAATCGATGCCCTGACGATGAGAAGCCAAGCCAAGGAAGATTAATTTCTATCTTCCTGGAAGGCTTACGAAACAAGACACTTCACGCTCACTTGTACGCAAAGAAGCATGTCATCTTCAATGAGTGTTGCATGGATGCCATGGATTACGAGCGATGACAACTTTGACATGACTGGCATGGGAAACCAAGATAGCCATTCGGACGATAAACGTAGCTCTGGGAAGGGCTCTGACTCTAGTGTGCCATTAGTTAATCCAGATCAGATTGCCGAGATAGTATTGAAAAAGATGGGGCAATACTATGGACCTTCCTACCGACCCCAACCATCATACATGCATACTGTACCTACAGGCCCTTATGTCTGTGGAGGATGTGGAGGTAGCCATAAAACCGAGCAGTGCCCAACCTTCTCACCATTGGTTGGCAATCAACCAACAAAGAAGTGGTGCCAGCTTTGTAAATGGAACTACACACATGTGACTTCGGACTGCAATCATATTGCAAGGATACAAAGGGAACAAGCAAACAACTCTGCACCTAGACAGCAAGTTGTGAACCATGAGAGAACCTTAGTTGCTCAAGAGCAAGCACGGCCAGTGCTAGGAGCTCAACCTCCTCCACCTGGCACAGCTTCCTTTAGATATGTGGAATATGAGAATCCTGAATTAGGTATGGAGATGGTTAGCTCTCAACCATGCTACATCGAAGTGGAGCATCCTCTTGTCGAACCCTACTTTGAGAACCCAACCGGACCAAGCCTAGTTCATGACTTTAATGGAGACCCAAGCTCTTTGATGCTTATAGCATCCCAGCGAGCCAAGACTCAAGGTTATCCAAGACCATATCCTACAAAGAGACTATACCCCATGCAACAAACAGGACCATGCTATGAATGTGGTGGACCACATTGGGCGAGAGAATGTCCAAACAAGAAACGACCCCTCTTAGCTAACATAGGCACACATCTACGTTTCCACCTATAGAGAGGTTTTGCCAAGGGTGTAGCATTGACCATCTACCAAAGGATTGCTTGTTGAAGCCTGTGGATCCGGCAGCACAAAAAGCTAAAGCGCCCCTCAACTATGTTGAAGTGATTCCATCACCCACGACATCTGAGGAGGAGAACGAACTAGTGTCGCTAAGAGTAGTGACTAGAGCCCAAGCGCAAAAGAACGTCAAAGAGGTTGTTGAGAAACCCTCTGAGATTAAGGTTCTATCCAAAGATGGAAAAGAGAGAAAGAAATCAACTCGACGTAAACCACGCAGCAAGGGGAGTAAGAAGTCGAAGGAGCAGAAGAGCTCTGATGGAGGAAATTCTATCCCAAAAGAGCTAGAAGGAATGTTGAAAACAAAACAAATAGGAGAGAAAACTCAAACTGAGCAAAAGGGAAAAGCATCTGAGTCTGAGGAAAGCTCAGGAGGATCAGTCCTTGTGGACAAGGTGTACGAGCCTTTAGATGCAGCGCTTCAAGCGTATAATAGTAGGATCATAGCTCTGACTGAGCTGCCTAAGAAGCTGCAAGAATATCCCAACCCTTGTGAAGAGACAATCAACTTGGCTATCCATAAGCAATTGATTAGGGATACTCAGACTCTAATAGACGGCCCACCACCTATGTACGCAAGAGGACCTGCTTCTCTGAAGCCTAACTTAGAGATGATACTAGAAGCCACGCCAAGCATGGAAAAGGAAAGTGAAGTTGTATCTCTACATTTCCCAAAAATGCCTGAAGAAGATGATTTACCTCATACCAATGCAGACGAGTCAAAACCATTGACTACCACGGATTTTGGAGATGAAATTCCTGAAATAGAGGAAGTAGTAGCAAGGGAGGTGTGGGAGGCGGTGCAAAAACAAGTTGAGGATCTAGCATCTTCTAACAAGTCACCATCGTTATCTATAGTAGAATTATCAAATCAAAGGGTTCAAGAATTAGATGCTTTATCTCTACCAGATGATGCTCAGACTGTTGTCTCAGCTCGGAGCAACAAGCTCACTTGCAAGACACTGCCCTCATATTTAGGACTGTACGAAGCACATAGCCAAATCATGCGAGTACCATCAATGACACGACAACCTCATCAGGAACGAGACATGGAGAGTTTACAAGCTTTAATGTCGGCACCAGTTACATTAGGGGAAGGTTGAGGTCTATAGGGGCCCTTTAAGATGCCATGTGATTAAAAGGTTATTAAGGAAAAGGGCCATTCGTGTGATGCCATGTATACAAAAATGTTGGGTGATCAAAGGTGGTCAAAAGATTCTCTGGAAGATACCTTTTTGTACTTTTCATTTCCAAAAAGTGAGGGGGAAAGTTTTTGAAATTTTGGACATCCATAACTTCTACATATGAGCTCAAAATTTGTCGGAGATTACAGATCCAAAATCTACTCGTCGAGCTCTTTCCATAGATATGTCACATGATATAGTTTTGCCCGCTCGATTTCAAATTCAATTTTGGCGAGAAACTTTGAAATTCAAACTTCTAGCCGTTTGAAGAACAAGAAGGTATCTAAAGTCAAAGAAACTTAACATTTTAACAAAAAGTCATTAAAATCATAATATGGCAGCTTAAAGGGTCCCTATAGACCTCAACCTTCCCCTAATGCGCGTACCATTCCACTCGCAGAGTTCTTAAAGCTTAGGCCAAGATTGTGGGGAGAAGTGGCTACACAATTAACTGAGCAAGGATTGTGGAACCAGAACATCCAGGTTAAGGAGTTGTTGAAGACAAAAACAATTCCTGTTCGTGTGAACAAAGTTGGCAAGCATTGTGAAGACGATGAAGGAAATACTACACTTCCTGTGGAGATCAACAAGATTGAATCTATAGCTATTCTAGATAGCGGAGCAGGGGTAAGTATAGCAACAAAAACTGTATGGGAAATGTGGGGAAAACCTGCAATTAGAAGTACAAGAGGGAGAGCTAGTCTCAAGAGAGCTCAAGCATGAGTTTAGCCCAATGTGTCCCTAAGCTCTCAAATGAGCCACTTTTTATACTAAAACTCCTAAAACTCCCAAAACTTCCCATGTGGGATTATTCTCAAGCCCACTCCCACACTCACCTACAACTTGGAACTTTTTACAAGAGCCCTAAATAAGAATGTCAAGTCTCTTGTTTTCCTGCTTGCATCTTTGTGTTGCATCCTTGCATTGATCACCACTCGTCATGCAACAAATCAGAATATATGTATGTTTTGTGGATAAATAGAATCCTTAGGAAAAAGCACATCCCTACTGAAGACAATAATCTTTAAGAGGATTGTGGTGACGATAGCCGTTGGTTTCTTCACCATGGCTACTGAAAATGCATTTTGGTACCTTATCATTAAGGTTAGTCTGCATCTGATGGTGCACGTGCATATTCTAAATAGCCCAAAACATGCATATGTTTAACTTTAGGTTTTCTGTTGAACCAAAAACATGCATATGTTTAACTTTAGGTTTTCTGTTGAGCCAAAAACATGCATATGTTCAACTTTAGGTTTTCTATTGAACTAAGCTTTGAAAGAAGGGTTTTCTTTCTAAGCTTTAGTGGGTCACTTGTCAACATTACATAGGTAGCATTACATAGGTAGCACAAAGAACTACTTCTATCCAAAATTTATGTGGAAGCCTAGTGACCTCTAACCATCTCCATAAGAATCCTATTTATTCTCTTAGCAACACCATTTTTCTATGGTGTATAAGGTGTTGAGATATCGAGCTCATCTAGTGAGGCGGTGGACACTGATGACCCGCCTGGGAGATAGGCCCCACACTGACACCACTAGCATGGTTGGTGAGATCTTGGGTGATATGCGGCCAGTGGGATGACAGGCTGTGTGACAGCCATTCTAGAGACTGGCATAGTTATAGCACCAGCTCATTTAGTCGGGTTCACACTATAGAGAACCCGTGTATGTATTGGTTGAGTACCTTTCATATTGTGTGTACTCTTATTCTTGTATATGGTGTGTTGAGTGTTGAGTGAAGAAGAAGAAGATTTTCAGCCTCTCACCTTGTGTGTTCTCTATTAGGGTTTTGTGAGTGTGTGTGTGTGTGCTTGCAAGAGCTCAAGCTCTCTTCCCCCCTGCATCTTTTCATGGTATAAGAGCGTGGTTCGTGCTAAGGGCTGAGCTGCAAGCAAGAGAACCACAGGAAACGGTACGAGGGTAAGAGCTTCAACTACTCTTCCCTATTGTGTTGGTGACTACACCCTTGTCGGGAGCTCTACGGGAGGCACCGATAAATGGTCTCTGATTGAGGAGCTTTCTTCGCGGGAGTAAAGCTATAGGGCAACTATAAAGTCCTATTGGACTAAGATTTTCGGGCCGAAAACGCGTTTTGGGTGCGTTTGGACCTCCATTTTTCAGAAAGCAGGCGATTTCGAGCACTGCGGGTAAGCCATCGATTCTCTGCAGAACCCTGCTTTAAGAACTACAGGAAGACAGATTGACTGTGTAGACACTGTGGGTGCTGCAAAGAGGTCTACAGTTGCCACTGGGTGTATGTATGTACATTGAAGTCACTGGTTGTGACATTTGAGAGTACTACAGTACCGCTGTGTAGAAATACTGCAGGTTGTGCAGAAAAACCAGAGTGCAGTTTCTGGTAAAATTGTGTGTTTGGCAAAATGTCAAATGATGGGATAACCCAGATTGTGGCTGAGAAGCTTGATAAGAATAACTTCCATGCTTGGAGGTTCAGGTTGACAAACTTCCTGATAGGAAAAGGCTATTGGGACTACATAGAAGGTGAGCACGAAGAGGCACCGGAGATACCGCATATAAATCCGCCGACTGCTGCAGATGTGAAAGAGTTTAAAGACTGGAACCAAGGAGCCAGGAAGGTTATGTATTGGCTCACCATTAGTATACATGACACCATGATTGGGCACGTTTAGGATGCCAAGTCCCCCAAGGAGGCGTGGGACACCTTGATAAAGCTCTATGAAACAAATACCAAGGCACGTAAGATACAGTTGAAGAATGAACTTCATACTGTGGAGAAAAAGAGCATGTCTATGAATGACTATGCGCTGAAGATAAAGGGTATTGTGGAATCCCTTGCATCTATTGGTGTGTCAGTAGATGATGATGATAAGGTGGAGGTCTGTCTACGTGGTCTTGGGCCACAATACAAGGCGTTCAAGACGTCCATTCAGACTCGGGAAAACATTCCCAACTTTACAGATTTGGTGTCTATGCTGATTATCGAAGAGAAGAGCTTGGGTGAAGATCAACAGTCTTCACAAAGCAAAAACAGTTCAGAGCAACAGGCCTTCTACACGAGTTCAGGAAGAGGACGAGGTAGAGGAGGCCGTGGACGCGGTCAAGGAGGTGGCTGAACAGGTAATCAGAACTATGGCCAGCAGCAGCAGCAACAACAACAGTCCCAGAATCAACAACAACAACAACAACACGCAGGTGGAAGAGGCAAATTTAGAGGCAGGGGGAGTTAAAGAGGCCGTGGAAATTGGCAAAGGCAATATAATGATGCACGTGAATGCTATTATTGTGGTAAGCCTGGACATGTGCAGGCAGAATGTTATAAGAAGCAAGCTGACATGCAAAATGGAAAAGTGCAGCAAAACAACTATGCATCCTCCTCAAGCAGAAATAATGAGGATAATGAAAGGTTGTTTGTTATGCAGCATGTCATGAATGCCATGTCTGAAAATGTTGATGCAGCACAAAAAGATAATGAATGGTATGTGGATTCAGGCGCTTCGAACCACATGACGAGTCATGGGGAGTGGTTCAAGGAGATGAAAAACCCAGAAAGACCACGTTTTGTGGAAACAGGGGATGACACTGCTCATCCAACTGCCCACGTTGGAGATGTGCCATTGTCTATGCAGGATGGCAAAGTGAAGTACCTTGCAGATGTACTTCATGTACCGAACATAACAAAGAATCTGGTTTCAATTGGCCAGATGATTGAGCAGGGTTTGTAGGTTAGGTTTAACCCTGATGGGTGTTATGTTGAAGATTTCAAAGACAAGTGCAGGTTGGTTGCAAAAGGCAACAGAGTGGGCAGAATGTTTACGTTGAATGTAGACATGCCTGAAATGAGTGCTGCAATGTTTGCAAATGGTTCAGGAATTGTTGCAGACACAGACATTTGGCATAAAAGGATTGGACATGTAAATGTGCAGAGATTGAAGTCTATGCAGACAAAAGGAATTGTGACAGGGCTGCCAAAATTTAAAGTGGAAGGTATGCAGAAAATATGTGAAGCATGCCAATTTGGGAAGCAAACAAAGCATGTGTTTCCACGTAACAGATATGTGAGCAAAAATGCACTAGATGTTGTGCATTCAGATGTATGGGGTCCTACGAAGACCATATCTATGGGAGGCTGCAGGTATTATGTGACTTTCATTGATGACCACACAAGGAAAGTGTGGGTATATTTCATGAAGGAGAAGAGTGAGGTGTTCACTCACTTTCAGAATTTCAGAGTTTTGGTTGAAAAGCAAACAGGGAAATATGTAAAGTGCCTAAGGTCAAATGGAGGGGGAGAGTACTTCTCCAATGAGTTCTCTGAATTTTTGAAGAAGAATGGTATTCGGAGACAGTTCACATGCAGATACACTCCGCAGCAAAATGGAGTTGCTGAGCGAAAAAATAGGCACATTGCTGAGATTGCACGAGCATTGATGGAAGAGAAGAATATGCCACATTGCTATTGGACGAAGCTGTTTCTACAGCAGTATACATCCATGAACAGGACTCCAACTGCAGCCATACATGATGTAACTCCAGAGGAGAGGTTTACTGGCAAAAAACCAAATTTGTCTCATCTGAAAGTCTTTGGATGCATTGCATATGTGCATGTGCCAGATGAGCTGAGAACGAAGCTGGATCCGAAAGCTAAAAAATGTGTGTTTATTAGATATTCCCTTGAGCAAAAGGGATACAGGTGTTATAACCCTGCTACACGTGAGTTGAGGGTAAGCAAGGATGTTGTCTTTGATGAGATGAGCAGCTGGTATGCTGCTGAAAAAGACGCTGTTGGGGCTAATGTGAGTGGAAGTGTGGTTGCACAAAATGCATGTCAGCAATCACAGTCTTTGAGTGGACCAGGAGAGTCCTCATCTAGTGGGTCTATTGATAGACGATGGAGTGGCAGGCTGCGTCATAATACCAGCCCTGCAAATGTGATTAGTACATCACGTAAAGGAAAAGAGAAAGTGGTTGAGCCCCTTGGTATGCTTGAAATTTTTGCAGGGAATTCTCATGTTGGAGAGTCCAGTGGCTCAGATATGAGCCTTGATGAGAGGAGCTTGGGATCCCAGCTATGAGAACACCTGGTGTAAAGAAGGCTATGGAAGCCATGAATGAAAAGCTGCGAAGATCTGGGAGAGTGAAAAATCCTGTGCAGAGATTTACCTATGATGGTTATGTGGCACATCACTATGCATATATGGCAAAGGTTGTGCAGGTTGTTGAGCCCACATGCATTGATGAGGCTGTTGGAAATGTGTGTTGCGGAGAAAGCTATGGATGAGGAGATGGATGCACTATATGGAAATGAGACTTGGGACTTAGTGCAATTGCCTGAAGACAAGAAAGCCATTCGATGCAAGTGGGTGTACAAAGTTAAACATAACAGTGATGGAAGCATAAACAACTACAAGGCTAGATTGGTAGCCAAAGGATATGTGCAGACATATGGGATTGATTATGAGGAAACTTTCAGCCCAGTTGCCAAGATGGCAACGATGAGAGTTGTGATAGCAGTGGCAGCGTCAAAGCAATGGTCTTTACATCAGATGGATGTAAAGAATGCATTTTTGCATGGGGATTTGCAAGAAGAGGTGTATATGTTGCAGCCACCTGGATATGAGGATGTGGGTCACCCCGAGCATGTTTGCAGGTTGAGGAAAGCCTTGTATGGCTTAAAACAAGCACCAAGAGCATGGTCTGACAAGATTTCTGAATATCTTGTCACTATTGGCTTTCATGTAGCCAATGCAGATTTCTCGCTGTATGTGAGACATGGTGATAGAGGGGTTGTGCTTGTTGTCATCTATGTAGATGACTTGATCATTACGGGGGACCATGATGCAGAGATCTTTGATGTAAAGATCTTGCTAAGAGAGAAGTTTGAGATGAAGGATTTGGGGGAGCTCAGATATTTCTTGGGCATTGAGGTGATTAGGTCACCACATGGTATTGGATTACTGCAGAGACAGTATGGCTTGGACATGTTGTCCAAGTATGGTATGACAGGCTGTAAGCCTATTTCTGTGCCATTGGATCAGAATGGCAAGTTGAGTGCAGATTCAGGAGAGATCTTGGAGGATCCTACTATGTACAGGAGCATAGGAGGAAGTTTGATCTACATGACGATCACCAGACCAGATTTGAGCTATGCTGTTGGGTTGGTGAGTCAGTTTATGCAGGTTCCACAGAAACCGCATTTGGATGCAGTGAGACGCATACTGAGGTATGTGAAGTCTACTTTGCATTGTGGACTATTCTATGAGACTGGGACAGAGATATGTGTACATGGGTACACAGATGCTGATTGGGCTGGTAGTATCTCAGATAGAAGATCTATTAGTGGATTCATGTTTTCTTTGGGGAGTGCTACTGTGACTTGGAGCAGCAAGAAGCAGCCTACGGTTGCTCTATCGAGTACAGAGGCCGAGTAGTACAGAGGAGCTGCTATGGCAGCATGTGAGGTAGCTTGGTTGAGAAAGCTACTTGCAGATTTGGGTCTATCAGTGGATAGACAAGTTGTCATTTTCTATGACAACATTAGCAGTATACAGTTGGCCAGGAACCCAGTCTTTCATGCTCGTACGAAGCACATAGAGGTCCACTACCACTTCCTCAGAGAGAAGGTCTTGGCAGGAGATCTTGACCTTGTTTATGTCAGCACAGAGGATCAGGTAGCTGACATCTTCACCAAAGCATTGGGTACAGAGAAGCTCCACAGATTCAGGGCTTCGCTTGGTGTACATGAGATGGAGTTGAGCTCGAGGGGGAGTGTTGAGATATCGAGCTCATCTAGTGAGGCGGTGGACACTGATGACCCGCCTGGGGGATAGGCCCCAGACTTACACCACTGGCATGGTTGGTGAGATCTTGGGTGATATGCGGCCAGTGGGATGACAGGCTGTGTGACAGCCATTCTAGAGACTGGCATAGCTATAGCGCCAGCTCATTTAGTCGGGTTCACACTATAGAGAACCCGTGTATGTATTGGTTGAGTACCTTTCATATTGTGTGTACTCTTATTCTTGTATATGGTGTGTTGAGTGTTGAGTGAAGAAGAAGAAGATTTTCAGCCTCTCACCTTGTGTGTTCTCTATTAGGGTTTTGTGAGTGTGTGTGTGTGCTTGCAAGAGCTCAAGCTCTCTTCCCCCCTGCATCTTTTGATAAGGAGCTACACATTGATGCTTAATTCCTTTTTGTGCCAAAAATTCTTTAAAAGAATTAGACAAATATTTCTTCCCTCTATCTATATAAAGGTTTTGGAATTTTTGTGCCAAAAATGATTTAAAAGCATTAGACAAATATTTCTTCCCTCTATCTATATTTCTTTCCTTTGTCTATATAGAGGGTTTAGACTTTTAGACCAATTTCATTCTCAACCACAGCAAGAAAGTGTTGAAAATGAGAATTTTGCTTTCATGAGGTAATATCAATCAAATTTACTGTAATGTCATAAAATAAAGATTTCCTCCCAAAGACAGAGCTTGCATTGGACCACACACATCACTCTATAAGATGCAATTTGTGGTCAGCTCTATCCTTGCCCTATTGCATTCTTAAGGAAAGGTTGGTGGGAGAGTTTGCCAAGGATACATCCTTCACAAACATATCTTGGTGGGGGAACAAGTTGAGATAGTTCCTCTAACATCCCATGTTTCTGCAAAAGCATTAAACCACACCCAATGGATGTATGGTCAAACCTAGCATGCCACAATTGGGTGTCTTTCATTTCACTTGAAGTGTGCTTCCAGACAAGCATCATTATACTTGTCATGCATGTCCAATTTGTATAAACCTTGGTTGAGATTTCCAGCATAATCTACATATCCTATTCTTTATCATGGATAATGTATTTATCATCTACAAATTTAACATTAAGACCCCCTTTTGCTAGAGTGGAAACTAAAAGCAGATTCGTCTTTATACTGAGAATAAAAATTATATTTTAAAGACAAAGACCCTCACCACTAGCAGTAGTAAGACAAATCTCATTAATGCATGGAATAAAAAATACATTTTAAAGACAAATATCCTTACCACTAGTAGTAGTTAAGGCAAATCTCACCAATACCTCTGATTGTATAGGAGGCATTGCACACATAATAGTGTGATCATCTTGCATAGATTCCATATTATTGAACAAGCTTATTTAATACGTAATGTGCTTAGAAGCATAATTATAAAGATACCAACTATTTGAAGTAGTTGCATTGAGATATGAATCTTGGTTAAGATTACAGCTGCAAATAGCCATACGTGAGAAGGCTTCAAGGACAACATTCACAGAATCCTCTTTCTCGACACTCTAGTTATTTAGTAATTGTTCTTAGAAGCACAATTATCACGATACCAACTATCTAAAGTAGTTGCATTGAAATATGAATCCTGGTTAGGATTAAAGTTGCAAAGAACCATAAGTGAGAAGTCTTCAAGGAAAACATTCACAGTTTCCTCTTTCTCGACACTTTGGTTATTTGGGGGGTAGAACTGGTAAAATCTTTGTTAGATTCATTTTTCTTATTTTCTTTATCATATAATTTGAAGAATTGTTCAAGTGCATGTCCATGCTTCTTGCAATACCTACAAGTACTATTATTTGGCTTCTTGGAATAATCCTTGTCCTCTCAAGAAGATTTATTTTGATTGTTCTTCCGTTAGAACTTCCCGCTTTTATCCTTGGTGATAAGAGCCTAATCACTGCTACTATAACTAAAAGATGCATTTATTCTAGATTTATCCTCCTCCTGTAACAAAAAGCTAACAAGATCTTGTTAGGAAAGAGGGGCTGTATTGCCTCTCAAAGAAAGCTAGAGGGGTTGTATTGCCTCTCAAAGAAAGCTAGAGGGAACTATTAAGATTCATGCAAAGACTTAAGGGTGATGTTACTTAAGTCTTGCAACTTAGTTAAGTATTCATCCCCATGGGACTCTTCTTGTGCATTTTCTCATTATCAAGTTGCCTTTTGAGAAAAGAAACTCGTGCATCATTTTTAGGTTAATCCACTGTCTCTAAAGTATATTCCAAACAAGCTCAGAAGTCTTGTAAGAATGGATATTTAGAACAATTGACCTTTTGATAGACAAAGAAATTAATGCCAACACTTGTGTAGAATCCCATATTCTTTGATCCGTAACTTGTGCATATGTTTGGGTTTGGTAGCCCTGACCCTATTGAGAAGAAGTGGCAGCAACAATTATGCTAAGGTGCACTCATCCCCATAAAGATCCTATTAAGGAGTGGTAGGAGAAATTATGCAAGGAAGCACGGCTTGTCCCCACCATTGACAATGAAAGCCTGTGGTAACTTAATGATATTTTTGACACTATGAAACTATAGAGAGAGTAATTTAACCCATTTAATTTATTTTCTTTTGAAACATTAGGAACTCAATGGAGTCTTTTTGGGCCCTTTAATTTGCCATGAGGTTATGGAAACGTTTAACTTTTTGACAAATAGGAGCCCGCCATGTAAGCAAAAACCAATGGTTTGTAAGAGAGGTGTAAGAGTGGTCAAAGGGTGCACTTTTTCCCCCAAAAAGGGGAGGGGGCAATTTTACAATTTTCGGACCTCCATAACTTCTACATACAAGCTCCGATTTGAGCGGAGATTACAGATCCGTGATCTACGCATCAAGAGCTTTCCATAGATATGTTACATGATATGGTTTTATCCGCTAGATTTTAAATTCCATTTTTCCCCCAAAATTCAAATTCGAATAAAGTAGCCGTTTTGAAGCTTCAAATTAGAAAACGTTTCTTCTTAAGAGAAAAGGTTTGACTCCCTTAAACTGCCAAATAAAAGGGCCCAAGAAGACTCCATTGAGTTCCTAATGGAGTGCAATTATTTTGCAAGCTTTGTGTTTTGAGCTTTTATGCAATTTTCAACAAAGTTTCAAGGTTTTTTTGAAATGTGCTTAGTATAGAAAGGTTAAGTTTATAGTACTCATTATTGGGCACATAATTGTTACTCATCATTTTTCATTATAACCATAAATTTTGCACCGTGATGTAGCTGGATACATAAAATCATCATCACCTACGAAATACATAGCAAATGAAGTCTCAAGGCTACTTTATAATATTAACTACTTATGGGTATCTAGACACATTGTTGATAGGACTTTTTCCGTCCACATAAAAAATACTTAATTGAAGAGAATTTATTTCATTATCATCCTTGTACTGAGACTAGACACTGGCCGTGAATCATTATCATGTGCAAAGACCTTCCCAACCTTCACACTACAAATTTGTATGAGATTAGACAATGCTAACAATGCACAATAAAAGCTTGTTAGTAAGACCTTCTCAGTACGGTGCATGTTGAAGTTGTTTCAAGATTTAATGGTGATGGTTTTTTCACATAGCAAAGAAAGACCATGTACTTGCTTATGCGTAAGGGGATTTGGCACCTTATTGAGGATGAAGAAGTGGAGGTTGAGCCACTTTAAAACAACAAAGCATTGGGCCTCACTCGCTCAAAATCTTGATGATGATGTGATTAGTCACATTGTTGGCATCAAGGATGACAAGTTGGCATGGCAGGAACTTAACAAGATTTTTGGCACCAACTCAAAGAGCTCAAAGATCAACCTTCTCATGCAGTACTACAAGCTCAACAAGAAGGAAATCGAGACCATGGCACAACACATCAGTAAATTCAAAGGTATCAAACAACAACTTAGTGCATTAAAGAAAGTCATTGAGGAAGATGAATCTATTGCTATATTGCTAAAAAGTGTTGACAAAGAACCTTATGAATCAATTGTTTCTACACTTAAAAATGTGCCCAACACTAAACTTCAAGATGTAGAATTATCTCTACTTAAACAAGAATCCAAATTCAAAGATAAAGAATCATTCAAATCACGTTAAGTGTGCAAGCATTGTATACAAATGGTGGGAGATTTCAAAGGACAAATAAATCAACATCTCAACTTCCAAGAGGCTATCACTGTGAAAAACTTGGTCATACCAAGAATGAATGTTGCAATAAAGATAAACCAAATCTTGTTTGTGACTATTGTGGAAAAATTGGTCACCTAGAAGAAGATTGCTATCAAAAAAAGAAGCAGGCAAACTACATCGAGGCCAAAGCTGTCCCAGCTAAAGACGTGCTCTTCTAGAGAATGTGATGTAATCAGCCTCTAAGGCCATATGATGCACTCAAGTTGAAATTCATAGCCAAAGTAGCTATAATGCCAAAGTAGCATAAAGGCCAAAGTAGCCTAGCACAAGGGGAGAGAGGAAGAGTGAAAGCCTAGCACAAGGGGAGAGAGAGGAAGAGTGAAAGCCTAAAATTTTACCCAATCTAGTATCAAGGGGGGTGTTGAAATGAGTGATGCTAGAGTGCCAAGTCACCTAGCCAAGTTATCCCACATGAGCTATCATAGCTTTGTTGTACTCTCCTCATATAAAAGGAGGACGTTTCAAGCATTGGAATACAAGCACAACATCTCAAGTCTTTTTATGAGTACAAGTTTCCATCTTGTAACCTAGCTGCACTTGAGTCTAAACTTAATTAGCACACACTCATCACACCATGAGTATTGTTCACTTTTCTCCACCTTAGATTAGTGTTGTCATTATTGTAGGATTAGTTTATGATTAGGTAAATGTCTTGTTATTAGGAAGTTGTTTAGGAGATGAAAGATCCCTGCACCCTCCGCGCAACGACGAATTCAAGGGTGCTAGCAGCGGAAGTAGCACTTATGAGCACGACTGAGCCTCTCACTCGGTGCCTTGCCCTTGGATATCTGGACAAAAGACTAATCCCTCAGTTCTTCCAAAATCAAACTCGGAAAAACTTCCCTCGCCCACCAGTAGACATAGGCGATTCCTCTAGGATAAGTTTATTCTAACATAGTCAAGGTCATCACTAATAACCAAATTGATCCGACTGAACCCATAAGTCTCATGGTCAGATCAAGGAAATTACTTGCACTTGGATCATAGAGCATAACGCTTTTTTCCTCATCAAGAGGCACAGCCGTTGATTCTTTTCCATAGCACAAGGGTTATCCGGGATTTACTTCAACTATCGTAACTTAATAGAATTGAGTCTCATTTTAGGGATCCATTAGTCCAGCCTAGCCCCATCCAATCCCATGGGTTAGCCAACCGCCCAACCACTGTAGTGATAGGATCCATTTAGAAATTTGGTTATGTTTTGTCCCCGGTACTAGGGAAAAGAGTTCCCAGGTCCCCTAGAGCCGGCGCTTCAAGCAAACTTAAAGATAGTCACACCACTTACACACCCAATATAAAATTACCTATTTCACAGATTCAACTGTCTTTAAAATAATCTTTTAATGAAACCATAGTATCACTGATCATAATCCTCCAAAATATCTAGCTTGAATTCTAATTTCTAATCATTCCTTCATCGGTGTACCTAGGCATCATTGAAACTAGTACCTGACAATATGATCACATAAGAAAATCCAGATGGACTCTCCGTTGAAGATCAGCAAGATCAACCAACAGATCCATATAAAAGAGCCATGGACTCATCCGTTGAGGACCAGTAAGGGGAATCAACCAGATCCATACCCAAGTTCAGAAAACAACTCTAACACCTTGTTCCATTTTTCTTCCCCGATGCATGGGTGGGTATCTTCGGCGACCCAAAGCCCGAGCACCGTATGGTCAGCACTCTCTAGGCTCCTTCGTAGGTCACCTAGCACTTCACTCATAGGCTGCTTCCTTGGTCCCTTCTCCACCGTACCAGAAGCTCACCATTTAAATCGAACCGAGGCTGGTCAAGACCTCGGTCAACCTTGCTACGCGAGACGTCCTCCGTTGACTCTCTATCAGCTGTTGTAACTTTATCACTTAGGTCTCCATGACCTCATTCATCACAAGATGGTCAAAATGCTTCCCTAGCATTCTTGACATAAAACAGTCATTTAAAAACAGGTCGTAAATACAGTTTCTAATAATAAACTCTCATCTTTCCACATTGTTTCACATCATTTCTCGTTATTCCACATTCTTCTACATCAATTCACATTACTTATCCCACATCCAGTCATATGTATTCCCATCGTCTTTATCCATTCTCATTCAATCATATCATATTACATCTCATCACATCACATTCATCCACATCACATCTAATTACATCTATTCAGATCCTCATCACATCACATCACATCCATCCTCATCACATCTCATCCATTCACATCTACCCATATCCACATCACATTCATTCATATCCATTCACATCCATTCACATCACATCTCATCCATTCACATCTACCCCGATCCACATCACATCACATCACATCCATTCACCTCACATCTCATCCATTCACATCTATCTAGATCCACATCACATCTATCCACATCACATCTCATCCATTCACATCTACCTAGATCCACATTCATCCACCTTACATCTTATCCATCCATTCACATCACATCACATCCATTGAGATATCATCATATCACATTCACATCCATTCACATCTCATCGCATCCATTGTCATCTCATCACACCCATTCACATCCATCACACCCATTCACATCCATCACATTCATTGCATCTTCATCACATGACATACATTCCATCCACAGCTATCCTTATCACATCACATTCATTCCATCCATATCACATCACATTCATTCCATCCACATTACATCACGTCCACATCTATTCACATCACATCTTATTCATTCCATCTACATTACATCACATCCACATCTATCCATATCTCATCACATCCATTCACATCTCATCACATTCATCCATATCCATCCATTCATTCACATTCACATCTATCCACATCCATCCATTCATTCACATACACATCTATCCACATCCATCCATTCATTCACATTCACATCTATCCACATCCATCCATTCATTCACATCTATCCACATCCATCCATTCATTCACATGAACATCTATCACTTCACATCTCATTATCATTCATTTACATCACATCACCCCCATTCACATATCATCACATCTCATCACATTCACATCCACATCCATTTACATCACATCACATCTCATCCACATCTCATCACATCCACTCACATCTCCTCACATCACATTCACATCCCCACCCGCCTTCACTATAGGTAAGCTTGATGGGCTTGAGGAAAAGATGTAGCTGAAGGTCCGCGATGGCAGTGATGTTGCATTTTTGGCCAATGCTAAAGGAAAATGCACAAAATCTTCTAGTTATAAGAAGAAGACAAATAAGAAGAAGTTTAAAGGGAGATGCTATTACTATGTTGACAAGAAGGGTCATGCTATCAAAAACTGCAGAAAGAAGTAGGTTGAGATGAGAAGAACAAAACCCTGAAATCTTCATAGAAGGGAAAGGAGTCAGTTAATAATGTTGAGACTGAGCTTGAACTTTGGGTAGGTATGCTCATCTGCTTAGGCTCCAATTACTGATAATTCATGGATTTTGGATAGTGGAGCATCTCGACACATGACCAATAAAAAGGATTCCTAGAAGCCTCTACAGGAACCTATCAAATGTTGTTATTGGGAATAATGCCGAATGTCTAGTTGAAGGGTCTAGAACCATCTCTTTTGTGGTAGTAGCCAATAGGTGAAGAGAAGAAGCTCTCAGACATGCTGTATGTACCTCAAATAAAGAGGAATCTATTGTTAGTTGTTGCGATGATAGATCATGGGCTTAAAGTAAACTTCAAGAAACTTGAAGCAAAAATTTTAGATAGTACTGGGGCAAAGGAGTGGTGTAACATTCTATACGAGTTGAGTGCCCTTAAATCAACTACTACAGATCCTTACATCAACTACAGATAAGAGCAAGAGCAGGCTTTGACACGTGCAATTTGGTCGCATTAAATTCGCAGGGTTGAAGGAGATGCAAAAAAAGAAATGATAGCTAATTTTCCTACATTTTTAAAATTACAAGAACCATGCGATGCTTTCATGATGGGAAAGCAACAATGTAAGGCCTTTCCATAGGAGAGCAGCAATAGGGCAAAGACTCCTCTAGGGTTGGTACATGTGAAGTGATGACATGATAAGGTCACCTATGCACTCTCTTTAGAGTTTTTATACATGCTCAGAGAAAAAGGACCTCCTAAGGAGGGAAAAAGGTGCCCCGGCCCATTATTAGTCTATGTCCACACATCACTGCCATAAAAATGGCAATAGCTATTAAATGGTCTTTCTACAATGTGAAGGCCCAACATGATGGCCTTAAGGGTAAAATTCTTTTCATCATGCTAATAATTCTTCTTTCAACAAAGCCACTGCATTATATCATGACTAATGAAATTATTTGCTCCCTATAGCACTTTTTTTAAATTAAAAACACTAATGCTTTTCACACACACACACACACACACACACATATGGTTTCCTTTATATCTAACTTGTACTATCATTTATGTTTTCATTTTTATAAAAAGTCTTAATATGTAGTCTTTATACTAAACCAGTAGTATCAGTTGTCCATATGGCATGAGTAGAGAATACACAAGGAGTTTGCACTCACATAAATATCACCATATAAACATGCCTGTGCACACATATCCATACATACTACATGCATGCCTACATAGAAGCATATGAGTACTATTTCTTGTACATGATATCACTATATATGTTGCTTGCTGTGATGTCTTGATCATGGATAGGATGGGAAGCATTGAGGACTAGTTTGGTCATGCCTAGCCAAATAGGCCAATTAGGTAGCCATACAAGAAACCTTTGAGATTTTATATGATTGTCTAGTGATGAACTCGACGGCTTGAGATCTTGGGACTACCACATGACATTATGGTGTAGATTTAAGACTTGGACAAGATGTTGTGTATTATGCATATATGCTTGAATAGATTACTTACATAGTGATGCATAGTGTGTATGTATGCACATATGCATGCAATTTCCTTTGGTAGTATGCATGCAATTTCCTTTGGTAGTATGCATGTATGTATTCATAAATTTCTTGCTTATTATGTATGCATTGATTTCTTGCTTATTATGTGTGCATGTATGCATTGATTTCTTCCTTAATGTGCATGCTTAGATATGCATGCATATGTTTGAAATGGGCAGAATGCACAAGTGGGTATAATGGAGTGCAACATGAGCAGGTTTATGGGTAGCATAGAGGTAATTTCTTCACAAGCCTCAGCACATCAAGCAAGAGCCATTCTCCAAGCATAGGGTGAGAGTAGATAATGTGATGTTAAAATTACATTGGCTTGAAATGTATAAGGTTTTAAAGAAGGCACAATCAGGTCAACACATCAATCTGGAGAAGGGCCTTGCTTTTTGCTGACATCCTACTAAGATATGGTATATATAGCAGCAGGAAGAAAGTGTCTTTGTTTGTGTGATTTGAAGGCTAAGTTATCTTGCAAAGAATCAAACAACCATTACCACTACAAAGGCAATAGAATTTTGCCATCTGAGTTGATGCCGAAGGTATGTGCATTTATTAAAAGATGTGTTAGTTTTGGTAGAAAGCTTACATGCATTGCTTTCATGATAATAATCTAGAGAACATGGTGTTGTGTATTACTGTGCTAGGCCAACTCAGAGGTCTTTCCCCTGCACTGATGTTTTCCCACTTCAATAATAATACTAATAATAACATTGTTTTTCCTTTCTTGTGTGTGCCTAGAAGAGTTTTTTTTTGTTTTTTTTCCCTATTTCTTCTTTTTACAAATTTACTCCCTCTCATCATCCTATAGTGATGGTCCTATAGTGAAACATGATCTGTACCCATCTCCTCCCAACCTCTCAAACTTGCTATTAGCCAAACCCCAAGTTTGCATTTCCTAGCCCCCAAATGACCTCAACATTATCTCCCACAAGTGAAACCAATGGATGACATTGATCAAAATTATGAGGGCCTTTTTTGAGCCATCGGATTAAGTAAACTTGGACAATTAAACTATGCCAAGTAAACTACAAAAAACTGGAAAAATTCCATCTTACTTTACTTTATATTTTACTAAGCAATCATAGTAAGTAAACTCGGACAAGTAAACTACATCATGGGATGAGGGTGACTTTGGGTTGGGGACTTAAAAAAATTTGGAGCAAGGTGTTATGTGAAAAAGAGGATTTAAACTCAAGATCTTGGTTTCCAATGGAAACATCTTACCACTACACTATACCTTTAAGAAATGGAACCATGTGGTGTCAAGCCATTATATTACTTCGCGGTGGACCGATGTAGTTTAGTTGTCTGAGTTTACTTGGATGAGTTTACTAGGCTGAGTTTACTTTAAAATGTGGACGTTCAAGATTTGTGCGTGTGCAATCTTTAGTGCACGATGGCTGTGGATCTCATCTGACAAGGGTCTTTATGACTTCATGGTCTATAGTGGTATAGCTAAGAAGCCCAAGGTACATACCCCTTTTCAAACTCCCAAACTTCTCTCTTTGCACACATGTTTTGGCTCTACTCTTATCACTAGAAAAGCTTACATTACCATGGTGTTAACTAGCTCAATGAGGGTTGAAGCCTCTATAACTAAGTTTTTCTTACTCCTCAATAAGAATGGTAATCCTAATTGGATTGCAAAGAAATTCAACAAGAATGCTTAGGTGTTAATTCAAGAAAAATGCTTAGGTTTTAATGAAATCAATTGCTCTAGAGACCCACGTAGAGTAAGGTAGGAATTGGTTATTGTAATTATAAAAGTCTCAAAATTTAATACCTTGTAATGAATCCACACCTCTAACTAAAATATAACATTCTCTCAATACAACCCACACATTCTCAAAGTTTATTTCTATGCAGTAACATCTCTTCATTATTATAGGAGATGATTGTGTTACTTATTAGTCCAAGTGATAATGCCAATTATTTTGAACCTCATTTACAAGTTAAAAAATGGTATTACTTGTTATCCTTAGCTTACTATTTCAGGAAAAGACAAGTCAAGGCACACATATAGCTAGAAATCAATTTAATGGTAGCCATGAATGTATCAAAAATCCATCCCACAAACAATCACCTTTCTCACTATTTCAGAAGATTGTTTCACTCATTGTTGCTTATGATAGTAAGGCATCAATGGTATATTGAACATCAAAATTATTGATTTGGCTTAAAAACTTCTCAAGGACAATAATAGCATTAGATGGATCATTTCTACAAACTAGAAGGAGATCAATCCAATTATTCAAAAAGGCAACGGTGAGAGCTAAGGATTTTTCAATAATAAATATAGATTTTTGTTACGATTCATACTATGTTGAAATTTAATCTAGCCAATGATGGAATCCAATGGTTGTCCTATTAGAAAATCCAAGATAATTATTAGTAATTTAAATACAAGTCTAGGTAAGTTCAATCGACAAACATGGAAAACTTGGTGTGTATGCTAAAACTTGACGACTTAGATGGCAATATCAAATTCCTATCAATGGTATCCAGTAAGCCTTTCACTAGATTTGAAAAAAAGCTATAAATTGCTAATAGATATTCAAGTGGGATTTTTTCTTTGAACTAGAGTAGAACTAACTTTTTTTTTAAATTCCTTTTTTATATATGGCCACTTGAAGATCCAAAGTTCTATGTAGCCATTGTATATGAATGGCTCACTTTTCCTCAGTTGTTTTTTTATATATGGCCACTTGGAGATCCAAAGTTCTATGTAGCCATTGTATATGAATATCTTACTTTTTCTCAATTTCTTTTTTATATATGGCCAGTTAGAGATCCAAAGTTCTATTTAGCCATTGTAATGCCCTTGGTGAGGAGGTTATTTGTAAGATTCCTCCCTCCAGATTTTGAGGTGTAAAGGTGTAAGAGCCTCCCCTTCTGTTCTTGAAATTATTCCCCTCTCTGAAATAGGAGAAAGATCTTGTTTTATCCTATTTTGGCCTAGAGAGAGAGAGAGAGAGAGAGAGAGAGAGAGAGAGAGAGAATGTCTAGAGAGAGATAATCTAAAATTTAGATATCTTTGGATATAAAAATCCTCCTAGTGTCTAAAATGGATTCCCCTGAAACAGTTCAAAATGAACTTTCCAATGTGCATTAGCAATTAATTGAAAAGTGTATAAGGGACCTTAGCCTAAGGGTCTACATTTTCAGAAAATTTTGGATTATGGTCCAATTAAGGTTCCAATGGGCCAATTGGATTAATCCAAGTGTTGGGATGAGATAAATCCAAAGAATAAAAGAAATTGCCCAAAAATGAGTATTAGCTTAATCTAGTGTGATAATCATACTTAAGTTTATGATTATAATTAAAATTATGATTTAAATTCATAATTTGATTTTAAGCATAAAAGAGGAACTACTATCATATTTCCATTACAAGTTCCTATTCTTTAGAAAAATTTGAGAATTAACAGTAATAGCAGCAGCAAAGCTATGGTAAATTTTTTAGAAAATAATACATATCTTATTTTTATGCATAATGCTAAAAGAGGACTTCCTACCATATTCTAGGATTGGACATCCGTATGCATAATGCTAAAAGAGGAGTTCCTACCATATTCTAGTATTGGACATCCTATGCAAAAAGAATGATTTTCATCATATTCATGAGAAATAATTTTTTATAATTATGCTTAATTAATTGATTAAGAGAAAAGAGTAATTTTTGGTAAATTTATTTTTATGCAAAAAGAGAAATTTTCATGATATTTGAGAATCAAGTATTTAAATGGAAAAAGAGTAATTTTTGGTAAACTTATTCTTATATGCAAAAAGAGGAATTCCCATGATATTTGAGAATCAAGTAATTAAATGGAAAAAGAGAAATTTTTTGTAAATTTTTTTATGCAAAAAGAGGAATTCCCATGATATTTGAGAATCAAGTAATTAAATGGAAAAGAGAAATTTTTGGTAAATTTATTTTTATGCAAAAAGAGGAATTTTCATGATATTTGAGAATCAAGTAATTAAATGGAAAAAGAGAAATTTTTGGTAAATTTATTTTTTTGTAAAAAAAGAAATTTCCATGATATTTGAGAATCAAGTATTTAAATGGTAAAAGAGTAATTTTTGGTAAATTTATTTTTATGCAAAAAGAGAAATTCCCATGATAATTAAGATCCAAGTAATTAAATGATAAAAGATGAATTTTTGGTAAATTTATTTTAATGCAAAAAGAGGAATTTCCATGATATTTGATATCCAAGTAATTAAATGGTAAAAGAATAATTTTTGGAATAATTCAAATATTGAGTATTTATCAAAAGTGAAATTTTGAGCATTATTAATTTTATTGGAAAATATGGGTAGAATTGATTTTTGTAAACCCTATGAATCTTTTACTCAAAAGAAGAATATTGAATATATTTCCCTTGAGAAATTTGCGAAAGAATATGAAAATATCCATCGAGAAAAAGTACCTTTAACTAGGCCAAGCAATTGGCAGAAACTTAGAAAAGTCTCATTGGTATCGAAAGTAGAAAACAATACTAAAAGTGGATGTGATAAGATGTGATGTAGAGCCGAATGAATGTAAATAAATGTGACAGGATATAAATGGATGTGATGTGATTAGATGAGATGCGAATGTGATAAGAGGAGATGTAAACGTGATGTGATAAGATGTGAATGCGATGTGAATGCGATGTGATAATATGTGAGTGGATATGTGAGTGATAATATGTGAGTGGATGTGATGAGATGTGATGTGATAATATGTGAGTGGATATGGATGAGATGTGATGTGATGTAAATGGATGTGAATGTGAATGTGATGGGATGTGAATGAGATGTGATGATATGTGAATGGGGGTGATGTGATGTAACTGGATGAGAATGAGATGTGAAGTGATAGATGTGCATGTGAATGAATGGATGGATGTGGATAGATGGGAATGTGAATGAATGGATGGATGTGCATGTGAATGAATGGATGGATGTGGATAGATGTGAATGTGAATGAATGGATGGATGTGAATGAATGTGATGATATGTGAATGGATGTGATGTGATGTGGATAGATGTGAATGTGAATGAATGGATGGATGTGAGTGAATGTGATGATATGTGAATGGATGTGATGTAGATCGGGGTAGATGTGAATGGATGAGATGTGATGTGAATAGATGTGAACGTGATGTAATGTGGATGGAATGAATGTGATGTAATATGGATGGAATGAATGTGATGGATAGATGTGGATGGAATGTATGTGATGTGATGAGGATGCAATGCATGTGATGGATGTGAATGGGTATAATGGATGTGAATGGGTGTGATGGGTGTGATGAGGTGTCAATGGATGCGATGAGATGTGAATGGATGTGATGTAATGTGAATGGATGTGAATGTGTATGATGATCTCTGAATGGATGTGATGTAATGTGAATGGATGGATGAGATGTAAGGTGGATAAATGTGGATCTAGATAGATGTGAATGGATGAGATGTGAGGTGAATGGATGTGATGTGGATCGGGATAGATGTGAATGGATATGATGTGGATATGGGTAGATGTGAATGGATGAGATGTGATGAGGATGGATGTGACGTGATGTGATGATGATCTGAATAGATGTAATTGGATATGATGAGATATGATATGAATGTGATGTGATGTGATGAGATATAATATGATATGATTGGATGAGAATGAATAAGGACGATGGGAATACATATGACTAGATGTGGAATAAGTAACGTGAATTGATGTGGAATAAGTAATGTGAATTGATGTAGAAGAATGTGGAATAACGAGAAATGATGTGGAACAATGTGGAAAGATGAGAGTTCGCTAGAAACTGTCTTTATAACCTGTTTTTTAATGATTGTTTTATGTCAAGAATGCTGGGGAAGCATTTTGACCATCTTGGGAATGAGGTCATGGAGACCTAAGTGATAAAGTTGCAATAGCTAAAGGAGAGTCAACAGAGGATGTCTCGCATAGCAAGGTTGGTCGAGGTCTTGACTAGCCTCGGTTCGATTTAAATGGTGAGCTTCCAGTATGGTGAATGAGGGACCAAGGAAGTGGCCTATGAGTGAAGCGCTAGGTGACCTGCTAAGGAACTTAGAGGGTACTGACCATACAGTACTTGGGCTCTAGGTCACTGAAGATACCCACGCGTGCGTCGAGGAAGAAAATGGAACAAGGAGTTAAAGTTGTTTTCTGAACGCGGGCATGGATCTGGTTGATTGCCCTTGCTGGTCCTCAACAAATGAGTCCATGGCTCTTTTATATGGATCTGTTTGTTGATCTTGCTAATCTTCAATGGAGAGCCCATTTGGATTTTCTTATGTGATTATATTGCCGGGTACTATGAGCTAAGAACTATTGAAAAGGCCCCTGATGAGTGAACAGGTGGTGAGCGTTCTAGTTGCCAATGATGCCATAGATACACCAATGAAGGAATGATTGGAAATTAGAATTCAAGATGGATATTTTGGAGGATTATGATCAGTGATACTATGGTTTCATTAAAAGATTGTTTTAGAGACAGCTGAATATGTGAAACAGGTAATTTCATATAAGTGGTGTGACTATCTTGAAGTTTGCTTGAAGCACCGGCTAGGGGCCTGGGAACTCTTTTCCCTAGTACTCGGGATAAAACATAACCAAATTTCTAAATGGATCCTATCACTACAATGGTTGGGCAGTTGGCTAACCCATGCGGTTAGGCTGGACTCATGGATCCCTAAAATGAGATTCAATTCTGTTAAGTTACAATAATTGAAGTAAATCCTAGATAACCCTTGTTCTATGGAAAAGAATCAACAGCTATGCCTCTTGTGAGAAAAACGCGTTGGCCTCTATGATCCAAGTGCAAGTCTCTCCTTGGTCTGACCATGAGACTTACGAGTTCAGTCGAATCAGTTTGGTTAGTGATGACCTTGACTACGTTAGTGATGACCTTGACTACGTTAGAATAAAATTATCATGGAGGAATCACCTATGTCTACTGGGCGAGGAAAGTTTTTTCGGGTTTCGGTTTTGGAAGAACCGAGGGATTAGTCTCTTGTTCAGATATCCGTGGGTGAGGCCACGAGTGAGTGGCTTTGCCCTATGCAAGAAGTGCTACTTCCGCTGCTAGCACCTCTGAATTTGTTGCGCGAAGGGTGCAGGGATCTTTCAGCTGGTATCAGAGCGAATTGGCTAAAGTGGAACAACCGAGAAGCTAGAAATGTCAAAAATTTATGAAGTACCAGTAAAAGATTGTAATTGTGTGATGACATTCATACAAATTGATATTCAAAATGAAGATTCATAAATTGAAAATTGGGTCTTTAGATGGAAGTACCGCAATTGTATGGAATCATTGACTTTCTTAAGGCCTAGATATGATGGTATTTACCTTATAGCTCCAAGGACCGTGACTACCCGTTATATACCATGGATATATCTGCAGCTCTTTACTGACAATATATACACGTAAATCTAAGGCCTTGAAATTATAAGCAAAAATGCTATCCAGATGATGAATTCGAATTTTGGATATAAAAAACCTCCTAGTGTCTAAAATGGATTCCCTTGAAACAGAAGTTCAAAATGAACTTTCCAATGTGCATTAGTAATTAATTGAAAAGTGTATAAGGGACCTTAGCCTAAGGGTCTACATTTTTAGAAATTTTTGGACTATGGTCCAATTAAGGTTCCAATGGGCCAATTGGATTAATCCAAGTGTTGGGATGAGATAAATCCAAAGAATAAAAAAAATTCCCAAAAATGAGTAAATGCTCATATAAGATGAAGAGTTGACTGAGTACAAGGTTTAAAAATTATGAGATATTACAAAAAAAAAGAGATATTTTAGAATAATGATGCATTTTTAACACCTTGGTAAGGAGAGGGGAACTCTTGAGGTAGCCGCCTTTTTCACATGTGTGGAAGGGTTTTTAATTCAAAAGAATTGTGATATTTTTATCTCTCCTCTCTCCTGGATCAAACCAAATAAAAAAGGGAGCCAAACTAGTCCAAATCTTGTTCAAATTGAGTCAAACTGAACTTGGAAAATTCTAGAACCCAGTTGGACTTGGGTAGCGGCCTCCCTCACCTATAAATAGACCCTTAGTCTTTTGAAAAAAAATATTTGAGCTATACCATGCCAATATTATATTAAAATAATCATATTTTCTATTATCCCTTAAATTTTCCTCTCTCTTGGGAGCTTCGAGATCTCTCTCTCTACAACAACTCTTGGAGTTTCTCCTCTTGGTGGACCAATTGATTGGTCGGGAGCTTCACTGCTAATAGAGAACCAAGGCAAACTTAGAGAGGTAGAATCAATTTTTATGCTTTTTTCCAATTTATCTCAATGACTTTCTTCTTCTCAATACCTCTCAAGCTTGAAAATCTTTCTAAATAATTGTTTTAATTCAAATCAAGCTTTCCCTTAAAGTCTTAATGCTTAATTAAGAGAAATTTAATCTTTATGCTTATTTGTAATGCTTTCTTTAAGTAAATCTCTCTCTCTAAAAGAATAACCATCTTTATGGCTAAATCCTTTGAAAAAGGATGCTTCTCAATGATAGTCTCTTAATTCAAAGCTAAACTCTAGGCTTGATAAGCTAGAGACTAAGAAAATGGTATTTTTATGATTTTGTGTTACTAAAATAACGGTTATTTCTTTTAGATTATTTATAAGTTGTAAAAAACTACTTTGATTGATTCTAAATGAGAAATATATTATCCTATCAATTTTGAAAAAGAGAAATAATGGAATTAGCTTAATCTAGTGAGATAATCATAATTAAGTTTATGATTATGATTTAAATTATGATTTAAATTCATAATTTGATTTTAAGCATAAAAGAGGGACTACTATCATATTTCCATTACAAGTTCCTATTCTTTGGAAAAATTTGAGAATTGTCAGTAATAGCAGCGAAGCTATGGTAAAATTGTTAGAAAATAATACATATCTTATTTTTATGCATAATGCTAAAAGAGGACTTCCTACCATATTCTAGGATTGGACATCCTATGTAAAAAGAATGATTTTCATCATATTCATGAGAAATAAGTTTTTTATAATTATGCTTAATTAATTGATTGAAAAAAGAGTAATTTCTGGTAAATTTATTTTTATGCAAAAAGAGAAATTTCCATGATATTTGAGAATCAAGTATTTAAAAGGTAAAAGAGTAATTTTTGGTAAATTTATTTTTATGCAAAAAGAGGAATTCCCATGATATTTGAGAATCAAGTAAATAAAGGAAAAAGGATGAATTTTTGGTAAATTCGTTTTTAGGCAAAAAGAGGAATTTCCATGATATTTGAGAATCAAGTACTTAAATGGAAAAAGAGAATTTTTTGGTAAATTTATTTTTATGCAAAAAGAGGAATTCCCATGATATTTGAGAATCGAGTAAATAAATGAAAAAGGATGAATTTTTGGTAAATTCGTTTTTAGGCAAAAAGAGGAATTTCCATGATATTTGAGAATCAAGTACTTAAATGGAAAAAGAGAAATTTTTGGTAAATTTATTTTTATGCAAAAAGAGGAATTCCCATGATATTTGAGAATCAAGTAATTAAATGAAAAAAAAGAAATTTTTGGTAAAAAAATTTTTATGCAAAAAAAGAAATTCTCATGATATTTGAGAATCAAGTATTTAAATGGTAAAAAAGTAATTTTCGGTAAATTTATTTTTATGCAAAAAGAGGAATTCCCATGATATTTGATATCCAAGTAATTAAATGGTAAAAGAGTAATTTTTGGCATAATTAAAATATTGAGTATTTATTAAAAGTGAAATTTTGAGCATTATTAATTTTATTATAAAATATGGGTAGAATTGATTTTTATAAATCCCATAAATCTTTTACTCAAAAGAAGAATATTGAATATATTTCCCTTGAGAAGTTTAAGAAAGAATATGAAAATATCCATCGAGAAAAAGTACCTTTAACTAGGCCAAGCAATTGGCAGAAACTTAGAAAAGTCCCATCGGTATCGAAAGTAGAAAACAATACTAAAAGTGGATGTGATAAGATGTGATGTAGAGCCGAATGAATGTAAATAAATGTGATGGGATGTAAATGGATGTGATGTGATTAGATGAGATGTGAATGTGATAAGAGGAGATGTAAATGTGATGTGATAAGATGTGAATGCGATGTGATAAGATGTGAATGCAATGTGATAATATGTGAGTGGATGTGATAAGATGATGTGATAAGATGTAAATGGATGTGATGTGAATGCGATGTGATAATATGTGAGTGGATGTGATAAGATGTAAATGGATGTGATGTGATAATATGTGAGTGGATGTGATAAGATCTAAATGGATGTGGATGTGATAAGATGTAAATGGATGTGGATGTGAATTTGAATGTGATAAGATGTGAATGTGATGTGAGGATATGTGAGTGGATGTGATGTGATGTAAATGGATGTGGATGTGAATGTGATGAGATGTGATGATATGTGAATGGGGATGATGTGATGTAAATGGATGAGAATGAGATGTGAAGTGATAGATGTGCATGTGAATGAATGGATGGATGTGGATAGATGTGAATGTGAATGAATGGATGGATGTGCATGTGAATGAATGGATGGATGTGTTAGATGTGAATGTGAATGAATGGATGGATGTGGATGAATGTGATGAGATGTGAATGGATGTGATGTGATGAGATGTGGATCAGGGTAGATGTGAATGGATGAGATGTGATGTGATGTGGATCAAGGTAGATGAGAATGGATGAGATGTGATGTGAATAGATGTGGACGTGATGTAATGTGGATGGAATGAATGTGATGTGATATGGATGGAATGAATGTGATGTGATAAGGATAGATGTGGATGGAATGTATGTGATGTGATGAGGATGCAATGAATGTGATGGATGTAATAAGGATAGATGTGATATGGATGGAATGAATGTGATGTGATAAGGATAGATATGGATGGAATGAATGTGATGTGATAAGGATAGATATGGATGGAATGTATGTGATGTGATGAGGATGCAATGAATGTGATGGATGTGAATGGGTGTGATGGATGTGAATGGGTGTGATGGGTGTGATGGGTGTGATGAGATGTCAATGGATGCGATGAGACGTGAATGTATGTGAATGTGATATATGTGAATGGATGGATGAGATGTAAGGTGGATGAATGTGGATCTAGATAGATGTGAATGGATGAGATGTGAGGTGAATGGATGTGATGTGGATTGGGGTAGATGTGAATGGATGTGATGTGGATATGGGTAGATGTGAATGGATGAGATGTGATGAGGATGGATGTGACGTGATGATGTGATGATGATAGATGTAATTGAATGTGATGAGATATGATGTGGATGAATGTGATGATGTGATAAGATGTAATATGATATGATTGGCTGAGAATGGATGAATGTGATGATGTGATGAGATGTAATATGATATGATTGGCTGAGAATGGATGAAGACGATGGGAATACATATGACTGGATGTGGAATAAGTAATGTGAATTGATGTAGAAGAATGTGGAATAACGAGAAATGATGTGAAACAATGTGGAAAGATGAGAGTTCGTTAGAAACTGTATTTATGACCTCTTTTTTAATGACTGTTTTTATGTCAAGAATGTTGCGGAAGCATTTTGACCATCTTGTTTGAATGAGGTCATGGAGACCTAAGTGATAAAGTTGCAACAGCTGACGGAGAGTCAACGGAGGACGTCTCGTGTAGCAAGGTAGACTGAGGTCTTGACCAGCCTCGGTTCGATTTAAATGGTGACCTTCCGGTACGGTGGATGAGGGACCAAGGAAGCGGCCTATGAGTGAAGTGCTAGGTGACCTACTAATAAGGAACCTAGAGGGTACTGACCATACGGTGCTTGGGCTTTGGGTTGCCGAAGATACCCACACGTGCATCGAGGAAGAAAATGGAACAAGGAGTTAGTGTTGTTTTCTGAACTCGGACATGGATCTGGTTGATTGTCCTTGCTAGTCCTCCTCAATGGATGAGTCCATGGCTCTTTTATATGGATCTGTTGGTTAATCTTGCGGATCTTCAATGGAGAGCCCATTTGGATTTTCTTACGTGATTATATTGCCGGGTACTATGAGCTAGGAACTATTGAAAAGGCCCCTAAGTGAATAGGTGGTGAGCGTTCTAGTTGCCAATGATGCCATAGGTACATCGATGAAGGAATGATTGGAAATTAGAATTCAACCTGGATATTTTAGAGGATTATGATCAGTGATACTATGGTTTCATTAAAAGATTGTTTTAGAGACAAGTGAATCTATGAAACAGGCAATTTCATATTGGGTGTGTAAGTGGTGTGACTATCTTGAAGTTTGCTTGAAGCGCCAGCTAGGAGGCCTGGGAACTCTTTTCCCTAGTACTCGGGACAAAGCATAACCAAATTTCTAAATGGATCCTATCACTACAATGGTTGGGTGGTTGGCTAACCCATGGGATTGAGGTTGGACTGATGGATCCCTAAAATGAGACTCAATTTTGTTGAGTTACTATAGTTGAAGTAAATCCCAGATAACCCTTGTTCTATGGAAAAGAATCAGCGGCTGTGCCTCTTGATGAGGAAAAAAGTGTTGGACTCTATGATCCAAGTGCAAGTCTTTCCTTGATTTGACCATGAGACTTACGGGTTCAGTCAGATCGGTTTGGTTAGTCATGACCTTGACTATGTTAGAATAAAATTATCCTAGAGGAATCGCCTATGTCTGTTGGGCGAGGAAAGTTTTTTCGGGTTCGGTTTTGGAAGAACCAAGGGATTAGTCTCTTGTCCGGATACCCATGGGTGAGGCCATGAATCAGTGGCTTTGCCTTGTGCAAGAAGTGCTACTTTCGCTGCTAGCACCCCTGAATTCATTGCGCGGAGGGTGCAGGTATCTTTCATTATTTAGCACCCACGACTAGTTTTATTTGTAGTGGTATGAGATTAATTGCTTGTTAATGGTGGTTTGTCTTCAATATTATGTTCTTGGTAGGTTGAGGAAGGGTTAATTCTTTTGATTTATTGGTGGCAACACTAGATTTATCTTGAGAGGGGATGTTACCATTGAGTCTCAAGATTTTCTTGGGGAGGTTTGTTGAGGTTTTTTGTTTTTTGAAGAAAAATGCTGGTGTTAAGGATGGGGCTTGATTTGGAGGGGCAATCAATAGTGAGATAGGGATGTCAATTTGTTTGTTACAATGCTGCATCGTCATCATAGACTATTGCCAATGTGTATTATTACTCCAAAAACTAACACAAGGTAACCTTATTTCCCAATTTAAAGAAATATATAATTCACATGTAGTTATCATTGGTTTTCCTATTAAGGCTTCCCAAGCTTTCAAGAACATAATGTTTTATTTTGTACCTTGATGAATAATATCTTGCCTACATAGCACATACATTTTCCTGTGGAAAACTGTAGCCACAATTTGATTCATACATTTGATAAACGTTCACACATTGAGAAGGGCTGGTAGGATACTTACCAGGGAGGTTTTGATGTAGACTATTTGTCTTGGAGAATCATTGTCACATTACCAATGAAAACTTATAGGGCATACACATGGTTAATTCAAGTGTGGTACACTAAGATACACCCATGTTTGTCCCATGATAAAATATTATGGATAGCTTCAAAATTGATGAGTGTGCATCATCTTTCCAAGTTCTTCCCAACTAGGTTTTTTAGGCAAAACTTTATTGGTGTAATTATATGTGAGGTTTCCTCTCCTACACCCAAGATGGTAACTGGGTATCATCTTTTATGTCTTGAATACACAAATCGAGTATCCTAGGGTTTGGTGGAGCTATTCTTAGCACTCATAATATTCATTGAAGTTGTTGGCATATCCTCAACCTTTTCTTCATCATCAAGATAATTTGTGCCTACCTTGGGCATGGTTTCTAATAATTTCATCCAGTTCTCATAGAAGTTAGACTTTAGAAGTGCTTCACAGGTAATATGATTCATGTGTTGGTCTTCCACGACATTGACATTTAGTTTTAAATTTGATTTTTGGCTTTTGTATATAGCCTTTGTATGTGTCTTTTGTTGCATAGCCACCCTTCAATTTTGAGGATGAAATCATTACAAGAGAGGATGGTTTTTAATGAAGCAATTATATATGTGTATGGGTTTGGGCCTAGACACATGGACCTAGGGTCCCTTGATTATAGATTTTGGGCATGGGCATATTGTTAGTTAGTGTGAAATGGCCATGGACTATATAAGTGACCTAGTCTAGGCAATTGTACCACCTTTCACCCTTTTGCAACCCTTTTCATTTGATATGATAGACATCTTGTCTTCTTCAAGCTGCTTATGCCCAAGCTTTCATGGCATTATTTCCATGTCTAGTGCTACTCCCTAAGATGTGTGGGACATGTGTGTACTCCATGCCAATGAGTGTAATTCCCTAGGTCCTTTCATTGTATTGGTATCAGAGCCATGGATCTCTTCATTGTATACAATAGTTGATAAGAAAAGCTTACGTAAAGTGATCATGGATCCTAGCTCTACAGGCAACTCTCCCAGATTGTTATTAAACAAATCCAGCATAGAAAGTTGGAGAGAGAATCCTTCTACAGGGAACTCTCTTATTTGGTTGCTTTAAAGATCTAGTGTTTGCAGGGTTATTAAAGAGCTTAACTCTATAGGGAGACAAGAGAGAGATGATTATTTCCAAGGAGAAAGCTCTACCAAAATAGGTGCAGCTTGTAATTGATGGAGGTTGTGCAGACACTGCATTTTGGGTTCATGGCATGTTTTAGGTTCTACAAGTAGCTTGTTTGGAAAAATAGTCAAAGTTATGTAGTTTAGGGATTGCAATAGTGGATACAAATTTTGTGACTGAAGAAATCTAAGGTAGTAATAGTTTAAGCTATAGTATTGTATATTCATACTTATTTCTATTGTATTAATTAAATGCCATTGACGTGGCAGCATGAGCTCCCCCCTCCCTCTCCTCCTTCTCTGGCTCCCTCCCTTTACTCGTCAAATGAGCCATTTATAGCCTTTTATAGAGAATTGTGAGACCTTAAATAGAAAGGGTATGGGTGAATGCATGAAAATAGAAAGCATATGGGTGAATGCATATAAATGGAAAGGGGGGTTTATCATTTCATTGCCTTAAATAAAAAGGACATGGAGGGGTGAATGCATGCAAATAAAAAGCACATAGAAGGTCATCATTTCGTTGGCTTTTTCAAGCCATGATAAAATGAAACCTTAGATAAACACTCTTATCCTTGAAAATCTCACATAATATATTTAATGAAAATGTAAAAACAAATTGGTGCCATATTAGGGACATAGGAGGACAAATTAGAGGCAAGGCCATCAAAGCTGGGAAGTGAGGCAATCATATTGGACAATAAGCGAGGATTCATTGCCTTCTTTAGAGGCTCAGTGCAATTCATAGAAAGAATAAGCAGCGTTTAGTTCATTTGTAGATCGTGAAAAACACAAGCCGAAACGACCACCGTATTGTAGCAGAAAAAGAGAGAGAGAAAGCAGCGCAGCTTCTTAGTATTTTTTTTACAAAGCACAGACTTTAAAAACAGCTTCTAAATAACCCAAAAAATAGAGGGCTTCATCACCTTCTTTAGAGGCTCACTTTTTTATAAAAGAAGAAAATAAATTGCAGGCAAAGCTTCATTGCCGCAAGGATCAGTCAAAGAGGGCTTCATCGCCTTCTTTAGAGGCTCACTAGAGAGAGAGAGAGAGAGAGAGAGAGAGAGAGAGAGAGAGAGAGGCTGTCACCAAGCGTGTGAGGAGAAGAGAGGAAAAAATACTTGGCCAAGAGTCACCCTGACCACCAGCATGAAGGAGAAGAAGTGAAAAAACATTTGAGCTAAAAAAAGAGAAGAGGAAATAGAGGAAGCACGTGTGACATGTAGGGAACGAAGTGGGTGAGTGGGTGATCTAATATCACACATGTAGGGGTGCATGTTCCCGTACGTCGAGGGGACATCCGATCGCTCATGCGTGCACGCTTATTGGGAGTTTGAGGAAACTTAGGAGATGAAGCGACCCCACGATGAAGAAGGTGGTGAGAGAGAGAGGAAGAAAAATGTTCCCAATTGGATTAATGCGAGGCTCAACACACAATGTGCTTAGAGCCAAGGAAGGAAGGTATGCATGAAGGTGAACCCGAGTTGATCAAGAATCAGATTGGGCTGTTTTCTTTGTGTAGTGTTATCATCTTTTCTCCAAGTAAACCCCCTGCTAAGGTAAAGGTAGGCAAGTGGTTACAGGAGGATAGAGTGGTTTCTAATGTGTTTTATTTAGGTAAGGGCTTCTTCAACGTTTTGTTCATTAAAGGACAATCTGTTTTAGAATTGTTTACGAAAGCTTCTCTTTTCATGGGCCATAGATTGGTGCATGTGTTTCCTTTCGATCCCCTGTTTGATGTAAATAAGAGCCTTCAGGAGGCTTCCCGGTGCGAGTTAAAATCTCTGGACTTCCTCCTTGGCTTAGATCTACATTAAGAGATGTTGCTGGTGCTTTGGGCCCTGTGATACATCTACCTAGTGATGATGCAGGGGTTGACATGCCAATAGTGTCTATATCTCTTGGAATACTAAGATTGAAACTCTTAAATCCATAGAGGTTGATTCACGTGAATTAGGAAAACTGGAACTAGTCTTAAGTTTGGTCCCCTTTCCAAGGGCATGTTTCAGATGCGGGGATTTGGACATATTGCTAAGAACTGCATAGGATTGCTGCATGCTAAACTTGATGGTGGGGATAAAGTAACAGGGGAGATAGGGGGAGAAAATAGTGCTAAGGGAGTTGAACCTTTCTCAAGTCAAGTGAAAGAGGGGAGAGGGAAAGAAAAAGCCCTTGAGGGAAATCAGAAGGGGACTAGGTTAAGGCAAAAGGGAAACTCAATCTTAGGCAAACCAAGGACAAGGCAAGAAAAACTTTGAGCCAATCAGGGAGGGACGGGAAGGGGAGTAAATCTCAGGGTAGTTCGAGCCCCTTGCTATATTCAAATCCTTATAGCCCTTTAAGAGAGGAAGATAGTGGGACTTCTTCTATTTAGAGATTTAATTGGCAAGTAGAAGAAGCTTGGAAGGCGATCCACAAAGAGGGGGATGTATAAAGGGAAGTTAAGGAAGTTGAGATGGTACTTAAAACTGCCTTGACATGATTGAGTCTAGGGATATTTCAGGTTGTACATGGAATGTTAAAGGTATTAAAAATAAGAAGAAGAATGCTTCTTTTTGGGGCTTAGTTAAAGAGTGGGGGTTATCTATTTTAGCTATTTAGGAGCATAATCTCTTTGGGGCTAAAGTCTTAAGGAGAGATAGATTAAGGACTAGATGGTAATGTATGGGGGGGTGAAGTTTGGGTATAGTGGAGTGATGTTTGCTACTAGGAGTGATTTGAATCCTACTGTTATATCTAATCATCCCAAGGGGAGGAGAGATATATTAAGGACTAGATGGTAATGTATGGGGGGATGAAGTTTGGGTAGGAGAGATAGATTAAGGACTAGATGGTAATGTATGGGGGGAGTGAAGTCTGGGTAGGAGAGATAGATTAAGGACTAGATGGTAATGTATGAGGGGGTGAAGTTTGGGTATAGTGGAGTGATGTTTGCTACTAGGAGTGATTTGAATCCTACTGTTATATCTAATCATCCCAAGGGGAGGATATTTGTAGTGGAAATACTGGTCAATGGGGAGAAAATCTGGTTAGTCAATATATATGGAGCCCATAATGGAGTGGAATGTGGGAGTGGATTAATAACCTAAACATTCAGGATCACTGCATCATTTTTGGAGACTTTAATGGAGACTTTAATATGGTTGAGAGACATGTAGATAGGTGTGGGGGGAGCACCATTTTGATGGGTCAAGAGAAAGGCAAATGGGATGAGTTGAGAGGAAAATGGGGTTGGTGGATGGGTGGACTTTAGGAGATTGGAGAGATACTCCTGGGCATACATATTTTAGCTTGCAATGTATAAGTTCTTCCTCCAAGATTGATAGACTCTTCTTTAGTTAGTAGGCTTCATGGAGCCCCCATACTGCATTTAGTTGATTGGGAGGAATCTCTCGGGGGTGCACTAATAAGAAACCCTAGTATCTATCACATGTGTTCAAGGGGTATTTAAAAAACCCCTTACTTGTGAATTTTTTATGAATAAAATTATCCCTTTGTATTTAAGGACTTACGGGTTTTCTTCTAAAATCGATTAAAAAAACCCCTTCTGTAAATATATTTCTATAAATTTACCTTAAAATTTTGAATTAAAAAACCCCTTCATTTGAACTGACATGCAATACTTACATATTTTTAGGTCAACCCCCCACGAGGAATCTGAATTGAATTAGTTCCTAACCAGGAAACTGAGAGTTAATAACCTCTTGGTGAAGGAGGACAACCTTTTTGTTGGATACACTGAACAAGCACACTGAACAAGCCATTGATAGACTAAAAAAAAGAGGAATGACTATAGGATCATGGAGAATCTTTGCTAAGATGCAAGGGATTATTAGAGCTATTGGTGGGAAGTTGAGAGCTGAAGAGCAGGTGAGAAAGTAAGAATTGGACCAAGAAATTGAAATGTCTTCAAAAGAAGATACATATTGATAGACTCACTATGGATGAAGTCAATCAATATTCTAGGTGTCAATTTGCCTTGAAAAAAGAGGATGATGAGCGTGCTAGAAAGAAGCAGAGTTTGATAAAATGGAAAACCTTTAACAATAGAAAAAATCATAAGAGATTTTTGTTTAAAATTGTTGGGGGGAAAAACAATAGAGAAGTCATGGGAAAGATTTCTTAGTATTAAAGAAGATTTCTCTCATAGAAGCTTTCAGGCTGAGAATAAGGTCCTTGGGCTGGTCAAGCATAGTGTGGATTTTGATAAAGCCAGATGGTGGACAGAGATGTGGATATTGAGGAATGCTGGGTGGCATTTTTGAAGTTGGGTAGGGAGAAAGATCCAAGCTGGGATGGTTTGGCTAGGAGTTTTTTATTGCTTTCTGGTCTTCTTTTAAGGATATAGTCTTTGAAGTTTGTAACAAGGCCTTTAAATATGGCACTCGGGGGGTTCACTATATAATTAAACCCTCTGTAGTATCACGTGTGCTTAAGGCCTATTTTTAAAATCCCTTATCTATGAAGTTTTCATGAATAAAACATACCCTTCTTCTATTCAACCTGTGAATACCCCCTCTAAATGGTACCCTTCTGTATGTAAAAAATGTGTTAAAAAAAGGGATTTTAAAAATCCCTTTTGTTGAACCCACGTGCTATGCTTTCATACTTATGAGTGACCCCCCCAAGCTTTGGCATTCGAGATAAGGACTTCAAGGAAGGGTTAGTGAAGTTGATACCTAAACAAATCACCTCTAGTAGATTTGGGCACTGGAGACCAATCACCCTACTAGTTGTTATCTATAAAATCCTTGCCAAGGTTATTACCATCAGGATCACTCATGTATTGCAAGAGGTGATTTCTATAGAAGGAAGCATGGGTTTATCAAAGGTAGATCAATTTATGATAATATATTTGCAACTATGCTAGGGAGAGACATTGCCCTAAAAACCCATCAGAAATGTGTCATGCTACAACTTGATTTGGAGAAAGCATATGATACAGTTCACTGGTCCTTTGTGTCAAAAGTAATGGAAAAACTTGGGTTTGGATCCAAAATGGCTACTTGTATATACACTCTTACTTGTGGGGAAGTCAATCTAATGTCTTTTTGAATGGTAGAGTGATTGGAGGATTTGAAATTAATAGGTATGTGAGACAAGGTTGCCCTCTTGCTCCCCTTCTATTTGCTATTCCTTCTCATCCCTTGATAGTAGCCTTGGAAGATACATGTTTAAAAGGGAGAGTGACTGGACTGAGGCTGAGAAACAGTGAGCAGCTAGTCATTCAATGCTTTGCTGATGATCCATTACTTTTCCTGAAGGCAGACAATGATAATATGAGACATGATTTAATCATCATACAGGAGTTTGCAAAAGCCTCTAGATCAAGGTACAATATTCACAATGGGTCCTATAAGAGATTTCTTGTGGAGGAGGAACGGTAAAGGTACTAGGAAAGTTCCAGCTTGGTTGGCTTGGGATAAGTTGTTGTACCTAAGAGTGAAGGGGGGATTGGTATTGTGCATTTACCTACTCAAACCTTAGCAAGGATTGCCTTGCTCCTTCCCAAATTCCTATTCCAAGAAGAAATATGGACAGTGATGGTAAGAGAATTAGTGGAGGCTTCCTCGGTTCAATCAAAAGAGAGTTGGTAGGGATTGGAGTGGAAGGATAAATTGTTTTCTTATGCCCCTTTGAAAGTGATAGGTTCTTCTTTTTGCAAGAGGTTGTGTAACAAATTGAAGGAAGCTTTGAGTTTGATGTCTTGGGATGGGGGATATAGGGTCTCAGGGAATTCAATGCTCAACTTGGGCTTATGGTGGTCTCATAAATTCAACCCACCATTGGGCCTTCTGAATACTTACTCTGTAAGGAAACTGAACAATAGAGGGTTAAAGAGGCTGGTAGACTGTTGGGATTGGACAATTATGGGGTGGAAAGAACTTGATTAGTTGTAGCTTAAATTTGATTTGTCTACAAGGGAAAGGGACCTATTGAAGACAAGTGCTGATGCATATCTAGCTCAGGTGGTTCTCTACTGCCTTTGCTGAGTCTTGTTGGATTAAAGACTGGGTTTGGGTTAATGGGACTAAACTGGTAAAAGGTATAACTAAGGATTTGTATACATAATTAGGAAAGGGAAAGTAGAGCAAGGCTTTCGTGCATGCAACATTGGTATTAGAGCATTCAGGCTTAGCCCACTAAGCATAAGTCCCAAGGAAGGTACATAGATCTAGCCGAAGAATGCAGCAAGGTAGTAGATGGAGTGGTTTACGAGAGCGACATGCGAATCTAGAGGAAGTATTCCCCAAGAGTATGTATGCATAACTAGTACGTCATTAAGCTCTCAGATTATTTCCAAAGGCCTAGTAATAGGCATGATTAGTTCTGACAGGTGACTCATTGCTATGTTAAGGGTAAGGGATAGCAGACAACTAAGTTCTTCAGCGAGACTTGGAAGTGGAGATTAGAAGTGGAAGGTGTTTAGACCAAAAATATCTTAGTTTCAAAGTCAGAAGTAAAAGTTTAAGGTCAGTAGACCATGGAGGAAGGATGAGAGAGTGTCTACCCCGTAGACCATGGAGGAAGGATGAGAGAGTGTCTACCCCGTCATCAAGTTCTTAGCATGAATAGCCTAATCCTTGATTTAATCCCTTAGTTAGGACATCATTTAGGTTATCATCAGTGTCATAATCTTCATTAGCATCAATAGCATCAACATCAATAGTCAGCTTTAGCACCACCACCACCACGATCATCATCAGCGTCCATACCATCAACACTAGCATCATGGAGGACAAGAATGCCCAGTCATTAGCCATGCAGTCGGCTATTGTCTGGAGCATCCAAACAGCTAGTCGGCTACGTATAAGAGGTCGGACAATAGACTGGGTAGGGCATGAGGGCAGCGCAACATTTATATGAGAAAAAACATTATTTTTCCTTCTCCAAGAGAGGTAGCCTGAGAAAAAACATTATTTTTCCTTCTCTCTCTCTCTCTCTCTCTCTCTCTCTCTCTCAGGTCAGCATTTTCAAAATCTCTGTTTCTCTGTGTGTGGCCAACATGGTTGCCAAGAAGCCTCGTGATGTCATCGTTGGAGCAGGCATGGCTGGGCTCTCTGCTGCCCACCAATTGCAGCAATTGGGGACTACCTCATTTGATCTAAAAGTACTCAAAGCAAGAAACAGAATTGGTGGTAGAATATGCACCTCTGAAATTGGAAGAGCTGGGAGCCACATGGATACATGGGATAGGAGCCTTGCAGGAGAGTGAGAAGCCTTTTGAGCCTGAAGAGCCCATTGTGAAAGCCGAGGGCGGCCTCACAGTGGACTCCTCCATTGTGAACCCAGTCATGGCTCTGTACAAGAAGCTGCTCGCTCAAATAAGAGCCAAGGGAAAGCTTGCAGGAGCACAAGAAGCTCAAAGCATTGAGACAAGGCTTCATTATGTGCCCGTATCACTTGAGCTAGCTTTTGATTATCATTAAGTGGAATATACATTGCAAACTAAGGAAGGTTTTGTAAGTACATTTAATTTATGTGCTAATGGAAGTTTCTTGGCACATCGGAGCATGACCCCTAGTACCCTTGTGTGTATAGATTTTCTACACCCTCTTTCTTTTATGCATGCCCAAATAAATATGTTTATTTATCTCATGTGCAAAAGTGGGTTTCGCATGGACAATCGAAGCCCGTGCAAAACCTCGCATTGCTATGCATTAGATGAGTGAAACCCCCTTGAAATCTATGTTATCCAAGACAATAAAATTTAGGCATAGAGTGTCAGAGACGTGCATTAGATAAGGAAATCCCCCTCTAGAACTAAGTTGTCTAACATGAGCTAATGTAGAAATGAGGTGTTATTCATGCATTAGATAGATAAGTAATAGTGAACTTACTTCACACAATGTGTGTGCATTGTTTGCCTAAGCTTTTATAAAAACGCCCATAACATGCACCGTGTATTCTACAAACATTAGATGAGTGAAACCCCCTTGAGAACTACCTTGTCAAAGAAGACAAGGTGTAGTATTTATCTAAACATTGTCAAAGACAAGGCAAGATAGAAACTAGGTGCCCCCACCCCCCTTTCTCCTCCTTTCTCCCAACCCCCAAAAAAAGACAAAATAGCACACTCACCACCACCACTACACCCATACACACCACATGCATGTGATAAATTAGAGAAGGGGTGTTATTCAAGCATAGGGTAATATAGAGATGGGGTGTTATATATGCATGAGATAGAGATGTCGTGTTGTACATGCATATTACATGAGTGGCCAATGAACCCCCCAAATACAAGACAATACATCTTGAAAGTGTGAGTGTATTGTTAATACTTGTCTTGTTTATTTTTTTGCAATGTTTAGGACCTAGTGTGAGTGTATTGTTAATACTTGTCTTGTTTATTTTTTTGCAATGTTTAGGACCTATGTTACTTGTAACATGGTCAATTTGTTCCTCATTTAGTAATTCCAAGTTTCACTATTCCCAGTTGCTCTCTAAGCCAAGTCTTTATGCCTCTCCAAAGGGGGTTGATTGTCTACTATTTCCAAGACACACTAAATTGGAAACATGTGCTTCTCGAGGATACTAAGAAGTTGAACCCCCCCCCCAAATGAGATCTAGCAATGGATCATGGTAACTGCCATCAACAATATATGGAATGCTCTCAATAAGCTAGTGGTTGCAAAGAAAAATAAAGTGCAATGTGAGAACCAGATCCATCATCCAACTAGAAATTATACAACACAACTTCCCTGAGGTCACCAAGGACACTTTTCAGAGTAATGCGAATGGCAATAGTGTCTGAAGCCATTTATGACATGGGCTTATAACTTAATGTGACATAAATACCTATTTCTCTCTCCAATAAAGTTTCTGTTTTCACCCAAAAAAAGTTCCTTGACTTGGCCTAGATCACACCATTTGTTTAGATCTTAGAGTTGTTCCAATTTTTTGTGAATTTATTTCTATCATGTGTTTAGATCTTACAGTTTTATCAACTTTTTGCCAAATTATTTATGAATTGGATAAGTTAGAGTTCAATCAAGTCTTGTCACTATCTATGTTTTTTTTATGTGAGAGGGTACTGAAATTTGATGCCATCACTTTCCACGATGGGAGTGGGTAGATTCAAACCTTGCACTCCCTTTTTGTGAGGCAAGGACACTACCGCTTGGGCATGATACAAACCCTAGGAGGCTTGGTATATAAAACCCAGGATGCTTGTCACTCTCTTTGTTGGAGTTTAGGAACATTGCAAGTAAAATGCTTGACCTTAGACATTGGGGAATAAATTAAAAAAGAAGATAAATTTAAGAGTCATTAAGTGACAGTCTATAGGATAGCCTAGTGTAATGGGGTTGGAAAATGGGATGCACAAGCACAACACAACAATGGCACATATGCAAAGACTTAAGTGATTTAATAACCTTTGTGGACTTCATAGATTTGATGGAAGCACACATCATCATGAATTGGACTAGGTTGAAAGAATGCATGGCTAATGAATTTGATTGATTTGCTAATGCTTTAAAAAAAAGGGAAAAATATCTCTCAATCTCGGTTTGTGGCATATATATGTACATAAATCATAAGGTCTAATTAACATGTTTAGTGACAAAATGATAACGACGAATTAAAATATTTAGTTGCTTCTCATGAACATTAGTGCTTTAAGGGCTTCACTACGTAGTACGAACCACATAAAGAGATCCGTTGATGTAGTTACAAGATGCCAAACTAATTGTGCGATATATTCCACTTTTTTTTAAAAAGCTAGATTTTCTCACAATTTCAAGAATATATCCAACTAGATTTGAAGAAATTTGGGAAAACAAGAAAAGAAATGGAAAATTATTTGACCAGACATAGTTCTTCAGCTAGAATTTATAAATGAGTCAAATTTTAAATAACATTTATACTTTTAAAATGTGCTCATATAAATAAAGTCACATTTGAAGTATAAAATTATTAAAATGTATTCCAATTTCCAAACCATGGTCTATGGTGGTCTAGACTATAGATTCTACAAATAATGTCAACAATATTTTTAGAGATCATTATTGTACACAAGTACTGAGAATTGAGATGCTCTGCACTAAGGATCTAGTACTAAATGATGACATGGAAGTTTTGACCACCAACTTCTAAGGTCTAGAGTCTATACTATGTCGCCTTTCAAAAGCCTATACTAGTACTACACCTTACAGAATTTAGATTTCACTCTATAATAATCTAAATGGTAAATTTTTTTTCCACAACTTCCTAAATGCTTACATAATCAAATTTTCCCATTTCAATTGTCATTTCCCTCATACCACTGTCACAAAAATAAAGTTTTTCTCCAACTAGTGAAAAAAAAGTATGACATTCAAGCTAGTTTTTATTCAAAAAAATCCATAGATTTATTGGTTTTATAACTAAAACTTCAAAAATTTGAACCTTTAGACTCAAGGCTACGCAAAGTTATAATCAGTTTTCTCAATTTGAGCTGTGAAATAAACTTTTGTTTCTAATCAATGGGAAAAAAGATGATCTTCAAGCCCAACCGATTTTTATTTAAAAAATGCATAGATTTATCGATTTTATAACTAAAAATTTAAAAATTTAAATCTTTAAACTCAAGACTAGGCAAAATTATAATCGGTCTTTCTCAGTTTGAGCCATCAAAATCACACTAAAGGATAATTTTTCTTTTACACTGCCTTATACTATATTTCAATGTTTAAACTTAAGGGTGTGGGGATAGCAACTGGGTGGTTGAGGTGGTGCCCTTCTCCTTAAGGGTGTGGGGACAGTAGCTAGGTGTTTGAGGTGGCGCCCTTCTCTTTAAGGGTATGGGGATAGTAGTCGGGTGGCACCCTTGTCCTCCTAGGACACAGGTGGTTGAGGCCGGGTACATATTTCTTAAGCAAATTGACATGGAATACATTATGTACCTTGAGATGGGGAGGCAGAAGAAGTTTATAAGCTAGATCGCCCACTTTCTTTATAACAGCATACGATCCACAATATGTGGGAGAGAGCTTCTTGTACTTCCCTAAAGATAAGGAACTTCTTTTTGGTCATACTCGTATGAAGACCATATCTGATTCTTCAAACTCTCTCTCACATCTCTTTTTATCTGCATATACTGCTGTTTCCTATCTTGGGCTACCTTAATATCTTTACGGATTGATTGCATTTGCTAGCCTATGTCATCAAGCATTTGTCTAGACATTTTGACTCTGATTAATGGGTTGGGACCAAGTCAATGGTGTAAGGCAATCTTGTCCATATAGAACTTTGAAAGGGCTCATCCCTATGCTTCGATGATAAGAAGCATTGTAAGCAAATTCAACCAGATGCAAATGGCTTAACCACTTCTTGGGTTCCTTGCCACAGCATGACCAAAGGATATCTTCTATTACCTGGTTCACTCTTTCAGGCTGGTCATCTGTTTTAGGGTGATAGGCTGTGCTAAGATCCAAGAAAGTTCCTACTGCTTCAAAGAATGCAGTCTAGAATTTCGATGTGAATTTGGGATCTCTGTCACTTACTATCCTCCTGGGAAAGCCATGCAATATGAAGATCTCTTTAAGGAAAACTCTGGCAACATCGACTGTAGTATATGTTTCTTTCACTGGAATCAGATGGGCAACTTTGGTTAGTCTGTCAACTACCACAAAAATGGAGCTGTAACCTGGGAATGCATAGCCGATTATTATAATACATGCATCCTTCATCCAATTTGTACCCAAGAACTCGACTCATTTCTTGAGGAGTCTTGCTTTCCTACATCAGAAGGGTAGCAATAGGGGCAAAGAATTTGTCCTGCATGATTTTCTCCCTTGATTCACAGATTAATGGATTTAACACCACTATAATTATAAGCAAGGAGGCTTTTCTGCTGAGCGCATCTGCCACCACATATTCTTTCCCCGACCGATACTTAATTTCAAAATAGAATTCGTGTAGGGTCTGCATCCATCTCCTTTGACACATGTTGAAATCCCTTTGGGTAAAGATCCACTTCAGACTTTGATGATCTGTCATTAAGGTGAACCTCTGTCCCAAAAGATAATGTTTGGACGGAATAATTTCTCTCATGTGTTCTGAGTTTTCTGAATTCATAGGCCATTGCATGACCTTCCTGCATAAGAGCACCGCCTAAGGTAAACCCACTGGCATCAGTAAAACTACCTCAAAAGGTTTGGTAAAATTTGGCAATTTAAGGATAGGGTTGGTTACTAAGGCTATCTTCAGTTTATCAAAGGCACTCTGACACATTGCAGTCCATTGAAAAAGGGTACTCTTCTTGTCAAGAAGGTTAGTTAAAGGGGATGCTATCTGAGCATACCTATGTATAAACATCCTATACCATCCAGTTAATACTAGGAATCCTCTGACTTCCTTTACCATCTTGGGTTCCGGCCACAATCTACGACGGCTTGGATTTTTGTGGGGTCAAGAGAAATCCCATCTTTTGACACTATGAATCCCAAGTATTCCACCTAGCCAATAGAAAAAGAACACTCGCTCTTTTTTGCAAAGAGTTGGTGTTTCCTTAGGATTTCTAGGACCTTGTGCACATGATCTTCATGATCTGCAGCATTCTTTGAGTATACCAAGATATCATCAAAGAAGACAAGAACAAAATCATCCAAGTATTCTCTCAAAATATCCTGCATAAGATGATTAAATGTCACCGGGGCATTAATCAATCCAAATGGCATGACTGTGAACTCATAATGCCCATACCGAGTATTGAATGCTGTCTTCAGGATGTCCTATTCCTAGATTCTGATTTGGTAGTACCCGGATTTGAGATATATCTTTGTGAACATTTGGGTCCCACTTAACTGATCTAGAAGTTCATCAATCCTAGGGATAGGATACTTATTTTTAATTGTTAATTGATTTAATCCTTTGTAGTCAATATAGAGTCTTAACATTCCATCTTTCTTCTTTTGAAAGAGAATGGGCACACCCTAAGGTGAGACACTGGGTCTGACCAATCCCTGCTTTAACAATTGTCTTAACTATTCCTTAAGTTCTATGGCTTTAGGGACTAGCATTTTGTATGCACCCTTCTCCTTAAGGCTGTGGGGGATAGTAGCGAGGTGGTTAAGGTGGCACCCTTCTCCTCTTAGGGCATGGGCTTGATTTAGGCACACCACCCCTCCCCTCACTCCACATACTTCCTTCTTAAAAAAACAAAGAAAATTTAAACTTCAAGTGATGGGTCAAGGCTAACCCCCAAAGTACAACACCTCAAATTAGGTTTTGTATTTGTATCAAAAATTACCCTTTTTGTCACACCACATTAGCAATATAGCATAGCATGTTTAATTGAAAAAGACATGAGAATGTCTCCTTGAAATCTGTAGTTTAATAGATGGTGAGCTAGTGACTCGTAAGTTATACATAACCTTTTCACTTGAAAAATATCTTTACCTAATGATGATCGATGATTCACATTAGCATATCAAGAATTGACTAGAGCTAAAAATATGCCATTTAGCTTGCATTTTCCTAGTAAGAGTTGACAAAAAATCATGACACATAGTATTAGTTGGGTTGTTTTCAAATAATGAAAAATAGTCACCTTGAAGGAATTTAATGAAGCATTTTATATATTTTAACTAGCTTTAATAAAGAAACTTTCAAGAGCATTGGTCCAAGCACATAAGCCATGAGGAGTTGTTAGGATGTCACCCTCAGTTTTCATATATATACCTTATGACAACACTAATAAAAAAATTTCCTCTCTTTTTATACTAACGAGCTTTATTGTAGCTTGGTGGTTATTTCTTCATTTTTTTGTTAGTCCAATGCTATAACACTCCCATGACACTTTAGAAACCTTTAGCTACCAAACTACTCCATCTCATGCAATGAATCCCCACTTTGATGTTTGCACTTTTGTCTATAAACACGAAAGAGGAATATGTACTCCACTTTTCTTTCTCTTAATACTTTTCAGTTGGAAAACCCTCTCCACGTGTTTAACATTAGGACAAACAAAGGGGCCTTTGTTGATAAATACTACTTGACTTTAGGAGAGTCCTAAAATACTAAAATAGAAAAACAAAGTCACATAAAGTTTCCTCTTTCACTCACATACATCCTCCTTTTGAGATCAATTCTAACCTTAAAGTGGACTATGTGACTAAACAAAAATGTTTCTTTAACATTTTTTTCCATGCTCACTGTGACACGTGTTAAACATTATAACAACATCTCTAAAGGTATGCTACTTTTGTCTCATGCATTATCACTTTACATAGGAAATCTAGACAATATTAATGCGATTATTTATTTTTATAATTAGTTTTGTGTGTGTGTGTGTGTGTGTGTGTGTGTGTGTGTGAGAGAGAGAGAGAGAGAGAGAGAGAGAGAGAGAGAGAGAGAGAGAGAGCATGATTTATATTGGTTGGTTTTTAGCCATAACTTAATCTCTTATTTGCTTCAACTTTATGAATGAAACTTAATCTCTTATTTAGCCATAACTTAATCTCTTATTTGCTTCAACTTTATGAATGAAACAATCATGTCATTTATGTTTGCCAAAATATAAACTCTCAAAAGCCTCCGTTTTAAACACTTAGTCAATAAAAAGTATGTAATTTGTGGTAAATGCAATCCACCTTGTAACTAATACATCAAAAATGTTTATTGTGCCCTTTAGAAAAAGTAATAAATCAAACTACTATGACCATTAAAAAACTCAAGTTGACTTTATAATTGGAATTTAGAACTTTGATGATGGGACACCATTAGCTTTCTAAAAGCAAAGGCAAAAGATAAAATTTTATGATATCATAACTAGATAGAATCTTAGTGAGTGAGATAAAAGATAGACTAGTTTCAAAAGTATACACTCATCATTGTTCATAAGTAGTAACTTTTAAATCTCCTATACATAATATTAGAACATTTTGTAAACTTAATGGCATGCAAAATATGTAAAATTCCCTATCCATCAATGTAGATCCAAACAAAGTTTCATTTTCCAGCTTTGAAAGCATTTTGACTTAATGGGAAACAAAATATAAAATGTTGAATACCTTTATTTATTCTTTCCCTTTTACTTTGTTGGATGAAAGCCACATGTACTCATGGTATCCTTTGTTTTCTAATTGTGCAAAAGAGCGTATTTCTAAAAAAAATTTATTTATAAAGCTAGATAAATGATTTAAGTTGTTGTCTATGTTAATTATCCATTTCAAATAATCTAGCACAAAACATTGGTGACATCACATGGGAGTCTTGGAGAAAAAAGTTTCCAATAGCTTTGATTCAACTATCTCCCAATATTCCACCCTTCTAAGGTCATTAGTTTTTATTTATATCACTTGTTTTAAGCAAGTGGATTTCAAGGTTTAAACTAGTATACCTCAATAAATGACCTTAGTGTCAAATGAGCATGAGCCTCAAGAAAATGTCCATTTTAAACTCTTTAAGTAAACATAAAAGTATCATTCACAGTCAAAATACTATTACTTTGGATTTAAAACTACATTACCTAAAACTTGATAATATGTTTATTTGATGTGAATCTTTCATTTGAAAGGTTTGAAAACCCTTATGCATGAAATATCTTATGCTTGGTAATAGAAGAAAATGTCAATTTAATATTCTATTCTTATTTATCATTCTTGGTAAATAAAGTTTGCATGTGAGAATGTAATGCCCTCTTAAAAACATAGGAAATTCACCTCTACAAAGACAATCTCATCAAATGCATGTCATTACCAACCAACCATATCATCCAACTAGGACCAGATTAGATATGTGATGGCCCAAATGTTCCAAGAGAATTTGAATCAACTTCGAGATGCTGTGAAGCTCATTCTGCCAAGTCACTCATCCGATGCATATCATTAGAATATGAATGTTGTGAAGATCATTCTCCCTACACGTAGAAAGGTGTGATAGTCAATGTCACAAGTGATGCTATATTAGTAAGATGATACAAGAATGAAATTTTCCATGAAAACATAGAAAGTTTCCCACTATATGCACAGAAATCCTCTCTACCATAAAAAAAGGTAAATTGGGTAAATCATCCCATAGGTGTAGCATGTTAGATAAGACAAGTTTTGTCATCAAGGTAACTTTATAAAATGTAGCTCTCATGCGAGATCCATTTGTTCATAGATATAATCGCTTAAATTTCCTATGTGTTTTTGGGGACTTGTCAAAGACATGCAAGAGTAACTACCATGTTGACAATGAGGTAGTCCACTTGTGAAGTTGTCTCCTTGTTTGCACACCCAGAACCTCTTCACCAATGGGTAGCTAGAGAGAGCTCTCCTTGCTTACATGGAAGAAAAGAAAGTTCATTTGACCTAATGCTAACCTTGCTACTCAAGACAAAGAGAAATTCCTAACCACAAGTCTAAACACTCTCCTAATATGCATACAAGCTTTTATCCAAACATAGCATGCATAGACACACAATAAGTGTGTGTGTGTGTGTGTGTGTGAGAGAGAGAGAGAGAGAGAGAGAGAGAGAGAGATGAGGGGGAATTCTATTGCATTATTGAAAGTTGTTAAAAATAATGTCCAAATGATCTACAAGGTGACTTATATACAAGGAGACATTTGGCTCACCAAGATAAAAAATAATCATTGGCTCCTAGTCTAGCTCCATATATTCTTGTAATAAGTAGTCATTGACTTTTGTAATTACTATTGGCTCCTAGTCTAGCTCCATATATCCTTGTAATAAGAAGTCCTTGACTTTTGCAATTACTTTTAAGCATAAAATTAGGATACTTTATATCACTTGTGGGGGGTGTACTTTTAGGAAGACCTACATATAATGTGCATTCAAGGGGTATTAAAAAATACCCTTTTATGTGAATTTTGACTTAATAAAATGACCTTTTTTTCTTTATAAACTTATAGTTTTTTCTTGAAAATGCCATTTAAAATCCCCTTATGTAAGTAGAGTTTTGTAAAATTTCCTTAAAATCTTAGTTTAAAAAACTCTTCCTAACGATCGCACAAAGTGAACATATATTTTTAAGCAAACCCCCCGAGATATATCACATCATCATCTTACAAAATACATATGACACCACAAAATATATGGGCAATGTTAATATGAGTGGTTAATATACCCCCCTTCCCCTTCCTAAAGGTAACACCATCCTTGGCTAAACCAATGGGCTAAACCAATGGTATTGCTTATTAGAGGATCCCCAATCCATAGTAGCATCTCATAAGAGTGAGAGCCATGTGCCAGTGTGTTAGTGAATTAGCGCAAAGGGTGTCCAAAATCATATGTTCTGGTGTGTTAGTGCATTAGTGAAAAGGGTGTCCAAAAGCCTATGTCAGGTGGGTCTTCAAACGTGACCAATGATGTGTTTAAGGATAACATGCTACCTTGCACACAAGAGAGAAAGTAAAGAAGAGAGATGCATGCAAGAGTCGAGTTTAGAGAGTTGCACTTGGCCAACCCTAAGAGGGTTAAATCCTCGATGTGAAGCCGCTAGGGGCTCACTCCGCCTCTTCTTGTGTCACCCAAGAAGAGATCCAATAGCTAGGTAGATAGCAAGAAAGAGGGAGCTATGGAGAGATCAACCTCTAGTTCATGCAAAAGGGACATGGCAAGAAAGGATAGAGAAGAGGAGAAAAGAGAGAATTGCCATCCCTACTAACATACACGAATAATCCAATATGCAAGCAAGCAAGAACACAAGCTAACATGCAAACACAAGCTCAAATGAGAGAGAGAAGGAATACTCAAGTGAGATAAATGGGATTGTCCCTTTTCATATTCAATAAAATGACTTATATACAAAGAGCTCATAGTTACAATGTCTAGTCGCCCATTTATAATTGGGGGCCCAAAACTTGTCTTCCTAGTTTCTCTAGCTCTATGTACAACTATTCCTCATGACCGACGTTACACAAGACTTAAGATCGGTCATCCCATCTCTCTTATACAATGAGCACATTGCACGGTTACCAAAAGATAAATTACAAAGGGTGTAGCCATGTAAAAGGTAATGTTAACCGGAGTGGTTAACATACCCCCTCCCTAATGCAGGGCTATCCTCGGAGCTGGCCCGGATCTATCTATAATAATAGATCAGATAAGTGTGGATGATCTCTTATACAATGAGCACATTGCACGGTTACCAAAAGATAAATTACAAAGGGTGTAGCCACGTAAAAGGTAATGTTAACCGGAGTGGTTAACATACCCCCTCCCTAATGCAGGGCTATCCTCGGAGCTGGCCGGATCTATCTATAATAATAGATCAGATAAGTGTGGATGAAATATCGGCATAAGGTTGGAGCAGGGGGGGCTCGATGGAAGACCTTGTAGCTCATCCAGAAGGTGGTCTCCATCATAACTTTGAAAGTCTAGAGGCACCAGGTAGGTATCCACATGACGCATTCATAGTAGCCAAAGATCTCCTTAAGGGTGGGCTCTTTGTTGATGTTGAAGGCCAAACCCTGCATTCCGTCAAAGTAGTGGTCCCAATCTAGAAAGGAATCCAGCAACATGATGATCAAGTTGAAGAAGAAAACTGTGGCGATCACGGTTGGGTCTAGGACTTGGTCATTATCGGTAGATGAAATTGTGGAAGTGTTGGACCATGGTTTCTTCTGTACACGGCTATTGTGTTGACGGGGGAGAAAACCAAGGGAAGTTGAATTTGAGCTTGGGGTTCTACTTTGGCTCCTCAATCATGGAAGACATTCCATGGCCACCGTCTACATATCGTTAGGTAATTAGGGCTGATCCGGAGTGCCTGAGGTGCATTGCAGTAAGTCTCCCAGATGAAAGGCTTGGCGCGAGGAAGGGGTGCCCCCAAGTCGGCTGCTCGCCCATAAGTTCAAAAGTGAAGGGGAGAGAAGCGACGGGTGGCCGCTGGTATCCTCCGTGTGTCCTTAGGGGGTGGTCGCGCCTCACTATACTACTAGTGGTGCGGACACTCTCCCCCCTTACTCCCTCGAAGGCCTGCTTATTTTGTACGATAGATGTTTTGAGTAATTAGAAGTTATGGCCACAACTGGCATGTGCGAGTTTGACGATACCCACTTTGCCTTCCCACTAGAGTTCACCACGCTGACAAAGTTGCTTCCATAGAGGCCTTCTTCCATGCACACGGCCTCATGGATGCCACTGACATGCATGCTCTACCCTAGATGACAACCATGGAGGAGATGATGGCCAACGCAGTCTGCCACCCCCACCCCCATCCCCATGACCCTCTTCTACCCCACCTCCCCCACCACCACCCAACTCATCTTCCGCCCCTCCCAAAGAGCGGCCAACCCCCACCCTCTCCATCCCTGTCGGGCACATCCACCCTCCCACTCTTCCATGCAAAACCTTCTTCTTTCCCCATTCATTTTCCCACCCCACCCCCATCACCTCCTTTTTTATCACTTTAACTAGGATTGCACACTGCCTTTTGCGATATCCCCTCCACTTTTGCTAAACCCCCACCCATCCTCGATGCTAGCCTCCCCACACAGGACCCTCAGCATATCGACAACCCCTCCACCCCCGTCTCGCTAACACACTAGCCTCCCACTGGAAGATTCCTCCTCAGCCTGAATAATGAATAAGCTTTTACCTCAATCCCCTGTAATCATTCCCTATTTTTGAATATAAGAAAATATTATTTTTCCTTGTTTTTGCCTATAGAGAAGAAAAATTCTAGATAGAGGTAATTTAATATTGAGATATTTTTGGATATAAAAATTCTCCTAATATCAAAAATATATTTCCCTCAAACACAAGTTCAAAATAAATTCTCCAAGGTGCATTAGGAATCAATTAAAAATGATATAAGTGACCTTAGCCTAAGGGTCAAGATTTTCAGAAATTTCTGGATTATGGTCCAATTAAGGTTCCTATGGGTCAATAAGATTAATCCAAGTGTTGGGATGAGATAAATCCAATGAATAAAAGAAAATACCCAAAAATGAGTAAATTCTCACATAAGATGAAGAGTTGACTGAGTACAAGGTTTATTAGTTTTTAATTAAGAGATATTATTAAAAAAATGAGATATTTTGAAGAAATGATGAATTTTTGACACCTTGGTAAGGAAGGGGAGACCTTTGAGGTAGGCGCCTCCTTCACATGTGTGGGAGGGTTTTTAATTTAAAAAAATTGAGATATTTTTATCTCTCCTCTCTCCTGGATCAAACTGGGAGCTAAATTGGTCCAAATCTTGTCCAAATTCTGCCAAACTGAAGCTGGAAAATTCTAGAACCTAGTTGGACTCAATTAGTGGCCTCCCTCACCTATAAATAGACCCTCATTCTTTTGTATTCTCATCTGTGAGCTATACCATGCCAGTATTACATTAAAATAATCATATTTTCTATCATCCCTTAAAAATCCTCTACTTTTGGAGAGATTGGAGCTTCTCTCTCTCTTCAACAACTCTTGGAGCTTTCTTCTCAACTCACTAAACCAATTGTTTGGTTGGGGGCTTCACTTCTAGATAAAGAAGCAAGCCAAACCTAGAGGTAAGAAGGAATTTCATGGTTTTTGTTAATATTCTCAAATGATTTCACTTCTCAACCCCTCTCAAGCTTGAGAAGTTTCTAATTAGTTGTTTTTAATGCAAATCAAGCTTTCTTTAAGAGCTTTAATGCCTATGGCTAATTCTTTAGAAAAATAATGCTTTTCATTGATAAATTCTTATTTCAAAATCAAACTCGAAGCTTGTTAAGCTAGAGATTTAGAAAATAGTATTTTTATGCTTTTATATTAATAAAATTATGGCAAATTTATGATTTAATTCCATAATTTGGATTTAAGTTTAAGGATAGTTCTTCTATCATAATTGTATTACAAAGTCTTATTCTTTTCTAGAAAAATTAAAAATTATCTATAAATAGCAGTGAAGCTATGGCAAAATTTTTAGAAATTAATACATATCTTATTTTTATGCATAATGCTAAAAGAGGAATTCCTACCATATTTTAGGATGGGGCATCCTATGGTAAAAGAATGATTTTCATCATATTCATGAGAAACTAATTTTTAGTATTTATATATAAATAATTAATTAAAGAAAAGAGGAATTTTTGGTAATTTTATTTTTATGCAAAAAGAGAAATTCCCATGATAATGGAGATCCATGTAATTAAATAAGAGAAATTTTGGTATATTAAAATAATGGATATTTTTATTTAATTTTAAGAGAAATTTTAGATAAATTTATTTTATGCATGAGAAATTTTAAATGATAAAAGAGGAATTTCCATGACATTTGGAATTCAATCATTTAAATGGTAAAAGTGAAATTATTGGCATAATTAAAATAATGGATATTTTTTTAATTTAAAGAGAAATTTTAGATTAATTTATTTTATGATAAAAAATGAATTCCCATGACATTTGGAATTCAATTATTTAATTGAAAAAGAGAAATTTTAGGCATATTCAAAAAAATGGATATTTGTATTTAATTAAAAGAAGAATTTTTGTGGTATTTAAGTAGAGAAAGGTTTAAATTAAATGTTGGTGACAAAAGAGGAATTTTCACCATAATTTCACATAGAGAATTAGGGTTGATAAATTAAATTGGTAGAAGAATATCTTTAGATATTTTATGTGGATAAATCACCAAATTGATATTTACCCAAAATTAGATTAAATAGAAGAAGAGTATTTTCATAAAAATTCGATATTCTCATATAAATGGTTAGAATGAAATTCATAAAGTTGGAATTTTCTTACGGTTAGAAGTTCATTAGATGTTTATTTTGAAGAAAATCCTTGAAATCAAAGTTAGAAATAAACCGAATGATTTTGGTTTGACCAGGACTGTGAGAGGGACGGCCAGTAAACTACTTGTCCATCTTTCGATCTAAATCAAGCAAAAAACTTCGTGACCAATTCTAATTCTTAATACAAAGAATAGACTACCGTTGAATTTAACTAGTTTTCCCTTGACCAAAATCACCAAGAATCTAGTTGGACATTCAGTCAAATGATGGGTAGATTATCCTGATGAGAGATCAATGATTCTCATTAAGAAAATATGGATTAAGAAAAAAAGGATTTTGTGGAACCAATCTCAAATCAGGAATTTTACTTGCATAGAACCTTTGTTTTCTTTTAAAAGACTGTTTTATGCCAAAATGCTGGAGGAAGCATTTCGTATGTGTTTAACTAAGAAGAGGCTCGTTGAGCAGCTGGGGCATGGAGTCGTCGACGAGGGAGGTCACTCGCGGGCAAAGCCTGCTGAGGTCTTGACCAGCCTCGGTATGGTTAAAATGGCGCGCCTCCGGTGTACGATGGGCGAGGATCGACGAAGCGGTCCCTAAGTGAAGTTCTAGGACACCTAAGTAGGATCCTATATGGTTCTGACCAGAGGTGATGCACGGGCTCGTGGGTGGTTGCTATGCGTACATCGAGGAGGATTCGGATGAACTGAAAAGAATGACTTTTGTGAATCGAATTTTGATATTGGATCTCATTGGTTGACCAACTGGTTTTCAACGGAGAGTTTGGATGATATATTTTGTAAAACAATGGACTCAATATTTTGGAGGATTATGATCAGCAATACTATGATTTTCATTGAAAGATTGTTTTAAAGATAGCCAAATCTGTTATAATGGCAATTTCATATTGGGTGTGTACGTGGTATGCCTACCTTAAATTTTGCTTGGAACGCCGGCTAGGGGGCCTGGGAATTCTTGTCCTCGGTACCCAGGCAAAACATAACCAAATTTTTATAAAGGAATCCCACCAATATAGTGGTTGGGCGGTTGGCTCGGCTGGATTGGGGGATTCTTGCAATACAAATAAGTTACGATTAGTTCGTTAGTTAGATTAAGTCCTAGGAAGACCTTTGTTTTGTGATATGCCTCGTTAAAGGAGGAAAAAAGCGGTGATTCTATGGACCGAGTGCAAGTCTCTTCTTTGATCTGACCATGGGAATTTGGGTTTGGTCGGATCAGTTTCAATAGATAAGATTTTGACTTGTTAGATTAATTCTCCCATTAGATGATTTTCCTGGTGGAATCGCCTGTGCCTTTCGAGCGAGGGAAGTTTTTTCGGGTTTGGTTTTGGATGATTTTCCTGGTGGAACCGCCGGGCTAGCCTCTTGTCCGGACATTCGTGGGCAAGGCCCACGAGTGTGGATCCCTGCCCCGCACGAGAGGCTGACACTGCATCTGCCCCACCAGTGCCCTCGGAGGGGGTATCGCAGGGGGGGTGGGGGTCTCACAGGTCGTATCAAAGCTTTGTTGAAAGCTAATAAGGAGAAATGAATTTTTATCAAAAATTTATAATAAAAACTCAGAAAGAGCATTTACGTATTGTATTTTCATTCCTTAAGCTTCATTAATGAGATTTTTAATCAAACTTAATTTGGTTTTATAAATGGAAGTTCCACACTTATCTGGTGTTCGCAATCTCACCCAGTTACAAGATATGACTGCTTTCGCCTTTGAGCATCTCATCTCTTCCGCTACAACTTAAACTCGCAAGCCATTTCGAGGATTTATATTTCCTTCACCCAGTGGAGAGACAGTAGAACAAGTGGTTTGCAGGGCAGTATGTCCACGCCTCTTGCGAGACGAGCGTGTGATGCTGAGGCAAAATATCTCATTGTCCATGATTCTGATGAGGCTAAAAGTGATACATGGTGTTATTTTATATCACCCTATGCCTCGATATTTCAGACTTTCCTACCATATCTACAGACTTCTTAGTCGCTTTATTCCTAAGGAGAAGATAGTAGCTCCCTTGGTAGTAAGGGAACATTTGTATCAGGGCATGTCTGTAGCCCAGTATCACCGTCTTATGCATCTCCCGACAAGATTTTGACTTTCTGGAGCCGAGATGCTCTATGTACATATTGCAACCTTTATATAAATAAAGAAATGTTTTGTGGAAAAATTCCCTGTTATATAAGTGATTGTTTATTATGTGACTGCTAAACAAAGAGCAACTTATGGCCAGGTTCATTCGGGCAATAAATGAACCTTTAGACACCCTGGTCAAAAATGCCAAGCCAGTTTCCATGGTAGAAGCTATAAGAATGGTGAAGGACTTCGCCAAAGTCTTCATCATTAAGCCAGCTCCCTCATCCTTTAAGAGATTCCAGACACTGGGAAGTTCTTCCAAGCTTCCGCCTCCAAAGAGACACCAAGGTCCCAACCAGAATCTGGAGTCAGGAAGTTTCAAGAATGAAGGAATACCTTTCCCTCAAAGTTCTTTCTCAGGAACTCCGGCTCTTTCAAGAATGCAGAGGGAAGAGCTTCAAAGTGAGAACATGTGCTTCGGATGTCAGGGGTTTGGGCACACCAGCTTAAGGATTGCCCATCTCCTTCTGTGGGCCAAGGAATCCAGGGTCCCAGAATTAAGACACAAACTCCTTAGTATCAGTCCCAATCAGGGTCCCGCGCGCCAAAATCAGGGTAACCCCAGAAGAGTGCCAGCTCAGCAGCCTGCAGCCTCCATGCAAAGCAGTCTCCAAACTCCCTCCTAGAATTGGAGAAACCAAAGAGAGAGAGTTCCACCTCAGACTGCAGCAGCTAGAGCCGTCACTATAGCTGAGGAAGTGGAGGAAGAAAAAGGACAGATCTATGCCGCAATAGAGCATCAGGGGAATAACCGTCAATTTTCAGTCCTCCAGACTCCAGCAGCATACTAGGGTAAGCAATTCAATCTTTTGATTGATTCATGCAGTACTCATTCTTTTATTTCCTCAGGATGTTTGCATAAGTTAGTCCTAAATCAAAAATCAGGGAAACCTATGCAAGTGGAATTTGCCACTCGAAAGATTCTTTTCACACACCTTGAGAGAGACCTTATTCAGTTTAGTCTAGAGGGGAACATAACAGAGTGCCAGTTCAGAGTCCTACCCTTGGGAGTCTATGATGGAATCCTTGGAATGGATTGGCTCCATAAGAATCGGGCTGACATTCATTGTCACAAAGGAACCATCTCTTTCCTTGACCTTCACACGGGAATAAAGCTCAAGCAGCTGGAATTTCTGGATCCCCAGTGCTGCAATTAGTCAAGGCTTCTAAATTGTTAAAAGGGCTCAAAAAAGGCAAGCTATTTATGTCATTAAGGTGAATCCAGTAGACATAAAATGCAAGGCTAAAGAAGGAGAGTGGTTAAGTGAGTATGTAGATGTGTTCCCTGAAGAGCTGACTGAGATGCCTCTATCTTGTGAAGTAGATCATGAGATCGAGTTAACCCCCGGAGCTCAGCCAGTAGCCCAGCATCCCCAACACAATGTGCCTACTATATGGCTAGTGGGTGGCTGAAAGCACAAATCTGACATTTGAGGAGGTAAATGCATTGGTGCTTGTAAGGTATAACTTACAGAGTAAGACATTAGGAAGGGAGCAACAAACTCCATTTAGCTCAAGTCAACCAGAAGTTCCTAGAGGAGAGACAAACACATTAAAAAATGATATGTCATGAGATGGTCGTCGCACAAGATACAGAACTGGCATTTCAAAAGAAGCTACAAAAAGGATCAAGAAAGAACTAGACATAAATGCACAAGTTACACAAGTGCAAGTGTTTCAATCTTCCAAACATGAGGCTTTCACCATTGAGACTTTCGGAGAAGTTTCTCATGTGGGAAGTTATGATGTGCATATCAAAATGCATCCATCATGCTCATGTCCAGATTTTTTAGGAAGGGTCAACTAGCAAAAACCCTACTTAGCATGCAAGCACTTGTACTTAGCATGCAAGCACTTGTACTTTTTGTACATGAGAGTCATGGGATTGAGCCAAAATGAAAATATGTTTATTCACCAACCAATTTTGACACAAAGGGAGGTAACCAAATGTCTATGCAGAGAACAAACCTACCTTGAATTGGTTTAGTGGAAAACTCATGTTCCTAATTTAACTTCAGAGATGTATGGGATGTACAAAAATGTTTTGGGGTATCATTTTATTGAAACAATTTCAATTGAGTACTTTTATTTGAGCTTGTATCATTTTATTGAAGTATTTTTATTTTACTATTGACAGAGATAGATAAGAGAGACAAAGAGAGAGAGAGAGAGAGAGAGAGAGAGAGAGAGAGAGAGAGAGAGAGAGAGAGAGAGAGAGAGAGAGAGAGAGAAAGAGAGAAAAGAGAGAGAGAAACAGATAACTTAGAGAGAGAGAGAGAGAGAGAGAGAGAGAGAGAGAGACAAACAAAGAGAGAAGGAGAAAGAGAGAGATCGATTTTGTATTCAGTGTCTCAGATATGGAAGCGACTATTAACAATATCTCGCAAAAGTGTGAAATAGGGAGAGAGACAGATAAAGAGATAGAAAGAGAGAGAGAGAGAGAGAGAGAAAGAGAGAGAGAGAGAGACAGATAAAAGAGAAAGATAAAGAGACAAAGATAGAGACAGAGATAGAGGCAGAGAGATAATAGACCAAGAGCCCCCCATTATTAAAAAACTTCTCGCCATATTTGGGTTTATGTTCACCCGTAATTGCTTGCCAAAAAAAAACCCATTCTCTAGCCACCCAGGTGGCAATGCGTAGCAAATCTTCTTGTTCATATGAAGAAGTCGAAGCATGAGTTGTCATGCCGTCTTTCAAACCACTTTTAATAACCACTTGGGTCTCACCCTTTTTGATCTTTATGGTTTTCTTTCTTGAGCGCCGAGTGGCTCATACTTTTTAAGGGGCTCTAGATTGACCTTGGGCTTGCGAGGTCGATGCCTCTATAGTAGCATGTGATGCGGCCCTCTGCCTATTTTGCAGTCTTGTTACAAGGTTGAGAGGGAATGTTCGGATGAAACCATCTCTAACACTCAGCAGGTTAAGGTTGGTGCTGGGATTACCTTTGTGAGCCTTCTCCATCATTGTTGGTCTTAGCGAACAATTCTTATACATGGGATCCATACCACACCCTACACACAATGGGGTCATGGCTGGAGCACCCGCAGAGGTACTTGCCATTCCCTTCCTGTCGAGACGACACAGAGCCACTCGGTGAGGTTCCGCACAATCATAACACTGTATGGGTGGTCACTTTGTCATCTGATTCATGTCTCTGGCCTACGGTATTGGGGCTGCTAAGTACATGGGGTACATTTGATCTCCCTCCATAACATAGTGACTTAAGAGTTGAGAGGGTGGGCTTGTAGGCTCTTGGGTTTCATAAATAGGGACTTTTGGAATTTCCCCCTCATTCCCATCTTCAAAGATTTTGATCAAGGTCAGCTAACAAATTGGTGCAACACTTGACAGTGGGGGCTGAGGTGAAAGAACTGGGGGTGGTAAGGGCATTTCAGGTACCCTGAGGATTCCTCTTTTGGCCACTTCTTGGCCAAGTTGAGGCACATTATGAAGCACAAGTGCTGGTAAGGCTAGCGGTTGTCTAGGTCTTGCAGGAAACACCTAAGGTAGAGCTCGAGCTAAGGTAGCTTTTTGATGACAACAGTTGGCTCGGGGGGTTCACCTCAAAAAATGTTAGTGTACCACGTGAGTTCAACTGGAGGGGTTTTTTAATTAGATACATTGAGAAAAATTAGCACGATTACATTAACAAGAGGGGTTTTTCCCCCAATAAAACAACCCCTCTTTACTTATGAACTTTAGAAAAAAATCATTTAGTTCATAAGTAAAGAGGGGTTGTTTTATTGGGGGAAAATTTTTAGTTAAGGGGTTTTTTAATACTCTTGAGCGCACGTGATACCTAGGGTTTTCAAGTAGTGCACCCCCTGAGGTAGTTGGAGACCTCATGATTGCCCCATTTCATGCAATATGTACAGTAGGGTCTAGGGTGGGGTCTCAAATGTGGACACTCCATTCCGGTATGGTTAGCTCGATAGAAAAAGCACCATACAAGATCTCTCTTTGGATAAAGATGGGGTTGACCTCCCCGATCCTGACCTTGGCCGGTTCTCCATTGTTGGGTCATTTACTGCATTAATGCAACCGCCTTACTCTACATTTTTTCTAGACATGGAATCCTTACTTTTCCTATCAGGCTTTATGCTAGTAGTGCCCACATGGAGTTCTTGGGAATGTGCTCCCTTGAAATTGTCTTCAAAATCCATAGCACTCCTACATCATTGATCAAAGGAGGTATGGCCCAAGGCATATAATGACTTGTGTGAAGGCACATCATCAAGACCCTCTAGAAATATCCCTATTAATCTCTCATCAGAGAACTTATCTCTGGCACTGCAACGCGAATGGAGATATCTAACTCTATTTATGTAGTCTCTGATGGTTTCTTCTTCCTTCCATCTTACATTATGTAGCTACTCAACTGGGCTCCATCTGGTTCCTTGGCAAGAATACCCAACCTTTAAAGCCTATTTTAAAGATTCAAAGGTGGATTTATCCTCAACCTTCAAGGACCTGAACCATTGGCCTGCTTTGCCATCAAGGACAAGGCCGAAGGCGCTCACCTTGACTTGATCTTCTGCATGGCCAAAGGCATTTCAAATTTGATTAAACATCTCTAAATGTGGGATCGGATCTCCAATGCCATCAAATTTCATGATAAGTTTTAATAGTTAGCGGATTTATTCCACTCTAATCTTGGTGTAGGTCCAGGTTGTACTGGTGCTGGAGGTGCGATACCTACAACCACCCCCCTCTCTATTTCCATGGCCAATCTCAACATTTCTAGTGTCAACCTTGGCATGGCTGGAACAAGAGTAGTTTGAGAAAGGGTTCGTGAAAGAGTGGGGCCGGGAGTATAATATACCATAGGAGGCCCTTGTCTAATAGGTGGGTTTAAATGTGCCCCTTTGTGGTACCTAGGGTAGACTCCTTGTGGTGGGTGTTGCTGATATATAGGCGGACAAGGCTGTTGTGAAGGACCTTAGTAGACCCTTTCCCTTTGATGCGACGTATCTAGTCCTTTAGATGACGGACCTGGCCCTAGGTTTTGCATTAGTCCTTGGGCCCTATACTGATCAGCTATACCTGAAATAGGCAGGGCTCTCCATTAGGAACTCAATGGAGTCTTTTTGGGCCCTTTAATTTGCCATGAGGTTATGGAAACGTTTAACTTTTTGACAAATAGGAGCCCGCCATGTAAGCAAAAACCATGGGTGATTAAGAGAGGTGTAAGAGTGGTCAAAGGGTGCACTTTTCCCCCCAAAAAGGGGGGGGGGGCAATTTTACAATTTTCGGACCTCCATAACTTCTACATACAAGCTCCGATTTGAGCGGAGATTACAGATCCGTGATCTACGCATCAAGAGCTTTCCATAGATATGTTACATGATATGGTTTTATCCGCTAGATTTTAAATTTCATTTTTCCCCCAAAATTCAAATTCGAATAAAGTAGCCGTTTTGAAGCTTCAAATTAGAAAACGTTTCTTCTTAAGAGAAAAGGTTTGACTCCCTTAAACTGCCAAATAAAAGGGCCCAAGAAGACTCCATTGAGGTCCTAATGCCAGATTGGTGGTTTTGTCTGTTGACTTTCACTTTGACCTAATTCTCCTCTAGGATCTAGAGACAGGGTGGGCTCGCTTTCTTGCGGTTGGTCCATGCCTCTCACCTTGGGTTGGGGTTCTTCCGACTATGTATTTCCTAGGATAAAATTATAGAGCCTCGAAGCAAGTCTTCTTTGCTATAAATGTGTGGGAGAGGTAGGAGCTTGCTCTTGGAAGACGGTCTATCTGTGCACTAAAGTTTTGGCTCTCCTATTTTGAGGTATGGAGTCCCTCGTCCCGTGCTTGGGTGGTCTTGGCTCTCAGTAAAAAACAAGCACTGTTTGACTCCACTTGGTATTGATCGATGGGTCCAACCTTATAAGCGAAGGAGCTTCCTGAGAGTTCTAGTCGCCGAAGAGAGGGTTATTTCACACCAATCTACCCGATTGTAGGTGCATGGAAATATGGAACAGCTGTGCAGAACCCCTCTGTGAAAAGTTTTTTTTTTTGGGAAAGGGAACAACCAACGCTTTGAAATGAAGGGTCATACGCTTTCAAAATGAGAAAGGAATGGGTGTACGATCCTCAGGGAGAAAAGGAACGGGTGTTCGCTTCTGGGAGGGCACGGGCATGTGCATAAGAAATGAAAGAAGGAATGGGCGTTCACTTCGAAGAAAAAGGGAACATGCATTCCAAGTTAGGTCCAGAGTGGAACGGGCGTGGCAAAGATGCCATGGATATTTGCTTCAAAAAACGGAATGGAACGGATGTTCGCTCTCAGGGAAAGAAAGAAATGGGTGTTCACTTCCAAAATATGAAGATGGGAGGAAAGGCACAGGCGTAGCAATTGAAATTGAGCTCTCAAACGGGTGTTCTCTTCTTCAAGATGAGAAGGGTATGGGCGTATCACTTCCAGAACGGCCGCAGCACTGTCAGATCTAGGAATTTTTCAAGATTTGTCGATGACTTTATAGCTGCAAGTCTACCAGCCCCCTGAATATTCTCTGACAGTATAGTTTACACACCCTAGATTGCAATTAAGTGTAATTTATACTCAATTTAATGCAAATATTCTACTTTTAATGCATCTGCCACATTCAAGTAGGAAATCTTACTAGGTTTGGACAGTTCACGGGCATGGCAGATGTGCCATAGCTGCGGCCTGTTAATCGTTTGCTTCTCATAAAACCCAATAGAGTTCAGTTTTGACTGGTTTTTTTCTTAACCACCTACTGACATATGCATGGGTGTCCTAGCAACCGCGAGCTTGGTCAGAACCCTCTAGGATCCTACTTATGTGTCCTAGCACTTCACTCAAGGACCGCTTCGTCGGTCCTCGCCCATCGTACTGGAAGCGCACCATTTTAACCATACCGAGGCTGGTCAAGACCTCGACAGGTTTTGCCGTGAGCGACATCCCTCGACGACTCCCTGCCAGCTATTGCAACGAGTCTCTCCTTAGTTAAACACATACCAAATGCTACCTCTAGCATTCTGGCATAAAACAATCCTTTAAATAAAATAGAGATTCTATGCAAGTAAAATTTCTAGTTTGAGAAGGGTTCCACAAAACCCTTTTCCTTTAATCGAGATTTTCTTAATGAGAGAATCATTGATTTCACATCAGGGTAACCTACCCATCATTTGACTAAATTTTCAACTAGATTCTTGGTGATTTCGATTAAGGGAAAACTATGCTAATTCAACGGTACTCTATTCTTTGTGTCAAGAATTGGAAGTGATCATCACGAGGTTTTTGCTTGATTTAGATCGAGAGATGGGCAAGTAATTTACTGGCCACCATTCTCACAATCGTGGTCTAACCAAAATTATTCAGTTTACTTCTAACTTTGATTCCAAGGATTTTCTTCAGATAAACATCTACTGAACTATTAACTGTAAGGAAAATTCCAACTTTATAAATTTAATTCCTTCCTAACCATAATAATAGATTAAGAAATGGTTCTATATGAAAATATCAGGATTTTATAAAAATACTCTTCTTCCATTAATCTAATTTTGGGTAACTATCAATTTGGTGATTTATCCACATAAAATATCCAAGAATATTCTTTCTACCAATTTAATTATCAACCCTAATTTTCTAGGTGGAATTATGGTGAAAATTCCTCTTTTGTCACCAAAATTGAATTTAAACCTTTCTTTACTTAAAATACCATAAAAATTCTTCTTTTAATTAAATACAATTATCCATTTTTTTGAATATGCTCAAAATTCCTCTTTTTGCATTTAAATGATTGAATTCGAAATGTCATGGGATCTCTTAATTTTTAACTAATAAACCTTGTACTCGGTCAACTCTTCATCTTATGTGAGCATTTACTCATTTTTGGGTATTTTCTTTTATTCATTGGATTTATCTCATCCCAACACTTGGATTAATCCTATTGGCCCATAGGAACCTTAGTTGGACTATAATCAAGAAATTTCTGAAAATCTAGACCCCTAGGCTAAGGTCCCTTATATCATTTTTAATTGATTCCTAATGCACATTGGAGAATTTATTTTGAACTTTTATTTCAAGGAAATATATTTTAGATATTAGGAGAATTTTTATATCTAAAAATATCTCAATATTGAATTACCTCTCTCTAGAATTTTTCTTCTCTCTAGGCAAAAACAAGGAAAAACAATATTTTCTTGCATTCTGAAATAGGGAATGATTATAGGGGATTGAGGTAGAAGCTTATTCATTATTCATGCTGAGGAGGAATCTTACAGTGCCAAGTCACCTAGTCAAGTTATGCCACATGAGCTATCTAAGATTTGTTGTACCTCCCTCATATAAAAGGGGTATCGAATCAAGCAAGCTCTCAAGCCTCTTTATGAGTACAAGTCTTAATCTTGTAGCCCAATTGTGTTTGAGTCTAAACCTTAATTAGCTTAGTTCATTCATCATGATTATTATTAAGTATCACCCATCCTAGCTTAGCTTAGCACTAATAACATGTTAATTAGTGTAGGATTAAGTCTTTATTATCATCACCATCTCCATGGATTCTTGGATCCACAAGCTTCAACATGGTATCAGAGCCGCCTTTGTTCTCCCTATAGCTTAACATTCATCTCTTTCAACTCACATTGCACTAATCTTAGTCTATTAGTAGTCATTTGCACTCACTTAATCTCAACCTTAGCTTCCTTCCCCTTTTGTGGCCTAAATTGAAGAGCATGGCATTACTATCATCTCCACTATTTCCAAATTCCTTATAGCAATACGTTGGCCTCACCTAGGTACTCATCTTCACTGGAGGAATTAGGTGATTTTTCTCTCTCTCGTGCAGTTGCACCTATTGGTCTTATTCATCATACACCACGTGTACTGCAAAATAGGAAAATACCCAGTAGGTTTGTGTTCTAAGTACCTTAAGGTATCTACAATACAAATCTTGAGCCAAATGATTGGGTGTGTTGGCTGCAAATGAACCAAAACCTAGTCGCCCATTTTTAGTCTAATACATCATTTTTTGGGGTTGTTGATATGGGTTTTTCTACTCAATCCTTCACATGTCATAAAGACTAAGAAGCTTATGTAAAAATTCCCATCAAACTTTCTTTTCATAAGCTCAATTGGAGGCTCCAACTTTTAGCCCTGTTAATTACTATTATTAGCACTTAATGATTTGATTGATTCTTTATATTTGAATTTTGATTCATGTTCAAGAAAGTATGACTCTATTTCTTGATTTTGTGTTTGGCATGTTTTTAAGTGTAGCAACAAGTGGTTCATATGGTTCTTTGTCAACACTCTTTAACATCACATCAATAGATTCATTTTCTTTAATGCACTAGGTTGATGCCTTATACCTTTGAATTTTCCGATGTGTTGTGCCATGGTCTCGGTGTCCTTATTATCGAGATTGTAAAATTTCATGGGAAGGTTGATCTTTGAGCTCTTTGAGTTGGTGCCAAAAATCTTGTTAAGTTCCTAACATGCCAACATGGCGTCCTTGATGCACCAACAATGTGACTAATCACATCATCACCAATATTTTAAGTGGTAAGCCCCAATTCTTTGTTGTTTTAAAGTGGCTAAACCTCCACTTCCTCAATTAGGTGGTGCCAAATCCCCTTACGCATAAGCATTACACATAAGCAAGTACATGGTCTTGCTTTGCCATATGTAAAACTCATCACCATTTAATCTTGAGACTGCTTCTGCATGCTCCATGATGAGAAGGTGGGTTTAGCTTGAGCATCGAGTTTAGTGCTCAAGCAATGTTTAACACTTTTACAAGTGATTTAGATGAAAATTATATGCTAAAAATGAACTCAATGCGGTGAAAAATCACTTAAGTTGAGCAATGCAAGTGGATGAGGTGGATTTTAATGCAAAAGAGGTTTTACCACAATGAAATCTACAAGCTAGCACTATCATCCGTTGTGAGATGTTAAGTTTGTATATCTTGCATAGATGTTTAATGCATATAGAGCACTCTATCTTGCAGCGTCCCAACTGTGAATAGTAAAAATATTGATATCCTTCCAGGCGGTTGATTCCCCCTACCTACCAAGATTGAAGGCCCAAGGGCTAGGGCTGTTGCAACACATTATAGCCACCAAAGTGATCGGCTACTATAGTGGTATGATTGGTTGTGGAATAACAATTTGTATTTACACTACATTCTTTGTTCGATCATTCATGAGATTTGAGGATTTCCATAGCATTGCTCCTCGACTAGACTTCAAATGTCCCGAGACTTAAAACATTTTTCACTCCAAACTTCAAGTGAGAGCTGAAATCTAGATGTTCTTTCACTACCCCATGTAACCTTGGACAAACCACCATTCTTCAACAACTTTCCAGCTCACTGGTGCTGTAATTCTATTTCTTCTCTAATAGGTCCTCCAAATCTTTATAGGATGTTGAGTCCACTCCACTATTAGATGTTGAGAAGTTTGAGCCATGTCCCTTGTTCTTGTTTTTGCATTTCTTTTTTGTATGTAAATCAATTTCTATGGTTCTTTCGAATCATATGGCTACTGCCACTAGTACCTCAAAACCAATGTTATATCTAAATCTCTTGAAACAAGAGCTTGGTGTAGCTTTGACTATAAGTGTGAGATCCCTCTCCCCACTGCGCAACGAATTCAGGGGTGCTAGCAGCGGAAGTAGCACTTCTTGCCTGGGGTAGGGTCCCTCACTCGGGGCCTTGCCCACGTATATCTGGACAAGAGACTCATCCCTCGGTTCTTCCAAAACTGAACTCGGAAGTAGCACTTCTTGCCTGGGGTAGGGTCCCTCACTTGGGGCCTTGCCCACATATATCCGGACAAGAGACTAATCCCTCGGTTCTTCCAAAACCGAACTCGAAAAAACTTCCCTCACCTAGAAAGTCCCATAGTCAGATCAAGGAAAAGACTTGCATTTGGATCATAGAGACCAATGCTTTTTTCCTCATTGAGAGGCACAACGACTGAGGGTTCTACTCTTGTTTGGATCAAGAGTGGCCACCAATTCTTCTGGGGAGGATTTAGTCAAAAACAATTGAATTATCAAGTGAATTCAATGTAATTGGCTCTAGGTAGGAGTAGAGTAACAGTGCATAAACACTATTAACCTTTTACAAAGGGGGAGGCTTCTATTTATAGGAAAAAATAAGCCTCTAACCAAGCAAACTGATTCTAGAATTTTCCAGATTAGTTTGGTCAATTTTTGACCATTTTTGGGCCAGTTTAGCTTACTTTTTGGATCTAGTTGAAACAGGAGAGAGGAGAGATGAAAATATATCATTATTTATGAGTTTAAAACTCCTCCACACATGTGAAATAGGCACCTCCTTCATGAGGGGAGATCCCCACACTGAGATGTCAAAAATTCATCATTTCCTCTAAATATCCCTTCTTTTTTAACTAATAAACCTTGTCCTTAGTCAACTCTTCATCTTATGTGAGCATTTACTCATTTTGGGGGATTTTCTTTTATTCTTCAATTTATCTCCTCCCTACATTTGGATTAATCTTATTGGTCCATATGAACCTTAATTAGAGCATAATTCAAAAATTTCTAAAAATCTGGACCCTTAGGCTAAGGTCCTTTATACCTATATTTCATTAATTCCAATTGCACATTGGAAAGTTCTTTTTGAATTTTTGTTTCAGGGGAAACCATTTTAGACACTAGGAGGATTTTTATATCCAAAAATATCTCGATTTTGAATTACCAAAAAAGGGTAAAATAGGATCTTTCTTTTATTTTAGAGAGGGGAATAATTATAAGATCAGAAGGGGAGGTTCTTACACGTGCATACCTCAAAAGCCAGAGGGAGGAATCTTACAATAAGTTGTCTTACATGAACCATCTGCTACTACGTGATTTCATTGAATAGGAGATTGGATACATCCACCCATTAATGGAGGGTTAGAAATTTAGCTGCATAGATCTCCACACGAATCCTCAGTGATTAAAGCGTATCTAGCACCTCCAAAGATGTCTTGGCAATGTGATACCACTAAAGGAATGTGTCATGCACTACTATGTAATTATTAAAATGTACATCATCATCCTACACTTTCCAACCACGACCATTTGGCTTTGGGTTTTAAGGTGGATGTGAACACATTCCATTTTAAATCATTGGTTTAATTTTGATCGCCATTGGCCATTGACTTTCAAAAGGAAATATGAGCATCAAGATCCTGAAAATGCTTTCCCTTGAAAGTAGGGTATTTCATTTTCTCATAATGCTACTTTTGGCCTCATAGTTGTCTCTTAAGTGTTTCTTTCAAACTTTTCTCCACTATAATCACCATCCTTCAAGCACCAATCGAGCAGGGTGGGTCTAGATCCCATTTCCTGGGGCCTTCCTGATCGTCCACATCACTTGCTCACGTATTTGATCTTGGTCCTCCTGCCATGAAGGTTAAATTTTCTTTAGGGTGGGGGGTTTCCCTAAGCTCTATGAACCAATGTTGCTTGTGGGACCATATCACTGCCAAGGCCACTAGTTCCTCCTTCTTTTCAATGATGATATCCAAAGAAATAAGAACCATATTAGATACAGGCTAGCACTATTATCCATTGTGGGCTGTTAAGTTTGTATCTCTTATATGGATGTTTAATCCATGTAGAGCTCTCTATCTTGTAGTCCCAATTGTCAATAGTAAAAACATTGATATCCTTCTAGATGGTGGATCCCCCCTACCTACCAAGATTGCAATGCACTAAATCCACCAAAGTGATCAGCTATTATAGTGTTATGATTGGTTGTGGCATAAAAATTTGAATTTACACTACATTCTATGTTTGATCATTCATGCGGTTTGAGGGTTTCCATCCAGATTAAATAGCATTTCTCTTCGACTATACTTCAAATGTCCCGAGTTGGAACATTTTGCACTCCAGACTTCAAGTCGGATCTCAAATCTAGATGTTTTTTCACTCCACCCAGTAACCTTGGCCAAAACACCATTCTTTAACATTCTCGCCAACTTTCCACCTCACTGGTGCTATGATTCTATTTCTCCTCTAATAGGTCCTCCAAATCTTTATAGGATGTTGAGTCCACTCCACTATCAAATGTTGAGAATTTTGACTCATGTGCCTTCTTATTGCTTTTGCATTTTGTTTTCATATGTAAATCAATTGCTAGGGCTCTTTTTGATTGTATGGCTACTTTCACGAGTACTTCAAAACCAGTGTTAGCTACATCTGTTGAAAGACGAGGTTGGCATATAGCTTTGGCTATAAGCTGTCTTGCATGAACCATCCACTATTGTGGTGATTTCATTGATAGGTGATTGGATACATCCACCCATTCATGGAGGGTTAGAAATTAAGTTGCATAATTATTCACTAGCAGCCTGAGTGATTAAAGCTTATCTAGCACCTCCAAATATGTCTTGGTAGTGTGATACCACGAATGTGTCATGCGCTACTGTGTAATTCTTAAAATGCACATCAGCATCCTGCACTTTCCAACCACCACCATTGGCTTTGGATTTCAATGTGGATGTGAACACATTCCATTTTAAATCATTCAATTAATTTTGATTGCCATAGGCCATTGACTTTCAAAAGGAAATATAAGCATCAAGATCCTCCAAATGCTTCTCCTTGAAACTAGGGTATTTCATTTTCTCATAATGCTACACCATTTGGAGAGGTGATAGACTGCCAACCCCAAGGCTTGATTCAATGGAGGGGTTGCAAGGTTGCCAGCTTTTCCATAAGAACCCTAGTTAACAATAAATTAGAGATGACAAACCCAATCAAGGATACATCCTTGGCAAAATGTCTTGCCAACCCTTCCCAAAGAATGCAACACATAGAGTTATTGACAAATTACAACTCATATATAGGGATGTATGCATACTACTTATTTGGGAGGGAAATTTTAGTTTATTACATTTATTGTTGACTACAACAAGTACGGCTAGCCTTACCCTATGAAAGAAAAAGAAAAGGTATTTTCTCATTCATTGATACAGCAAGTACGGTTGGTCTTACCCTATGAAAGAAAAATTAGAGGCAATTTCTCATTTTCACACTTTGTTGCTATGTTTGAAAGTTAAATTGGCTTAAAAGTTTAAAATCTCTGGTCACAGAGAGGGGGAAAATACATGTCTAATACATTTAAAGATTTTTTGGCATAACAAAGTATTAAGCAGCATCACTGTACAACTCCTTATATACCACAACAAAATGGTTCTACTTGAGAGGAGAAACAAGACTCTCACGGAGATGGTTAGATGCATGGTTAAAGGTAAGCTTCTACATAAGTTTTTGAGGGAAGTAGTTCTTTGTGCTACCTATGTGCTGAATAGGTGCCCCACTAAAGATTTGACGACTATTACTTCTTAATAAAGCTTGCTTCAAAGGTTGAACACGTGTGTTTTTTGTTGTTTGGCATATGCACATGTGCCAGCACAAAGGAGAACTAAGCTAGATAACAAGGTAGTGAAATGCATTTTTATTAGTTATAGTACTGAAAGTAAAGGTTATCATCTCTAAAATCCTCTCAAAAAGAAGATTCTTGATCGTAGGGATGTCGTATTGTAGAGGATTTTGTCTATCCAATAATAGAATTCAATAAGCATGCCTATGCCAATTTTTCAAACATGTTTGATGGGTTATTACATATGCCAATTCTTCGTACATGTTTGATGGGTTATTACATATGCCACTATCTATCAATTCTTAGTAGATTCTGCTTACTAATCCCTTTTTGTTGCCAGGGGGTGCTCAAGAAAGTGATGAACCAACTAAAGATCAACTAGATGATACAATAAAATCAATAAATCTAAGCTTCTGCCGAGATAGTTCAGAAGATTAAAAATCATTGAATCTATAGCTCATGCCTAGATGGGTTAACAGAACCTTGGATGATAGCAAATTATCTGCTACTTTGCAAAGGATAACCAGATCCAATGCTAAGTTTACATTTTTTACTTCTATACATGATGTAGAGAACTAAAGATGAACTTGAGTAGAGGTGATCCAAATTGGGTAAAACCCATGTAGGCTGAAATTCAAGCCATTAAAAAAATGGTACTTCAGATTTAGTGGATCTAGCACTTGTCAAGAAAGCTATTGGTACTAAGTGGGTTTTCAAAATCAAGAGAAAGCTAGATGGATCCCTTGATAGATTCAAGGTAAGACTTATAGCAAAAGGTTATGCCCAATAGAGAGGGATTGATTATGATGAAACTTTTACTCCCACTTCCCATATATAACCACTATCTGATTTGTTATTACTTTGGCTGCTCATCATGATGGAAAGTGCACCAATTGGGCATCAAAACAATGTTCTTGAATGGTGACTTGCAAGAAGAAGTTTATGTGAGTCAACTAGCTGGTTTTACCCAACCTACTCAAGAATAGAATGTATGAAAGATTAATAAACCTTTATATGGTTTGAAAGAAGCTCCCAAAGCTTGGTCATAGAAGTTTCATGCCTTTTTGACTAGACATGGATTTCAAAATAGACCTACAAAAAGTACTTTATATGTGAAAAAGGAAAATTTGCTCATTAGCATATGCTAGTGATAGGCACCAATGAGGATTTCATTACAGCTTTCAAGGCTAACCTTGTCTCAAATTTTGAGATGTCAGATCTTGGCCTTTTGTGCTACTACTTAGGTATATAATTTATACATCAAGATGATGGTATACTCGTTAAGTAGTCAAAATACATCAAGACACTACTCAAGAGGTTCAATATGGAAAGTTGCAAACCAATGTCTACACTAATGGAACCTAGTGTAGAGCTTAGTTTGCACAATGCTAGTAAACAATTCAACATAACCACTGATGATCAAGTTATGGATGCCTAATCTATTCGTGCAACATAGGACCAAACATACAATATGTTATGTTACAATTTTTAAAGTTTATGCATTGCCTAGGCACTAAGCGTTGAGCTTGAAATCAGATCAAGGAAGAAACTTGCACTTGGATCATTGGGATCAACGCTTTTTTCCCCATCAAGAGGCACAGCCGTTGATTCCTATCCATAGAACAATTACTATCCGGGATTTACTTTATCTATCGTAGTAACAGAATTTGAGTCTCGATTTACGGATCCATCAGTCCAGCCTAACCCCATCCCAGTCCCATGGGTTAGCCAACCGCCCAACCACTGTAGTGATGGGATCCAATTAAGAATTTGGTTAGGTTTTGTCCCGAGTACCAAGGAAAAGAGTTCCAAGGCCCCCTAGCTGGAAGTTCATGCAAAAATAAAACTAGTCACACCACTTACACACCCAATATGAAATGGCCTTTTCACAGATTCAACCAGTTTTAAAACAATCCTTTAATAAAACCATAGTATCATTGATCACCATCTTCCAATTTATCCCATTGATTCTTAATTTCCCATCATTCCTTCATCAGAGTATCTATGGCATCATTGGCAACTAGAACGCTCACCACCTGTCCACTCAGGGGCCGTTCAATAGTTCCTAGCCCATAATACTCGGCAATATAATCACTTATCAAGATGGACTCTCGTTGAAGATCAGCAAGATCAACTAATAGATCCATATAAAGAGCCATGGACTCATCCATTGAAGACCAGCAAGGTCAATCAACCAGATCCATGCCCGATTTTAGAAAACAACTCTTACTCCTTGTTCCAATATCTTCCTCGATGCACGCGTGGGTCTCCTGGGCGACCCAGAGCCCGAGCACCGTATGGTCAGCACCCTCTAGGATCCTTCGCAGGTGACCTAGCGCTTCACTCATAGGCCGCTTCCTTGGCCCCTCATCCACCGTACCGGAAGCTCACCATTTTAATCGCACCGAGGCTGGTCAAGACCTCGGCCGACCTTGCTACGCGAGACGTCCTCCATTGACTCTCCGTCAGCAGTTACAACTTTATCAGTTAGGTCTCCACAACCTTAATCACAAGATGGTCAAAATGCTTTCCCAGCATTCTTGACATAAAACAATCATTTACAAACAGCATTTACAAACAGTCACAAAATACAGTTTCTATATTAACTCTCATTTTTCCACATTATCCCTCATCAATCCACGTTGCTTATTCCACATTCCAGTTATCATCACATCATTTTCCATCTCATCACTTACAATTTGCTTGATTCTTTGTTCACGGTAGAGGCCCCCAACCAATCAATTGGTTTAGTATGTTGATGGAGCCACCAATGGGAATTGAAGAAAGAGAGAAGTGTCAAAAACTAGTGAATTATTAAAGAATTCACAGTTCTTGGCTTAGGTGGAGTAGAGTAACAATGCATAAGACACTATATTTTTTTCAACAAGGGGAGGCTTCTATTTATAGGAAAAATTGAGCTCCTAACCAAACAAACTGATTCTAGAATTTTCCAAGTCAGTTTGGTTGAATTTGGACTAGATTTGGACCTAGTTTGGTTATTTTTTGATCCGGTTTGGTTCCATTTTGATTTGGTTTGGTTCAAGAGAGAGGAGAGATAAAAATATCACATTATTTTTTAGTTTAAAACTCATTCAAGCATGTGAAATATGCACCTCCTTTAAAGAACTCCCCTTCCTTACATATGTGTCAAAATGGAATGATTATACCCAAAATATCTCATATTTTTAATATTGCTCATAGTTTTTTACTAATAAACCGTGTACATTTTCAACTCTTCATCTTATGTGAGCATTTACTCATTTTTGAATACTCAATTTATCTCATTTTTTTGATATTACTCATAGTTTTTTACTAATACACCTTGTACATTTTCAACTCTTCATCTTATGTGAACATTTACTCATTTTTGGATACTCAATTTATCTCATTTTTTTGATATTACTCATAGTTTTTTACTAATAAACCTTGTACATTTTCAACTCTTCATCTTATGTGAGCATTTACTCATTTTTGGATATCTTCTTTTACAAATAGAATTTATCTCCTCCCTACACATGGACTGATGCTATTGGCCCATAGGAACCTTAATTGGACCATAATCCAAAAATTTCTGAAAATCTAGACCCTTAGACTAAGGTTCTTTATACCTATTTTCAATTAATTCCAATTGCACATTGGAAAATTCTTTCTGAATTTCTGTTTCAGGGGAATTCATTTTAATAAGGTGAGATATTTTTCTATCCAAAAATATTCAAAATCTGAATATTCTCTCTCTAGAATATTTTCTCTCTCTAGGTTAAAACAGTTAGAAACAAGGTCTTTATATTTCTGAAGAGGGATTGATTACAGGGGAAGATACTGGACATCAAAAAGGGGTTGGGGGAGGAATCTTACATTCTACCCTACTTAAAAAATGCGAGATGTCCTCATCTCGCAAACTAGGACAATTTCGCAAGATGCACGAATATGAGACTTAGAGAAAAAATTTAATCAAGATTAACCACCAAGAAAAGTCTTAAAGAGAGCAATGTTTGGGACATCATAGCATAGCGGAGGCTACACTCCAACCCACACACTTGTCAATCCGTGAATGCAACCCGGTTAGCGCATAGAGGCTATCCCGAATGGGAGAAGATGAGTTAACCACACACTAATGACTTCTAGTCCTACTCAATCCTTCTTCATCACTCAAGAAATCAATCTAACATAATCAAAGCATCAAGATTAGGCTACACTTAAGCACACAAATGCAACTTATGCAAGGAACCTAATATGCAAAGAGCTATCACACAAGCCTCAACTACACATTATTTCAAGCACAAGCTTCATCACAAGCACTCTACAACTCACAAATCAAAACATCATTAAGAAATCTAGATTAGCAAGTGTGTAGACCAAAACCTCATATCATTGAAAATGTAAAGAATAGAGAGTACAAGATTGAAGCATGAATGGAGATGGAGAGCCTTGGGAGAGCACTTGAGATGGAGCTATGGAGCAAGCTCTCTCTATGAGCCTCTCAACCAAATGACCAAAGATTCCTCTCTAGCTCTCAAATGGGCCACCTTTTATACAAAAATTCTAGAACTCCCAAAAGTTCCCATGTGGGATTATTGTCAAGCCCTCTCCCACATTCATCTACAACTTTGAACTCTTTTCAAGAGCCCTAAGTGTCTTTTTTGTTGCATCCTTGTATTGATCTTCCCCCTTCCTATTTTGCGCACGTCCTCGAGCGCGGTAGTAGCAAGAGCTGCAACAAAAAGCAATGGATACAAGTAAAGTCTTTTATTGAAAAAAAAGAAAAGAAAAGAAAAACCAGCAATGATAATTTCACACGTGAGCATACAAGTGCACGGCTGATTAAAGTTTTAATGAGTACTAAAATAGGTGAATAAAGACTAGTCAAAGTGAGACTTAAGTGGTAGATAGTGCTATGCAAAGGCAAGTGTGCTTTGTACACCGCCGGTTATGACCGCAGTCTCAATGTCCTACAAGTATGTAAGTTATTCCTAAGTGGCAAACCTACTCCTAAATATGAGCAAAGATGATTGGAACTCTTTTTTTTTTTTTGATGTGTGTGTAGAAGGTGATAAAGATTAAAGTTCCATCCCAAAGAGACCCAAGCAATGGCCAAGAGACCTCCGCCAAGAGAATCTAAAGACCGCTAAGTATCTCAAGGGCAACAGACCCTTGTTCTTTCTTTTATGACATAAGGAGTACCCCTTGAAGATGAGGGTATCGGTCTCGAGGGCCCATAGTGTACCCCAGAGTCCTACCAACATCTATCAAGGCGATAGATTCCTCAAAGGTCTTTTTCTGAATCTTTTAGACATCAGTGTTCACCCCATGGAAACCAAGGCATCGGCCCCAAGGTGCTAAGACAACCCCAGGTCCTACCAAGCATTCCACATGGCTGTAGACACGTCATGTCTCAATTTACTTTGCACATATATATATATTTTTTAAAGGGTATAATTTTTATAAATTTTTAGTACTCCTAGCACCTAGCTCATATCTAAGAGGTAGCTACCACTAGGGATAACTAATATACCTTGAAAGCATAAGATACATATTTCCTTGGTATATATCCTACACTGTCTTTAGATAGAAATATCTTTTACTAAGTCTTCTAAGAGTCTAGAATTCACTCACCATATTTTAACAACTAATCAAAAACTTAAACCAGACAACATTGTGTGAACATGCAAACCATATATTCGAAAGATAAGAGCACATAAAGAAATAAAGATTAAGATTTGAATACACCTGTTGTAGTGCCCTGTTGATGTTGTTCGTTTGCATTGATTAATTGCTGATTTTGTGCAGATTGCTCCTCCTTGATCTTTGTAGGCGTAGCATGTCTCCCCCCTTCCTAATTTGTGTGCACGATAGGTGGACTATTGGGGCATGTTTGATGCTCTTGTTTTAGCGAAGATCTCTGCAAAATTTTTATTGACAAACAAGAAAAGAGAAGAAAAGAATAAAATTTGCCATTGGTGCCAAACACCGAATATAGCCGAGGGGAAAAACCCAATGGGAGAAAAGTGCCCTGGCTTGTCGATCTTACTATGGAGTCACTGAGCTTACCCTTGCCCTGGTAGTGGAAATCATCTCAAAAAGAACATAATCCTCTAAAGGCATAAGGAACCACTCTATGCAAACATTGATCTACCAAAGAGCTTCAATTGTAGTGTTAATGCCTTATCTTTGGTTTTAGGTATGTCCTTCTTGGGTGGGAATTTTATCAATTGTCTTGGAATTTGAGCAAGATAAGAGGATTTAGGTTTTGAAGTTCTAGAATCTATGCTCAAAAGAGACGTTGGATGTGTCTTAGGTACACCGGTTGATGATGGAATTGTGTAATATGGAGAATTTGAGACAACCGGTGTTTCAATACATGTTTTAGGAAGATCAACACAAGTAGTTTTGTAGGTGCTATCACAGCCACCTTTCCTTTCTTGAAGAGTTTGTGTTGATTTCTTTTGCACCCACTGATATGGACAATCAAGGGTGGCTTTTGGAATCTTTCTGAAACACTCTGTTACCCCTAGCAAAGCATGGCATTTTGGAAGCCAAATTACTGTTGCACCCTCATAATAGCCTTGTGCTTTAAGAACATGTTTTGGGACCCATCGATTAACAATCCGAGGTTTAGGCTTGGAAATGATGTGCTTCTTAAGAGGCTTAGCAACTGGACTAGATGGTACAAGTTTGTACGCATCTTTGGGTAGCCACATTGAAAATTCCTTCTTGCCTGGCCCTCTTTGAGCTGTGACTAAAGTAGTTGGAACATGCCAGCCATGGCCCTCACTTGAGTACTCATCAATTATCCACATCATTTGTTTTGGAGCTTCAAGAGCAGATTTTGAAGGTAGGTTGTGTAGGGTAGAAACACTACTCTTTTGACACGATATAGCTCGTGGATTAGGAGATCCTTCCTCAACATGCAGTGCTGTTGTGGAAGCATTCCTATAGTACAAATCATCTAGAAGGTCACATGATTGTACCATTCGTATAGGAATAATATCATATCCATCTGAGTCACAAAATTGAATTGGCTTCGGTAAAGCACATGTCGATAATGTTGCAAGGACATGACTCCATTCTAATGGATCAATTAAATGCTCAGGGAAGGATTGTGGAATGTATGCCTCGTCTGATACACTTCGATTACCCTTAAGTCTCTCAGTGTTGAAATCCCTACATGAGGCTCCACACATCCATAGATCTTCTCGCCCATCTGACAATGTAACTCTTGAGCCCTCAGATGAAGCAGAATCAAACTCATCTATTGGAGACCTTGTTACATCACGATATGAGTGATTCCTTAGGTTGACCCTTGTGATGACAGAATCATGTCGGAGGTACAAATAATTGTATCCCCAATCTTGAATCATTTGAAATTGTCGCATGAATGGTCTACCCAATATCACTTCGTAGTTTGGATGTTTTCCAAAATCCACTACTGCAAAGGTGTGCTCATATTCAATCCCACATGTGGTGACCAATATGTTCTCAAGTAGCCCAAGGGGATGTTCTAAGCTTCCATCTGCTAGCTACAAGCGCATCCTTGTACTCCTAATAGCTGGTTTGCCCCACTTTTTCCAAATGGACCTTGTCACAATGCCCACTCCTGCGCCACTATCAAGTATTGCAGTTGAAGATACTTTTTGCACTTCTAATGGGAGGGTAGCATTTCCCTGATCGTCCTCACAAAATTTTCCTACTTTGTTGATAGGAACTGGCATTACATGCTTTGTCTTGGGATGTATAGTACACTCATGGTGACCCTTTTGTAGCAATACCTGTTCTGACAAACATGTGGCAATATCATTCCACAACTCAGGTCGAATTTTTATCAAATCAAGCAAAGGTAAGGTACAAGCCACTGGTGCTGACAAAATAGCTTGCACCATACTTATATCTTTCTCCTTTGTCAACCTTTTATGCATGGAGGGTATCCTCAAGGTTTGAGAACAGTTCTCATATTCTCCCAGATATGATGGTAAGGTTTTCATTGTATGCTTACTTCTAGGAGAAACAATTGTTTGAACTTCCTCCTGGATGCTTGGGCGTCTAAATTTGTTTTCCGTGCTTCTGGTAAAATCCACCTTAGAGAATGGAGGCGAACTAATAGAAGACATGTTCTCATGAACTTTCTCATGAACTGCGGCCCACATCTCATTTGCCATGTCCTCATTAGCATCAATAACTTCATCATTGCATGGGAAGACAAGGCTAGGTTGCAGATTACCCCCTTTCAATTGGGTGTCAATTGGTGCAGACCTTTCGCTATGAGCTTGTGAAATGAGCTCACTTTTCATTTCCCGACTTGATGACACTTCTGGTATGGTTTCTAATGTTGGCTTAAGAGAGGTTGGGCCCCGAGAAATAGGTGGTGGTGGTCCCTCAAGTATTGACTGAGCTTCCCTAATGAGTTGCTGATGTACAGCTAGATTGATCTTCTCCTCACGAGGGTTTGGGTATTCTTGACGCTTCTTGGGTAGCTCAGATAAAGTTGCAATGCGACTTCTATGAGCATCAATGATGGCCTCTAGAGTCTCATTCACTTTATCCACAAAAACAGAACCCCCAGAACTAACCTCAGTCGTACTAGCCTCATCTTGTTTAGCACTAGGCTCAGGTTGAGGTTGATGTTCCTCATGCACTTCTTGGGATGTAAAAGTTTTATCCCTCATGTTTTGTTTTGAGGCTTCTTGAGAACTAGTGGATGCACTTTTAGTTTGCTTGTTTCGGTTCTTCTTCCTCCGAGTGGTTTTTTTTCTATTGGAGTGTAGGGTCTTGTCCACTAGATTTGTCTTTGCATCCCTAGTTCGAGGTGTCTCATCAGTTTGTATTTCGGCATTTCGTGTCTGTGATCTAGTCATGACTCTAAGTGGCACGACATCCTCATTCTCAGACGAAGGTGGTGATGGAACTGCGCCTACAAGGTTGAGTGAGACCTTTGGTTGAGAGGTGCCTTCCTCATGTGGTTTCAGCAGCAGACAATCCTTTGGGAAGTGTTCTACACAACACCCTAGACAATATCTTTCAATTGGTGGAAACTGTTGTACTGTTGTATTGGACCGAGATGCTTGCCTTGAGCGATGTGGACAATCACGAGCCCAATGGGGTTCTCCGCACTCATAACAGGGGCCCATTGGTTTGGCCTCTACTTTCCTTGGCTGCCATTGACCTGAGGGGCCTGGAGTCCTAGGTTGGTAGCCGCCTAGCAACATTAAAGAGTTTTGTTCCCCTTGAGCGTCTAGTGCTGGGCTTGGGTATGCGGGACTTTCAAAGATATTTTCTTTGGATGAATATGATACATATTCTTCCTCCACATAGCCTGGGTTTACCAATTCTCTACACATATTTGAATTGTCGTAGTCGACAACTCTCACAGGAGCAGTCCTCCCTGGAGCAGGAGGTTGAGCACCAAGAACAGGTCGTGCTTGCTCTTGTGCCATCGGTGGCTTACGTTCAAAATTAGTATACTGTTGATACATTTGTGGAGCCACTCCACCCCTTGGCTGCTCACGTTCCTGTCTCATTCTCGCAATGCGAGTACATTCCTGTGTGGTGTGGGTAAAGTTCCAAGCACAGGCTTGGCACCACTTTTTTGTGGGTTGGTTTGTGACTAGAGGAGAAAAGGTGTTACAATCCTCTGTTTTATGGTTACCGCCACATGCTCCACAAAGATGAGGACCTGTAGGAAGTACACTCCTCATTCTCTGCTGCTGTTGTTGTGGCTGCATGGGTGGACGATAGGTCTGTCCCAATCTCCTTAGTACTAGGTTAGCTATCTGGTCTGGATTTACTAGCGCGCTAGACCCTGAACTTTGGTCGTCACCCCACTGATCTCTAGGTTTCACCTCTGGGCCAGAACCATCTTGGAATTTGAAGTTATCGGTGAAATCCATAGCATCATGGCAACACTCATTGAAATTTGTATGTTTCTTCGCATAGAGATGTGTATGCAGTGTTGAATTTTTTAGTCCTTTTAAGAAGAGAGAAATTAATCGACTTTGGGCGGGCTTCTCATCTTCAGGGCAACGATTAATGTACTGCTTCATTCTATTTACACAGTCTCTAACACTCTCATTCTCGCCTTGCTTGAAAGAGTAGATGTGTGCTACCGTGTCATGTTGAATTCCCATCAAGGAAAAAGCAGCAATGAATCTCTCTTCCAAAACTCGTAAAGAAGATTTGTCTGAAGCCTCTAATGCCTGAAACCAAGCCAGGGCTTTTCCCTCAAGAGTGAGTCCAAATCCTTCAATTTGAGTATGCTTATCAGCCACTTGCTCAGCTCGAACTGCTTGCCTAAATGCTGCTGCATGGTCGTATGGATCTCTCAACCCTTCATACTTCTTTACCAGTTTCTGAAGAGTTGATGGCCTTACTTGTCTTGAATACTCATCATAGGGCCTACGGCCTCTCACTCTCAGTGGGAATTGTTCCTCTCTTTGGAAAGATGGTCCACATGCATCAAAAATTGGTGTGGGTACCCTATTACCAGCCTCACCAAGCCCCTCCAAAGATCTTGTCACCCGCATTTCAGGAGGTGCATTAATGGGAGGCCGAGTTGGCTCCCCTACCCTCCGATTGTTATAGTGAGAAAGATGTTGGTGTGGTGTGACCTGTGGTCGCACATTTGGTGTAGGACGATATCTTGGTGCTAGAGTTGGGCTACTAGCAGTGGTCCACTTAGATGTTGAAGGTCCCTCTCTAGTGAACTCTCGTAGGGGAGGAGCAACAGTTTCTCCAAGAAAGGCTGTCTCTCTTGGTTTGGCTGTATTTGTTGAGAACACTTTCATGAATAATGGTTGTCCTTTCCACGTGAGTTCCCGAATCTCTTTCCAATCTAAGGTTCGGTATTCATTGGCCCATTTATCAATTATTCTGTTCATGTGTCCTGCAAGCTTCTCAACTACCACCACATGAGCTAGAGGAAGATCCAGCTCTGGCAATTTAGTTGTGGCATAATATCCCTCTAACGAGTCCTTATAGACCTCTTGAAGTGGGTCATCCTGTAAGACCTTTGTCACTGGAATTTGTCGTACAAACTCCCATTGGCTTTCAGCCCCCTGATCCATTTTACTCTTGCCTTTCCTATCCCTTTCCAAATTTAGATCTACAAGAAGTAAATCATCTATGGATGGCTTTGAGGACTGGGCATTGGATGGTCCAGGCATGTCCGGCTCAATGAGCCAGTCATCTCTAGACTCCCTTGCTCTGGAAAGTTCTGATAAGTCTAAGAACTCGGTTTTAGAGAGCTCCCCTAATTTGTCTACCTTTTCTGGATGGTAGGTGACTTCGTAGCGAACACCATCTCCACCCATGTACATGTTACCCTGGTCATTGACTAGAGGTGCTCTATCAAGTTCTGAGAAAATGTCTGCGATCTTAACAAGATACCGTTGTTGTGGATCCCTAAAGATCTCAGCTCCTTGAGCATTTGTGTAGACATATTGGAGTCTCACATTGAGTGTTAATCCCATGGTGTCGGCTTCAAATGGATTAAAGGATCTTGAGGGTGTCCTATTTGGGGCTACGGGATGACTATTTGTCGGCCCTAGATTGTCCATGGACAATGAACTAGTTGTTCTAGAGGAAAGGGTATCGGATTGGGATTCAGAAAGGGTTTCAGCAATATCTGCCAAATTTCCTACCGATTGGGTCCCACTTTCCTGCGTAGGTACTCTAGAAGGTGCCCTAGGCCCTATGGCAGAATCTACAAGACGTCCCGACCGCAAGTGCATAAGGTCAATTTTTTTGGGGGTTTTTTATGTGTTTTTGTTTTGTTTTGTTTTTTTTAAATAAAAAATATATATATATATATGTATATATATATATATATTTTTAACCTACCTAATCACTAAATGCAACTAAAAGGAGTATGTGTGGCGTAACTATCTATCCTATTTTATTATTATTATTATTATTTTTTTACAAATGATTTTTTTTAAAATGATTTTATGTTTTTACTTTTTTTTTAATTTACACAAAAATTATGAATCACACTAAATAAATACTAATTATGCACAAAGTTACAAAAATTAAAAAATGCAAGAAAATACTAATTATGCAAAAAATTTAAAAAATGAAGAATTACAAAATATGCAAAAAAATAGACTCCTAAAAACACTTAATTTATAATTTTTTTAAAATAAATTTTCTTTTGTTTTCTTTTGTTTTTTTTTCCTTTTGTTGTTTTTTTTAAAAAAAGACCAATAAATTTCGTGCCAAATATAAAAATATGAATTTACTAATGATGCATCAATTACAAAAATTCTAAAAATAAAATAAAATAAAAAAAAATACAAGCTACTTTAATTATGCAAAAATTTACATAATGAACAATGGATTCAAAAAAATAAAAATTGTTTTTTTTTCTTCTTTTAAAAAAAAATAAATTTATTGTTTTATGGGTTTTATTTTTTTCTTTCTTTTTTTCTTTTTTCTTTCTTTTTTTCCTATCTCTTTTTCTCTCTTTTTTTTAAAAAAAATTATTTTTTTTATATTTATTATTATTATTATTTATTTAAGAATACAAAAAAACATGAAAAATTAAATAAAAGAAATAAAAAATAAAAAAAATTGAAAAGTGCACTTACCTTATCCGCCACCGCTTCCCGGATTTCTTGGCGCCGCACCCACTCGCCGGATTTGTCGCTGGCGCCTTGAATGCACCTTCATCATCTTCTTCTCCACCACTGCTGCTGCCTACAGCCGGCCCACAGCTCGATGTCGACGGCCCCCCTCCACGCAGAGCTCGATGCCGACCCCTCTGCCTTCGCTTCCTCTGCTGAGCTCGCCTTCTGCCAGCTGCACCACCAGAGTCGCCGCTGCACCTCCAACAGCCACGCACCGCCACCTTCGCTGCTGCGCCTCCACTTCACGGCCCTTCAACAACTCTGCCTACCTCGTCGCCTCCACCTCAACTGCCGACAAGCCTGCAGCTTCACGTCGTGCTGCTGTTTTTTTTTTAAATATGTATATATATATATTTTAAACTCGGCCGGCTTCTGCCGCCTACGCCGACGCCTCCACGCTCCACCTGCTGTCGTGTGCAGGCTACGCCCACTGCAGGCGCCTCTTCCTTAGAACCGCCTTGCTACTCTTCCCGCCCAGCGCTTGATGCAGCGCTCCCAACCTTTGCTTTCGCAAGGCTGCCCACCAGTGCAGCCACGTCAATATTCGCCGCCAGTCAACTCGCCTCCACACCACCTTATCCTTTTCGACCTCCCATGTTGCTGCATGGATGTGAGACGAGTGCCGTTTGGCTGTGATGTGCTGTTGTCATTTGTGGTCGCCTTTCTGGTCTATGCATTGTTTTTGCATGGGCGGCTTGGATCTTCTGTCTATACTTTAAACAATCGCTCTCTCTTCTATGAATGGTGTGCTATGCTAACGGCACTGAATGATGCGATTTGCCGCGTTGCAGTGAATACATCTTCTTTCAATGCCCACAACAACCTCTACTGCCTTATAGTGCTTGTTATACCTACAGCTGTGCCCTGCTTCTTCTAGGCTTTGATGGCTACCCTTGTGCACCTCTTTGTTGCAGCCTACGCATAGGCCACCTTACCAACGCCTTCTAGCCTTTCTTTCCACTCGGCCGCCTAGCAACCAGCCCAAAGCCTACGCCCCACACTTCTCTTTCGGCCCTTCACACCTCTTTTATTATTTGTTACTAATTACATGGTAGCGAAAAGCATGAAAGCATGAAATGACAAAAAACAATGAAGGTAAGCATAATGAACGGTACTTGAAAAAGCATAAAAGCAATAAAACATAAAAAACAATGCGGGAGAAACCTCAACCGCTATGGGGTTTTAATTTTTTTTACTTCTAATCAAAAAACAGAAAACACACAAGGCGCCCTTGAGATCACACACTCAATGCCCTTGCAAACTCTACTCTAATCTACCCTAATCCATGATTTTGCAATCAATGGAGCACTTAGTAAGAAGTAATGGTTAACACCCTTCACTAACTTAGGTGTGCGTTCCCCGGCAGCGGCGCCATTGTTTGGGACATCATACCATAGCGGAGGCTACACTCCAACCCACACACTTGTCAATCCGTGAATGCAACCCGGTTAGCGCATAGAGGCTATCCTGAATGGGAGAAGATGAGTTAACCACACACTAATGACTTCTAGTCCTACTCAATCCTTCTTCATCACTCAAGCAATCAATCTAACATAATCAAAGCATCAAGATTAGGCTACACTTAAGCACACAAATGCAACTTATGCAAGGAACCTAATATGCAAAGAGCTATCACACAAGCCTCAACTACACATTATTTCAAGCACAAGCTTCATCACAAGCACTCTACAACTCACAAATCAAAACATCATTAAGAAATCTAGATTAGCAAGTGTGTAGACCAAAACCTCATATCATTGAAAATGTAAAGAATAGAGAGTACAAGATTGAAGCATGAATGGAGATGGAGAGCCTTGGGAGAGCACTTGAGATGGAGCTATGGAGCAAGCTCTCTCTATGAGTCTCTCAACCAAATGACCAAAGAGTCCTCTCTAGTTCTCAAATGGGCCACCTTTTATACAAAAATTCTAGAACTCCCAAAAGTTCCCATGTGGGATTATTGTCAAGCCCTCTCCCACATTCATCTACAACTTTGAACTCTTTTCAAGAGCCCTAAGTGTCTTTTTTGTTGCATCCTTGTATTGATCTTCATTCGTCATGCAACAAGCAAGATTCAAAATAAGAACAAGATTTAAACTTTATTCATTCTCGGAACTTATACAGTAAAGATAGAAGAACTCTTTACACTTCCATAAGCCCGTCCATCATATGGTCACAAAAGCAGCACTCACAAGCTGCACAAGTATAGGGTAACTCATCTATGGGAATAATTTTGTTGGTTATCGCCGCACCTATCTCAGTGGTATGAGGCGATCTAACAAAAGGACCTCTGAGAGGCAAGCCAAAAACGGGGTAAAGGCATATCTTCTGATGAGGAAGAAAACACGCTGGTAAGAAGACCCGCTCAAAAAACCCAAGATGTCTTGATCTCATGACGCAGTAGTATCGGGGACCCAAACCCAAAGCTTCAATAACCATGGCCAAGCGGACATTGTTACGAAAGTGCTGCTGACCCCAGGGTGTTACCCTAGTTATGTCTTGATAGGTCCGCCATTTGGTCTGAGCTACAGAAGTTCCTAGGTGAGGAAAAAGTGAGCGCTCATACTGTTCTATAAAATCTTTCTTCACAGACTCTCTTGCGTCTTGAAGGTGAGAAATCATCATGGATAAAACTAATTCATGTTGCCAAGCCATGAAGGAGATTAAGAAGAAGGGAGATCGATGGAAGTAAGATTACTGTGAGCGATAAGTAAAAGTTACGACTTATATAAAGGAAGGAGCTAGTGTAACTTAGAAGCCAACGGTAACTTGCCACTAAAGTTTTACCATCTTTCCATGATTTGGGTTTGGCACATATTTCTATGAAATACATTAAGAACTCTGAGATGAGGAGGTAAAAGAAGCTTGTAGGCTAAGTCACCTACTTTCATTGAATTCAGATATAAGGCTCACAATATCTGGGGATAACTTCTTATACTCCCCAAGAGATAAAGAATTCTTTTGGGCTGTACTCGAATGAAAACCAAAACCTTGGTATCCAAAACACCGATTTTCACTTCTGAACTCATTGTTCTGAATCCTTAAAACAGGTGGGACTCCTGAGAAGTATTCTAGGGAAAGGGTCTTCCTTTTTTAAACAAAATCTTTCTTTTATTTTATAGAGGGAATAATTATAAGATCAAAAAGAGAGATTCTTACTCCTGTATACCTCGAAGGTTGGGGGAAGAATCTTACATTCTACCCCTCTTGAAAAGTGCGAGATGTCCTCATCTCGCCAAGTAGAGGACAACTCTTTTTCTTAAGATCTAATTTATTCTGGGGTTCCTTATATTCTGGTCAACCCAACAGAATACGGGGATAATTATTCCTTAAATAGAACTCATCATTAAATAACAATTCATTCAAATCATATCATTCATATCTTTAGCACGATAATGGTCCATTAGACCGAAAAATTTTCTTCTGAACATTCCTCCACGGGAATTTCAGTTAAGCAAGTTCTCAATTTGTCATCCCTTAACTTGATCTACCGGTCAGTAGCAATTTGACAGCACAACCCACTAATCTCATAGTGATTTGCTGAAATCATTATCATCATTCTAGTTATGAATATCATCACAGGAACTCGTCCCATTCATCCTCATTGTGGTTTCGTTCAGATTATTATATTTCAACTAAATTTCAGAAATCATTATTTTTCAAACAGAATTTTCAATCAGAATCCAAATCAATTCATCAATTCTCAAACAGAATTAAAAATAATATCAACCACATTCGAAATCATCATCTAGAAAGCATTAACGCTTATAATTTCAAGTCTTAGATTTACTCGTATATACTGTCAACAATAAAGAGCTGCAGTTATAGTCTCGGTATATACGGTAGTCACGGCCCTTGGAATTATAAGGTAAATACCATCATGTCTAGGCCTCAAGCAAGTCAGGGATTCTATATAATTGCGGTACTTCCACCTGAAGACCCAATTACCAAATTACGAATTTCAGTTTGAATATCAAATTGTATGAATTATATCACACAATTACAACCTTTTTGTGCTTCTTGATAAATTTTTGATATATCTGGTTTCTCAATTGATCTTCATTAACCAAATTCTCTCTGATACCAACTGTGAGATCCCTGTTCCCACCGAGCAACGGATTCAGGGTACTAGCAATGGAAGTAGCACTTCTCGCGCGGGACATGGGTCCCACATTTGGGGCCTCGCCCACGGATATCCGGACAAGAGACTAATCCGTCGGTTATCCAAAACCGAACCCGGAAAAAACTTTCTTTACCCGGAAAGCACGGGCGATTCCACCAGGATAATTTTTACTCTAACGTAGTCAAACCCTTACTGATCAAACAGATCCGACTGCATCTATAAAGATACTTGGTCAGATCAAGGAAGAAACTTGCACTTGGATCATTGGGATCAACGCTTTTTTCCCAATCAAGAGGCACAACCGTTGATTCCTATCCATAGAACAATTACTATCCGGGATTTACTTTATCTATCGTAGTAACAGAATTTGAGTCTCGATTTACGGATCCATCAGTCCAGCCTAACCCCATCCAGTCCCATGGGTTAGCCAACCGCCCAACCACTGTAGTGATGGGATCCAATTAAGAATTTGGTTAGGTTTTGTCCCGGGTACCAAGGAAAAGAGTTCCAAGGTCCCCTATAGCCGGAAGTTCATGCAAAAATAAAACTAGTCACACCACTTACACACCCAATATGAAATGGCCTTTTCACAGATTCAACCAGTTTTAAAACAATCCTTTAATAAAACCATAGTATCATTGATCACCATCTTCCAATTTATCCCATTGATTCTTAATTTTCTATCATTCCTTCATCAAGTATCTATGGCATCATTACTTGGCAATATAATCACTTATCAAGATGGACTCTCGTTGAAGATCAGCAAGATCAACCAACAGATCCATATAAAGAGCCATGGACTCATCCATTGAAGACCAGCAAGGTCAATCAACCAGATCCATGCCCGATTTCAGAAAACAACTCTTACTCCTTGTTCCAATATCTTCCTCGACGCACGCGTGGGTATCCTGGGCGACCCAGAGCCCGAGTACCGTATGGTCAGCACCCTCTAGGATCCTTCGCAGGTGACCTAGCGCTTCACTCATAGGCCGCTTCCTTGGCCCCTCATCCACCGTACCGGAAGCTCACCATTTTAATCGTACCGAGGCTGGTCAAGACCTCGGCCGACCTTGCTACGCGAGACGTCCTCCATTGACTCTCCATCAGCAGTTGCAACTTTATCAGTTAGGTCTCCACGACCTTAATCACAAGATGGTCAAAATGCTTTCCCAGCATTCTTGACATAAAACAGTCATTTACAAACAGCATTTACAAACAGTCACAAAATACAGTTTCTATATTAACTCTCATTTTTCCACATTATCCCTCATCAATCCACGTTGCTTATTCCACATTCCAGTTATCATCACATCATTTTCCATCTCATCACTTACAATTTGCTTGATTCTTTGTTCACGGTAGAGGCCCCCAACCAATCAATTGGTTTAGTATGTTGATGGAGCCACCAATGGGAATTGAAGAAAGAGAGAAGTGTCAAAAACTAGTGAATTATTAAAGAATTCACAGTTCTTGGCTTAGCCAAGTATCTTTATAGATGCAGTCGGATCTGTTTGATCAGTAAGGGTTTGACTACGTTAGAGTAAAAATTATCGTGGTGGAATCGCTCGTGCTTTCTGGGTAAAGGAAGTTTTTTTCGGATTCGGTTTTGGATAATCGACGGATTAGTTTCTTGTCCGGATATCCGTGGGCGAGGCCCCGAATGTGGGACCCCTGTCCCGCGCGAGAAGTGCTACTTCCGCTGCTAGTACCCTGAATCCGTTGCTCGGTGGGAACAGGGATCTCACAAAATATAGCACAAACATTATGTTGAAGTTGAACTGATTTGTACAAAGCCTTTGATCCTCACATCAGTTCCTTGTCCGTACGGACGATCAGTACCCTTTTGCATTTGTCCCATCACCGTACGACACTTCAGTACTCTTCCCACACTCAGTAGCTTCTAAAAGCGTTTGACACTCAGTACCTTATTGGTAAGGATCAATAGTGTGTCTAGCATAATTAAGTAGTATTGATTGAATTTTTTGTGTGTAGCTCATGGATGTATTGATACTTGTTAATATAGATCACATGTTTCACAAAAGAAATACTTTTGATGGAGTCTCAAAACATATAGGCATAACACCAAGAGTCACTTGTTCCACATAATAAAAATCTATTGATTGAGTTTGAAAACATGTGGACATAACACCAATAAGTTACAAACTGCTACTCATGTTTACTTGTCTATTTATGGTTTCTAAATATCTTTGAATCTCTCCATTGTCTATGTCTCTCTGCTGCCATTGAATTGTCCAAAGTTTGTCTTCATCTTTGCTTTTGGGCTAGAATAAAAGCAAGCTTGACTTTGGAACTAGCAACTTTTCTTTTAGCATGCAGCCTCTGTAGAATGCCTCGGCAAAACCATTGGAAGACTTCCTTCAGACTATTTGCCTTTTGACTCCCTCCATAGTGTTGTGTGTGTCTGAAAAATGCATTACGTGCCATGTAGTGAGACTTCTCCATGCCTTGGGTAGACCCAATTGCTGGGCATCCATACTTTTTGACAAAATAGGGAAGGTGGTTGTAGATGATATGTTGTTTTCACAGAGACATAAGAATGCATAGTAAGTTATAAAAAAAAAAGAGGATCACACTTAAGTAAAAGAAGAAAACATCACTTTACCATGTAGTGAGTTATATTGCAGGCTATCCACGCGTCTTTCATTGACTTCCCAAAATGTTTAATTGCCTCTTCAAAGTTCTTGTAATCACTCTTTGTCCATGTTACATTGTCACAGAACATGAAGAGTTGATCAAGAGACCTCCACACCTCTGCCTTCACATTTCGTGCTTCCCCATCTGCCTCATGATCTTTCACGACATTATGGACTTGCTTCCACAATCCATAATTAATCCTTGAAACTGTTCTACCTTGCCTTACTTGCTTACTACTGTGTTTGGGTCGAGACAAGAATCTTCTTGCCTTAACACCACCAATAGAGGGCTTGATTGGTACCTCCTTGCCTTAACACCACCAATAGAGGGCTTGATTGGTACCTCCTTGCCATTGGTAGACTTTTTAAAATCCTTTGTGATATGAACATCACCTCCATGCAGACCTATATCGGATAACACTTTTTCCAATGCATGAAGAGTATCCTTTCTATTTCTTTCAGGATGGAGTTTCCAAGCAAATCCAATATACAAAAATACCAATTTCTCAATAATTCGACATAGAGCATGCAATGTGCATATGTGAACATTACATAGTGGAATGTCAAGAATGGCCTTGAAGTCAGGGTCAACTTTATCTCTATTAGGTGCTCTCTTCCACCATTTGGAATCCATTACTTAAGCTGATTCTTTGCAGTAAAGAGACAAGGAGACTTTGAGTTACCTCCTTTACTAACGTTATACATGCACTTAAGTGTTTTAAAATCCCCCGCCATGTGCCACTCTACTTGAAAATCACCTTTTCCTGCAACATGGAGATTCTTTCCTTGCACTTGTCTTTTAATTATTCTTGGTATTTCCGTGTGGTGAAACACCCAATCTAGTGTTTCATGGTCTTCTGTCTTCACCTGTGATTATAGAAAACAAAAGTCTTACTATAAAAGATTTGAAAAAATAGACTAAAATCAAGTACAAAACAAAAAATGATCATACCTGGAACGAGCCTAACCACCATATGTGTTTCTCCGACTGCACACTAAAATACTTCGAACTCGCTTCAGTCAATGATGTATCAAGTGCTCCATTCATCAATGTAATAGTAATCTTTTCCATTTTCTTTTCCTTTACAACCTCACACTCATCCAGTTTGATAACAAATTTCAAAATGCCTTTGCACTCTTCAAATGTTATTCCATAAAACTCGACCATTCTTCTTTGAAGTTGTTGTAGATCTACAAATATATTGTTCCAAGGGTCATACACAGTGGTTCCTTTACCACCATGAAATATTTCTTCAATATGGATATATTGTCCAATAAACTTATCTATACTTTCATTCAAATGACCTCTTATCCTCCACACGGTTGCTGGATTTGACAGTAAAACTCGTTTGATCCTTTGATCTCTCAAAGTTGAGGATATCGCATGGAAAATCGAACTATATCCCTTCCTGCTAACTCCACTAACATCAAGAGCCTCTTGGATTGTAGTACCATCAACTTGATTATTGGATATAAAGTCCTCTACAACATTGCGTTTGATTGTTTTATATTTTTTTTCTTCAATCAAACCTTTTGCTACACCACAAGAAAGCAATCCTTTCATTTGTTTAACTAGAAGAAGGTTGGGATCCATATTTTCTTTTGCAGGCTCCAATAGTTTCCTATAGTAACAACACAATATATCTATATTATTCAACACTTCCAATCTTATTTTGCATTAATAGACAAAATAGATATAGTCATTTGAGAGCATTTTTGAGTATAAAAAATGAAAAATTACAAACTAGCCTTGCTTCCTAAATTCTTCGCTTGCATCCACCAGTCCCAACCTTCAAATTTGCAATGTTTTTAATCTTCCTGCTTCGTTGTCTATCTCCAAGCACGGTTCTCTTCCTTCTTGCTCTTGTCAACTCTTTTTTACTCTTTGAATGCTCCTCAATTTCATTCTGCAAACTGCTGCTCCAATTTTGCACGAATGGCTATCTCTTGAATCATGGCCCCCTTTTCTTGTAGGTACATCGTTTTATATATTTTTGCAAATGAAGACTGTGCTGAAATATAACCAAGAAGTCCATTTTGTCCATCGCCCGCAAACCTCAGTAGTGTGGTTGGATTGACAAATGGAGGTGTAGAGTTTTTTACTGGACATTTTGGATATATGCTTCCATCGCACCATAAGTCAATATGTTGGAGCCCTTCTCTATTTTCCCGTTGTTTAGCATTCAGCACCGTATCCTTTCGTCTTTTTTGTGCTGGAGCATATTGTTCTTCTAAGTCGATGTGAAGATGGTGTAATCGCTTCTTCTGAGATTGTGACTCACTAGTATCGGCAATTTTTTGTGCTTCTGAGGTTGCAAAGTTTGCTTGTCAATCTCATAGTCTTTTTATAACATAAATCGTGGAAGTGTGGCGGTATCCATAAAATCATTAAGTTCAGTGATGGATTCTTTATGAGAGGCCTGCACACGTCGTCAAAAGAGATGCGGAATCTTCGGGAAACAAAAAAAAACTAAGGAGATATTTAATACAAAATCGTGTTAGTTAGACAAAAGATTATCTTATTCCTTTCTGAAACTGACAGTTCGGTAGTCCTTACTGACAGTTCTGAGCCACGTTTCCATATTTTATTATTTTTGAGGTCTTTTAGGAGAGAAATAAATAAAAAAATAGTGAATTTCTTACAGGGCCCCAAAATGAGCTCCCTTTTTCCCTAATGACCGCGGCATCCTGTATGTCCACCAGATCTCCGATAGTTAATTGCCTTAACAAGGGCAATGTCTGTGGGTGTACTTGCACACGATCCCAATGAAAATTGGAATAAATGCGGATGCGCTTATCTGTGAGCCAAGCATCAATAGTAGGCCGCTCCAAGTGAACGATCGGCGTTACAGGTAAGAACTGCACAAGAGAGGCTGTCATGGTTGCTTCAGAAGAAAGGAGCGCAAAAAGGAAAAACAGAAGAGGCAGGCAAAAAAATGAGAGGGAAGATAGAATGCCTTCCCACAAAAGAGAGGGAGTTGTTGCATGCAAAATGCCGAACGCTTTTCGGTGCATCACTGTATGACACCTGGAAAAAGCCATGAAAAATAAAATGAGGAAATCCGCCTTGATTTGGAATGACTGAAACCATCATGAGAGAAAATACCGAAAAAGGGCATTGAAGAGGAATCACCATAAAATAATGACCCATCCAAAACCCATTGACCGGAGAAGAAAGGACTTTCCCATGAAGATTTGAGAGGAAATAAGAGGTGGGACCACAAGAAGCATATACCCAAAATGACCGAGTCCACCGCACTTTCAGTTTTGCGGGTTTCTTGAACATGCGCGAAGAAAACACCAGCACCAATTGCCCTCTTTGGTGGATAAGTTTCTTCTTCAAATGCCGATCCACTTGCCCCTTTCTTTGCGACTTTGAATTTCTTACACCCAATAAAAGCTTTTCATCCTCTCTTCATCTAATTCCTAGATGACATCCAGTCTGTATGCCAATGAATCCTCTGGCAGCAATCTGTTTGTAACCGCAAGGCACAAATTAGGAACCACAAATTCGACAGGTGTGATGGCCTTCATGCCAAAAGTAAGTTTGAATTGTGTCAACCCAATTGTGACTTTAAACGTTGTGCGGTAAGCCCAGAGTGCGGTTGGGAGCTTCATGTCCTAATCTATCTGATGAAGACTGACCACTTTAGTCAGAATGCGAATTATCTGCTAATTGAAAGATTCAACCTGCCCATTGGCCTGAGGGTAATACGGAGACGATTTGTGATGCAGCATAAAGTAAAACCCTGTCATTCATTTGATGACTTTATTAATAAAATGACCACCCCGATCACTGACCAACTCCACTGGATAGCCAAACCTGGTAAAAACATCCTTAAAGAGGCACTTTGCCATAGAGAAGTCAGTATTATCTCGCAAAGCCCATGCTTCTACCCACTTCGTATAGTAATCTGTGGGTGGCAGTAAGAATATACATGTTCCTGGTGAGAGCCGCTGCGGGTTTGATTGGGCCTATAAAATCCAGACCCCATTTTTGAAATGGTTCCAAAGGAAGAATCTGATGGAGAGGCATTCAATCCCACTGGGAAGGTTGTCCCATGCGTTGACAAACATCGCATTGCCTCACAAACTGCTATGCATCCGCATGAACAGACGACCACCATAAACCACTTTGTATGACCTTTGCTGTGATTTTCCCTGAAAAATGCGCACCAGTAACTCCGCAATGGGCCTCCCATAACACTGTCTCCTGGTCATGGGGTAGGATACACTGCAACAGTGCGTCTGCAACATTGCGATAATAAAGTTCCCCCACACAGACTTCAAACGAGCGGCTACGCTGGGTCCTTGGTTAAATGAGTAGCATCTCACTAGAGATAAAAGAAAACATTTCTTCATACCAGGTCCATGGGATGCTCGGGAGAGTTTCCCCTTCCTCTTCAGACTATACCCCCCCCCCCCCCGCACATTTGGCTCGATCGTAAACACTGAAGCATCCAAAAATTCATCATCCATGCCAACTGCTGGCTCTCCTGAATCTAATCGAGAAAGGTAATCTGTCACCACATGCTGAGCACCAAGGTGATGAATGACTTCAAAATCAAATTCCTGTAACAATAGAACCCATCGAGCCAATCTGCCTATCAAATTTTATTGCCGCACCAAGTAAAGAAGAGCATAATGATCCACATGAAAGAAAAATCGTCAGCCTAGAAGATAGTGCCGACGAAACTTCTGCACAAAGTACACCATTCCAAGGCCTTCCTTCTTTGTAACCGAATAATTCATTTCAGTAGAAGACAACTGGTGACTGGCATAATAAATTGGGTGAAACCACCCCGCAGCCTGCTCCTGCATCAAAACACTGCCAATTGCCACATCCGCCGAAGCATCCACAAATACATGAAAATCCACCCCCAATCAGGAGGAATCATCACTGGTGCTTTAGAAAGTTGAATCTTGAGCCGACGGCGGTAAGCCGAATCACAGTCTTCAGACCATCAAAATTCCTTGGAGTTAGAGCGGCTGCATTTAAAGGAATTGCCAAATGTGCCAAAATTCCATGTAGTCAGAATGAGCCAAAATTTCTTAAAGTCAAAATGAGAGGGTTCCAGCAAGGTACTAATTTTCACTGGCTTAGTCTCCTTGTGTCGTCTCCTAAGAAAATGGTCTCCAAGACATCTTCTTTGACACAGGTAATGCGGCTCATTTGCACCTCAAAAGCACGCTCCTTTTTTTCCACAATGTCTTTCATGTTATCTTCGGGTACTCATCAGTACCCAAACAAATTTTCCTCAAAGAGTTTCCCCTTATCCATGGTGATTGAACACAACGCAACCACAGGCTTAAGGTATTTCGCAGCAACACATGCCACATCCACTAAGCAGAATGGAATCAAGTCCTCATTTTCCTATAAGAAATTTTCCTCTTCATCTTTATCCAAGCCATCTTCCATATTCACTGTTTTTGTAATGATAGGCCAAACTGAATTGCTCAGTTGACGGTGTTCCCTCAAAGCGAATTTAACCTTTATGCGACCCCTGTGGATGGTCATCAGATTATGCTCCCAATTATGTCGGCGGACCTTTGCCTGGTGCAACCAAGGATGACCCAGCAACAAATTGTACTCCTCAACAGAATCCTCCATGCTTAGCACTACAAAGGACATGACGAAGGATATGCCAGCCACCTCAATCACCAGGCCCTTCAAGACGCCCAAGGGTCAGACTCTCCTCTAATCAGCTATGCGTACCAGAAATGGTGCAGGATCCCATGCTTGCCAACCCATGTGCTTATAGGTGGACTCCATTGCAATATTAACACCAGCCCTACCATCGATCAGCACTTGATTAATCGTCGTCGTAAGGCCTTGGAAGCCTACGAAAAATTCAAGAATCACGGGTACTACCACCACCACGGGCTCCAGGTGTGCTGCTTGCATGGATAACACTGTAGTCGGTGTGATCGCCTTGCCCATCTTCTCTGACGGAAGCAGTGCTTTATGAAAATTTGAAACCAATTTAAGAAGCTGGCCCAATTTGATTTGTAGAGGGGCATCTAGCAATCCATCTCATTCTTCACTCTTGTCCAAACTAGGCTGTTGGGATGATTGTTCCGAAAGATCATTCTGAACGTGCGGTAGAGGCTGCCTCGACTAAGGTATGTCGTCGATGAGAGTCACGGCATCCTAAAACTGCACTTTAATTGTCACTTTACTAGGTCCTGGCAACTGGAACGCATTCCGAGGTTTGCTTGTCCACCCAGGAAGTAACTTGCTGGCAAACAACTTCCTGTGCTGGCAAGTCCAGAAGTGGTTGCACTGTGTGGGGGGCTTCAATTTGTGACCAGAATGTGTGACCACACGCACCTCCGGATCCACAATCTCCTCCATCGACTCAATCTGAACCATAGCCACCACCGGTTGTTTTCCTGTAGCTTTTGCCTGTTTTTAAGCTTTCTTCCAATCATACTCCTGTGCTTCTGGGCAATCTTGGCGCAATAGTTTGGGCTAATGTCTTCTCCACATGAAACCTATGCAAAAACGTCAAATGTACCACATCATAATCTTGAAAATGCCCGACGGGGTACTCTGTAAGCCATCTGGATGTTTTGCCGCCATTGAGGGTAGACTCAAAAACTGATTTCTTATGCAAAGGAACAAGGGGGGCACATTAATGCCATAAGAGTTGTCAAACTGCCGCACATGTGCATCCGAATCTTCTCCTTGTTTCCCCCGAAACTTAGAATACTTGATGTTGTTGGCTAGCCCAGTCCATCACTACAGGTTGCAGGTGTGTAACCACCGGTGGTGAAGAAAACAGCCGGTCGCGCAGCCGTCTGAGGAGAGGTTGGGGGTGTCAAAGAGCGCCCACCCACATTTGGAGTGCAGATAGGAGGACAAGAATGGCTCCGTCGCCGCAACTCAGGCTCTAGCCCTATCGAGGAAAGAGGCGGGCTACTCATCAAACCATGACAAGCTTCATCAAATAGACGATGGCTCCGCCGCCCAGTTGTTGCTAGGACCACTAACTCCAAGAGGCCCTTGAGAACGCGTGCACATTCGTGAACATCATGGTCAACACCAAGTGTGATTGCATTTACTTCTTACGCAGAGACAGTAAGCAATTATGGGACTGGTTACCTTCATACACAGCATACTTATCTTACAAATTGATAAAGATTAAGATAACAACATGACAGATTTAAGACAAGTATTGAAAATTTGCACAGAACATCATAGCAGATTTGATTTATTGATTCGTGCATACAGTTACATCCATAAATAGGAATAGTATCGTATGATCCGAACAGACATATCTTCCTATGACATCCCCTGGAATCCCTAACTGACTATTCCTCATTACAATTTACCCAATGCGGTTACAAGAATGCGGTTGCGGTGTGCGGTTAATGCCACAACAAAGCTAATGGTTGCCATTAAAGTTCTAAATTCCAATTATAAAGTCAACTTGAGTTTTTTAATGATCATAGTAGTTTGATTTATTTCTTTCTCTAAAGGGCACAATAAACATTTTTGATGTACTAGTTATGAGGTGGATCGCATTTACCATAGATTACATAATTTTTATTTGACTAAGTGTTCAAAACAGAGGCTTTTGAGAGTTTATATTCATACAAACATAGATGACATGCTTATCTCATTCATAAAGTTGAAGCCAACTAGAGATTAAGTTGTGACAATCAAGCCACTAAAAACCAACCAATATAAATCATGCTCTCTCTCTCTCTCTCTCTCTCTCTCTCTCTCTCTCTCACACACACACACACACACACACACACATACACACACAAAAACTAATTGTAAAATCAAATCATCGCATTACTATTGTCTAGATTTCCTATCTAAAGTGATAATGCATGAGACAAAAGTAACATACCTTTAGAGATGTTATCATAATGTTTAACATGTGTCATAGTGAGCATGGGAAAAAATTTTAAAGAAACAAATTTTTTTAGTCACATAGTGCACTTTAAGGTTGAATTTTATGTTGAGATGGATGTATGTGAGTGAAAGAGGAAACTTTATGTGATTTTTTTTTCCATTTTAGTATTTTAGGACTCTCCTAAAGTCAAGTAGTATTCGTGAACAAAGGCTATTTGTTTTTTCCTAATGTTAAACACATGGAGAGGGTTTTCCAACTAAAAAGTATTGAGAGAAAGAAAAGTGGAGTACATATGCCTCTTTTGTTATTATAGATAAAAGTGCAAACATTAAATTGGGAAGTCATTGCATGAGATGGAGTAGTTTGGTAGCTTAAGGTTTGTAAAGTGTCATGGGAATGTTATAGCAATGCACTAACATAGAAATGACACAATAACCACCAAGCTACAATAAAGCTCCTTAGTACAAAAAGAGAGAGAAAACTTTGATTAGTGTTGTCAGTAAGATATATATGAAAACTGAGGGTGACATCCTAGCAAGTCCTCATGGCTTGTGTGCTTGGACCAATGCTCTCGAAAGTTTCTTTATTAAAGATAGTTAAAATATATGAAATGATTCATTGAATTCCTTCAAGGTTACTATTTTTCATATTGGAAAACAACCCAATTAATACATGTCGTGATTTTTTGTCAACTCTTATTGGAGGAAAATGTAGGCTAAATGGCATATTTTTAGCCCTAGACAATTCTTGATATGTTAATGTGAATTACCAATCATTAGGTAAAGATATTTTTCAAGTGAAAAGTTTATGTATAACTTATGAGTCAATATCTCACCATCCATTAAACTACAGATTTGAAGGAGACATTCTCATGTCTTTTTCAATTAAGCATGCTACGCTATATTGCTAATGTGGTGTGACAAAAAGGGAAATTTTTGATACAAATACAAAACCTGATTTGACGTTTGGTACTTTGGGGGTTAGCCTTGACCCATCACTTGAAGTTTAAATTTTCTTTATTTTTTTTGAGAAGGAAGTATGTGGAGTGAGGGGAGAGATGGTGTGCCTAAATCAAACCCGTTTCCAAGGAGAAGAAGGGTGCCAACTTAACCACCCGGCTTATAACACACCTACTCCTATTCTCAGTGACAACAATGAGAATTTAATGTTAGTTACAAAGAACCTACAACATTGAAGTACATTACTCCACTATGTCAGAGAGACGATCTATATAGGAGAGATCAATCTCATGTATTGCTATACACATGACAATGTGGCAGATATTTTCACTAAAGCCTTATTCCATGAAACATTTGAGGCCTTCTGCAAAGCTTTAGGCCTCTTCATTTTAGGCCTCTTTAATTTTATCCCACATAATGTTTTTCCCATGGCCATCCAAGTTTGAGAACAGGCATCTTAGGGTTACCTACTATGATGTAAGTAACCTCATCCATAGTCTAGGGTTGTTGCTCATTTTGTACTTTCTCCTTTGTACTTGTAGATAGCTTCATCTCTCTCCTTTGATTTTGCTAGTATCTCTCACACTCTCTACACCTCTGTGCTCTTGTCTTTGAGCATTATGTGTGTGTGTGAGTCTAGGTCTATTCTGTGAGCTATCAATATCAACAACATATGCAAGAGTTAAGGTGATAAATGAGCTCTCTAAAAGGGTTAAGACCTTGATCTTTGGTTGAGCTTGGCTAGACTTGCAAGCTCCATAGCATGAGTTAGAGAAATAAGGATGAAGAAGCTCTTAATAGCATCACCTTATGCTATTTAATTACACAATTAACTAGGTAAGAGAGTATAGGGACAATTAACTAGGTAAGAGAGTATAGGGACAATTAACTAGCTCTTAATAGCATCACCTAATGCTATTTAATTACACAATTAACTAGGTAAGAGAGTATAGGGACAATCTTACTTCTTGCAGTTATAACTTTATTTCTTGTAGTAGACTTGCAAGCTCCATAGCATGAGTTAGAGAAATAAGGATGAAGAAGCTCTTAATAGCATCACCTAATGCTATTTAATTACACAATTAACTAGGTAAGAGAGTATAGGGACAATTAACTAGGTAAGAGAGTATAGGGACAATTAACTAGCTCTTAATAGCATCACCTAATGCTATTTAATTACACAATTAACTAGGTAAGAGAGTATAGGGACAATCTTACTTCTTGCAGTTATAACTTTATTTCTTGTAGTAGTATCTTCTTATAGCCTAGGGGCTCATTAGTCTGCCTCTCTCTTCTTCTTCTGCCAACAAATGTAGAACAGAGGACTATCTCAATTTGTTAGTTTTAATCATGCATTATAGGAATAAATAGATAGCTAGATACTAGCTCTAGCTCTCTATTGAAACAAAACATAAAAAAATAGTGAAAAAACCGAGGAAGATACGGATGAACCGAAAGAATGACTTTTGTGAATGGAGTTTTGATATTGGATCTCATTGTTGGTTGACCAGCTGGTCTTCAACGGAGAGTCCGAATGATATATTTTGTAAAACAATGAACTTAATATTTTGGAGGATTATGATCAGTAATACTATGATTTCATGGAAAGATTGTTTTAAAGACAGCCGAATCTCTTTTAATGGCAATTTCATATTGGGTGTATAAGTGGTATGCCTACCTTAAAGTTTGCTTGAAGCGCTGGCTAGGGGGCCTAGGAACTCTTTTCCTTGATACCCGGGCAAAACATAATCAAATTTTTATAAAGGAGTTCTACCCATACAGTGCTTGGGCGGTTGGCTAACCCATGGGCCAATTAGGCTGGATCAGGGGATTCTTGTGATACAAATAGTTACAATTAAGTTACGTTAGTTAGATTAAGTCCTAGGAAGACCCTTGTTCTGTGGGAGGGAATCAGCAGTTGTGCCTCACTAAAGGAGGAAAAAAGCGGTGATTCTATGGACCAAGTGCAAGTTTCTTCCTTGATCTGACCATGTGACTTTTGAGTTTGGTCGGATTATTTTGGATAGTTAAGACTTTGACTTGTTAGATCAATTCTCTCATTAGATGATTTTCCTGGTGGAATCGCTTGTGCCTTCTGGGCGGGCAAGGGAAGTTTTTTCGGGTTCAGTTTTTCAGAGGAACCGCCGGGATATTCTCCTATTCGAATATCCGTGGGCCCCGAGTGTGGATCCCTGCCCCCCGCATGAGAGGCTGATGTTGCTTCCGCCGCCAGCGCCCTCGGAGGGGCCGGGGGTCTCACACAGGCACCGTAGCATCACTCATTTTTCAACAAAGATCTTGTGGAGTTTGGTGACCTTCCTCTTCTTGGTGGGTGTGAGAAGCACTATGTCGGACAAGATTTGTGATGTACATATCTCTGCTGCCATGATGGTGGTGAGGGAGATGAATGGATAGAGCACTCAAGGGGGGCTCTAAAGGTGTGGGTGATTTTTGGAGGATAAAAATGGTAAGAGCATGGATAGTCAAAAAGTGAATAGTGTAAAATGAGAGGAGGGGCCCAGCTTATATAGTTTTTGTCTAGAAACATATGTACAAATGTTGGAACATATGTAGATAGACCATTCTTGGGAACATACATACATAGAGCAACATATGTGCATTCACAACATTGAACATCCATGTGGAGCATGGAATGTGTGTGTGTAGATTCAGATAAATGTGGAAATGTGCATTAGTATAAGTGAACATATGTGTATAGAGTGAACGTGCATGTGTATAGTGAACGTGTATGCATAGAGTGAATGTGCATATGCATATAAAAATGTGCATGCACATCTTGAGCACAAATTTTTTTTAGATTTACATACATCCACACATGGTGATTTAGGTGCCAATAGCAAGGCTTTGTGCTTTGAGCTTTGCATGTAAAAAGGCCCTTAGTAGTGAATATACAATGAAAAGATTGGGGGAGAAGAGAGAGCTTGAGCTCTTGCAAGCACACACAAAATGACACAACAATGGAGAAGCTTAAGCTCTTACAAGCACACACATAGTCACACAACAATGGAGAAGACATGCATAGAGATATAAAATTGAAATATTCTCATAATAATGGAGAAGACACACATAGAGATGGAAGGTTAAAATATTCTTCTCTTGTTGCTCTCAAGAGGTCTACAAAAGATAAGTGAAAACTAATATAAGTACTACAGCACTATGTATAAGTGGTTCATAAAGTGAACATGCTAAGTAGGTGAGCTAGCAAGATACGTATGCCATAACGTAGTTGGACTAGATAAGTGCAGTCCACCTATAGAATCATGGTGGCAAAGATCCATTGTGTCAACTACCAAATGTGTCAGTGGTGTAAAGGTGGATCGGTCACCTAGGAATGTTGTGAGGAGAATTTTTGTGATGCATGTAGATGATACTTGAGAAATCCTAGAGGAGGAGAAGCCATGAGGGATTTTAATGGTATTACTTTGACAAGTTGTGGATTTTGTGAGTAGGTCAATTTGGAGAAATCCTTGCATGAGGATGAGTCATAAGTTGATGAACAACTACTAGAGCTTTTGGATGATGCATTGGTATGGGCCAAAGAATGAAGATAAGCTAATTGATGGAATGCATAAGGAATTTCCAATAGGTTATTAGCTATATACTCCTACCCGTTGTGAGGTGAAAACAAAGAAGAAAGACCATACCTCTATAGCCCTTCACCTCCCAAACTTTGATACAACAACTACAAAAAGGGGCACCAACAACCAACACGAAACACCACATAGAGATACCTCAAAACTCTGTACTCCACAAGATAATCAAAGACCGCATACTTATCCACAATAATACAAAAAATTCCTCCTCCACAAAATCAGTCGGCTTCACTCGGCTTCCTTCACTCCAAAAAAAACTTCCTTTCAAAAGCTTCCTCTCTCGGCTTCAGCACCTCGTGCTTTCTCTCTCCACTCGCTTACTCCAAAACAGCTCACTCAAACAAGCTTTTCCACACCAAAAAAGCTTCTTCAACTCACCAAAAGCTCCACCACAGCTCGCACCACATCAGCCGCGTCTCTCTGGGCAATGAGTGCAGCCTCCTTAACTCGGACAGCTCCATGAATCAGCCTCTACAATGCCCTCAAATCGGCTCCTCAACTCCCAAAAAACAGGCCCACACCTCTTGTACCCTTTGGCGTCACCCGCTCAGAGAATTGACGGGCCACCTCTCTGCCTACGTGCTACCAACCACGCCAGCCCCACAGTGAACACCTGCTTCCTTCTCTCCCAGGTGGCTCCCTCTCTCTTTGCTTCAGCTACCACCGGCGACCCTGGACGTGCTCGCACAACAGCCACCAGCAGCATTCGTGGGGTAAGCCCAACCCGCCCCTTCTTATTCTCCTTCACTGCCAGCTTCTCCCGCGGCAAAAACAGCATGCTCACCTCTCCACCATCACCCCCCATTCACTTTGTTTTTTTTTAACTCCTTTTTGCTCTCCGTTGTCTCCCTTTGCGAAACCGCCGTCAGAATTGTGGGCGGCCAGGTGGACAGGGTCTTCGCCAGCCACCTTGGTATCTCGAAGACCGTGGAAGATGGCTACGATTCCAAGAGGACCCTTCTACAATTCTCTCGTGTGCTTCATTAATATATGCAGTGTCGACATCTTTCCAAAATAAACACAAGAGCTGCCACAAGCTCTCGATCAGCTATATCATAATTTACCAAACACGTCAATTGCCTATATGCTGCCAACGTCAGAAGCCTTCCACAAGCTTTCCACACATTTGGAGACCAACCTTCCTCAAGGCCATGCACACTGCTATAGTAAAAAAACTTCAAATCTCAAACACCTGCTCCCGAAAAAAAACATCCATGAACTAGCTCACTACCAAACCACCCACTCTGTACATCTGCCAGGGCATTCATGGCCAAATCTTTTTACATGCCATGCATCCCATATGTACACAAGCCCAAAACACCTTTACAAAATTCTGCCTGACACCGTGATTTGATGAGCATTGATGTGGTTATGTTTCCCAATGTGAATGCCTTATATGTGAGGCCATAATATTTGAATATACACACTCATGGGGTGAGTTTTTTTGGAGCCTCATTATTATGGGAATGTGAACTTTAGATAATGGAAGCCATGTCTAAGGTTTGCTAAAGCAAGTGTAAAGGTGGCAATGATGAAAGAGAATTGCATGCCGAAGGTGGTGAGCCAAATTCATAGCACCACTAGGAAAATCTCCACTCGAAGCCACAGTGAAGGTGATAAAAGAGATAACAAGGGGATCTAAAAAATAGAGCAGCATGGAGAGAGGAGGAGCAGTCTTAGGCCCTTTGGCTACCTATGCAACAGAGATCACCTGGAAAAGGAGGAGTGAATAGAGGGACTACATAGGAGGGGTTTCCTGCAAGTTAAATGTTTTATAGAAAAATGTGGCAGAGAGGAGATTAGTACATTGTGAGTAGATTTGTTTGAGTCACAGAAGAGGGTGTACTAAAGGACTAGAGAATCAGCTAGGATATGGCCCTAGGATCTCTATGTGGCATCTTTGTTAGAGACTTGGCTTGGTAGTTGCTGTCTATTAGATGAAGGCCGGTTTGTATGTGCTTGAGAAAGATACGTTGTTTGTGGTAGTGGATTTAGTAAGGTTAGAAGTTGTGGGTGTGAAGATGGTTTAATGAAGAGTTGTTGGCTGGGTCTACCTGTGGAGGCTTCCTAAGATTTTGGGTGTGAAGATGGTTTAATGAAGAGTTGTTGGCTGGGTCTACCTGTGGAGGCTTCCTAAGATTTTGGGTGTTTTCTCCTTGTATTTTTGAGCCCATGTCTCAGGGATGTTGAGACATTAATGTGTTTTTTTAATCTATTTGAAGAAGTCAGAGAGTTTGGTTTGAATCTGTTATGAACGCATGCAAGGTTTTTTTTACTTGATGTTTTAGTTGTATGAATGTATTGCTTTGATTGAGTTAATGGAAATGGAACACCTGTGAGTGTTAATATATTATGTGGGGAGCTGATGTTGAGTTAGAGCTGACTCGATCCAACCTATAAAATTAGATAAGGTCGGTTCAACATCAAATGCAATTAGTTGAAGGTGTAGAGAACTAGGATTACTTTATCTAGGTTGAAGGGAAGTGGTTTTGAGTCAGGTTTGACAGTTAGGGGTCTATCAGTCTAGTCAAGTAGACTAGTTAGTGGGCTGAATGGTGATTCAGAGTCAGTTGTTATAATCAGTTGAGAGTCCATAATGTTGGATCCTTGTGAGATTTGAGTGATTTGAGGGTCTAAAACTATCAGAGGACACAGAGGAGAGGAAGCCTGATTCAACTAAATTGTCTTAGCAGAGTTGAATCAGCTGCTAAGACAATTCAGTCAGTATAATCAGATTTGAGTATATTGTAGTCAGTTGAGGGTCTATAATGTTATATCTTTATGAAATTAGAGTATCCTGTGAGGGAGTACTAGAGGACACAAGTGAAAATTTTAGATTTAGTTAAGCCAGTTGAAATTGGCCAAGTCTGTTTCAAATAGTTAAGTCAGTTTCAGTCAAATTCAATTTGATAGGTGCCAGCAAAAGGTCAGTAAAGTGTTCAGTAAGATTATGGGGTTGTAGGTTTAAATTTAGCTAATGCTGGACGATAATAAAGGAGATAGGAGGATTCATATTGGATTGGACTAGGGTCCAACGTCATCCTTCTGAATCTGTTTACAGTCAGCCATTTGTCACCTGGGAAGGATTCAAGTTAGTTGATTGTCAAAGAAAGTCAACTAGGGTATATAGGTTGAAAATCAGAGGTGTTGAAAATTTGATTTGACTTGGGGGAGGACAACTGAGTCAGATTGGGGTGTGTATAGGTGTCTGAAGGTGTCAATTGAAGACTTGAGGATAGGTGCAAAGTTGACTAGTGCCCTTGGAGCTGGGATGATTTTAGTGTCTCATGTAGTTTTGATCCCCCTATTCTTCTTGTGTGTGAGCTGGTGATGTTATAGAGGCCATCATCCAGAATCCTCACAACATTGAGCTTGACATCTTAACACTCCCACTCAAGCTCAACTCTAAGACTCCAAGGAAAGTGTGGAATCTATGAAGCTTCTCTTCTCCCAAGGCCTTGGTGAAATGCCAACTACTTGCTCCTCTGTGCTGATGTACCCAATATCAACATCTCCTACTAAGATCTTCTCTCTGATGAAGTGATAATGGATCTCTATGTGTTTGGTATGTGCATGAAACATTAGGTTCTTGGCCAATTGTATGCTACTAAGGTTATCACCAATAGATGATAACCTACATGTCCACATGCAGTCCCAAATATCCAAGTAGCTTACGTAACCAAGCTATCTCACATGCTACCATCGTAGAACCCCTGTACTCTGCCTCCATACTCAACAATGTAACAACACCACTCCCAAAGATAAACATAAACCCACTAGTAGATCTTCTATCCAAGATGCTACCAACCCAATCTGCATCAATGTATCCATCCCAATACCCATGTACTCTGCCTCTGTACTCAACAAGGAAACTATCAGAGCTATTTCTTACTACATGTAATAGCACCACTCCCAAAGAAAAGACAAAGAAAAACAAAAACCTGCTAGTAGATTTTCTATCCAAGATGCTACTAGCCTAATTGAGCACAGTGTATCTATACACATGTATGCAAATGTATCTAGCCTTAGTGTATATATACACCTGTATATGCAACTATATCCAACCTCATAGAAGATGGCATGGTCCACTTTCGATCAGTGTATGCCTTACACTATCTAATTTCAAGGAAATCGCATAAGCTATCTCTCCCCAAACCAACTGAGTTCATTTCTACCACCTGGTGAGATTATCATATAGATCAAGTTACCCACTATCTTCTTGTACATGGTGGCATTCTCCAAAATCTCACCTATGTTTTCACTTAACTTATGTTTCTAATCCAACAGTATATAGACCCTACCTGACCTATGTGGTCCTAGATCTATCCTTGGTGTCCTTGCAATTGTTTTAACCTTTGTTTGTACACCAGGTGTCTTGATAGTTGGAATCCCTGAAAGATTCTTGCCCCCTCCATGCAACAAATTTTGGCAGTGGAAGTAGCACTTCTTGCGCAGGGCAGAACCTCTCACTCGGGGCCTTGCCCCCACGGATATCTGGACAAGAGACTAATCCCTCAGTTCTTCCAAAACTGAACCCGAAAAAACTTCCCTCGCCTAGTAGACATAGGCGATTCCTCCAGGATATTTTATTCTAACGTAGTCAAGGTCTTCACTAACCAAATTGATCTGACCAGACCCGCAAGTCCCATGGTCAGATCAAGGAAGAGACTTGCACTTGGATCATAGAGACCAATGCTTTTTTCCTTGTCAAGAGGCACTATTGAGGGCATAGTTCTTTTAAGTCAGAATGTTGCTAAGTCGGATATGTAGTAAGTCAGAATGTTGCTAAGTCGGATATTTAGTAAGTCGGATATTTGTTGAGTCAGATATTTAGTAAGTCGGAATTATAAGGTGGTAGGAATGTATGATGAATTTCTTGGGATTTTGGAAGTTACGATATGTAACGGTTATTCAAGAATAACGTTTTGGGGAAAGAGTAACATTTTTTGAGCAAGGTAGAAAAGAAGGGGAAGCAATGTAATGAGAAAGAAGAGAAAAGAGAAAAAGAGGAGAATGAAGCAGATTTTTAGGGTTTTATCTCTTGTGTGACCTTGCTCTGTCAAAGTTCTGTCTGTGCATTACGTTTCTGCTATGTCTGAATCTTTGTTTTTGCCTAATCAACATGTTTCTTGTGGAGAAATTGTATCTGCTTAACTGCTTGGCTGTGTAACCATTAAACACTGGCGATTCACGGTGGTTTCAACCACAATGGTTGATTAGGATAGAGCCTACAATAGGAGCATGCAAAGCAAGTGCTGTAGATTCAGGCACACTGCTTGCAGATTCAGGAGGCAAAATCAGATTCAGAAGGCAAAATCAGATTCATAAGGCAAAATCAGATTCAGAAGGCGAAATCTGATTCAGGAGGCAAAATCAGATTCAGGAGCAGCCTACTCTGAACCTGCTGTGCTGCTGCAGATTGCTTTGAACCTGTTTGCAAACTGCTTTGATTTTGCAGACTGCTCTGATCTTGCAGCAAACTACTCAAAAACTCCAGGTGGAGCAAAATCAAAATCTACAAACTGCAGCAGAATCAGAATCTGTAAGTGCAGCAGAATCAGAATCTACATATCCTTGGATGGGATGGTGGAATTCCTCATTCAAAGTGCTACTTCACATTGGAGGTTGACGTGTTCCAAGTAAGCCATCATTCAGATTTTGCATAATAAACACCTCAAATTCTAATTTTAGAAAGTTTTTAGCGATGTTTGAGCACCTATTTATCATGAGTGGGGTGGATCTCGGTATTGCACCGCAACTCTCCATTCCAAGCATACATATGGGCTCTATTTAGTGTGGTGCATTGAATATGAGAGCTCACATAGCTATCTAATTTCTAACTTCAAATATGGGTAAAAAGAAGAAAAAGAAGTGTTTGATTTGCATAAGTCATAACCATGCAACAAATGAATGCTCATACATGTGTGAGCCATGTTCAAAAGGAGATCAATGCATGAAATTTTGCATGGTTGGTTTGAGCACCAAACTTCACAAAATCATTTCAAAGTTCAAATATGCATCCAAAAATGGGTCTTATGAGAAGATGGAGAGAGCTAGAGAGAAGCTAGAAGCCTTTGAGGTTCTTGATGATGCATATGTATATTGTGAAAAGCATGAGGGTAGGAAGAAGAGAACTTGTTCAAGCCTTAAGCGGGTAGCTAGAGTGCAAAAAGCATGTGAAGCATTGCATGAGAGTTATGAAAATGAGTTTGAGAGTGAATCAAGTGATGAGCGATGATGAGTTTGAGAGTGAATCAAGTGATGACGATGATGAGTAGGGATACCCAATGGGAGTGTCGATGATTGAGGGAAAGGGAGTACAAGTGGGAGTGAGCCAAAGATGCCACCAAGAACCCATAGATAACCCAAAGCCAACATCAGGCATTCAACCAAATGGGGAAATTCTTCACCACACGCATCCCAACAACCAAGATGATGATGAAATCATGTGCATGAGCAATGTTTTTGCATCACAAAACATCAACCTAAATTTTCAAAACTGGAATCAAATCAGATTTCAGTTCTTCAAAGCTCCCAAAGAGAATACTTTGAATTTGAGAATTCCATGTTTTTTGCAAGTTTCCTTCACCTAGTGCTGCAAGGTGAAGGGCAGGTCTCAAATGTTGCCCAAGATCATGAAGATGGGGCTGAAATGCATCAAAGTTCAAATCAGAGAAGTAACTGTGAATGTCCCAGAATTCAAATTTTATGCAAATCAGCAGATCATGACAAGGTGGATGTGCATGTTGATGAAGTGTTTGATGTTGTTTTTGATGTTGAGGTTGATATTCCAAAATCAAATTTTCAGGTCTTGATGCCTAAATTGTAGAAATCTGATTTTCAGAACCAGATTTTGATTTTGCAGAGCTTCCAAAGATTGATTCTACTCATGTCTACTCCATTATCTTGGAGTAAGGGACATACTCATTGAATTTTGGTTTCATAAATTCATTTTGTATGATGTACATTGGATGTTAATCTATATGAAAGGTTCCCAGCCTTGGCATGTTGCCTTAAAGTGGTTCACATGTATTCACATACTCATAAGGGATGCACAATGGGTATGCACTTATAATGGGTATGCACAATGGGTATGCACTTATAATGCCTTTAAGCTACATCTTTTTGAAGAATCAGGGGGGAAAGTAATTATCAAGCTAGTTGTATGTGTAAAGTATAATAAAGCTGAGGAGATAGCAGTCAAATGGGTGGATGTTGTGCCAGAAGTTCTAGTGGAAGATTCAGCAGATGTGATTGATTATCAAGGCAGAAATGCTGACATATGGTTGCGGAGTTGCAGCGGAATGTGGATTGGATCCGGAAAGGAGGATGTTGAGAAGGTTGTAGTGCTAATTGAAGACAAGGAGGCGGAGGCAGATTTAGTCGAATGTCAAGCAACGGCGGAAGGCGGAATAGAGGTTGCAGTAAAGAAGTCATCAAAGGCTGTTAATAAGGAAAGTGGCTAAGCGGATCAAGGGATATGTGGATCCGAGTCAGATTTCTTTGAAATCTACCACCGGGATGTGCCATGTGTTGAAGGCATAGTTCTCTTAAGTCAGAATGTTGCTAAGTCGGATATGTAGTAAGTCAGAATGTTGCTAAGTCGGATATTTAGTAAGTCGGATATGTGCTAAGTCGGATATTTGCTGAGTCAGATATTTAGTAAGTCGGAATTATAAGGTGGTAGGAATGTATGATGAATTTCTTGGAATTTTGGAAGTTACGATATGTAACGGTTATTCAAGAATAACGTTTTGGGGAAAGAGTAACGTTTTTTGCACAAGGTAGAAAAGAAGGGGAAGCAATGTAATGAGAAAGAAGAGAAAAGAGAAAAAGAGGAGAATGAAGCAGATTTTTAGGGTTTTATCTCTTGTGTGACCTTGGTCTGTCAAAGTTCTGTCCGTGCATTATGTTTTTACTGTGTCGTCTGAATCTCTGTTTTCACCTAATCAACATGTTTCTTGTGGAGAAATTGTATCTGCTTAACTGCTTGGTTGTGTAACCATTAAACACCCACCAACCACTGTAGTGATAGGATCCATTTAGGAATTTGGTTATGTTTTGCCCCATATACCAGGGAAAAGAGTTCCCAGGCCCCCTAGCCGACACTTCAAGTAAACTTCAAGATAGTCACACCACTTACACACCCAATATGAAATTGCCTGTTTCACATATTCAGCTGTGAAAACAATCTTTTAATGAAACCATAGTATCATTGAACATAATCCTCCAAAATATCTAGCTTGAGTTTCAATTTTCAATCATTTCTTCATCAGTGTACCTATGGTATCATTGGTAACCAAAACGCTCACTCACCACCTATTCACTCAGGGGCCTTTTCAATAGTTCTTAGCTCATAATACCCAAAAATATAATCACATAAGAAAAATATAGATGGACTCTCCATTGAAGATCAGCAAGATCAACAAACAGATCCATATAAAAGAGTCATGGACTCATCTATTGAGGACCAGCAAGGCCAATCAACCAGATCCATACCCAAGTTCAGAAAACAACTCTAACTCCTTGTTCCATTTTTTTTCCTGACACACGCGTGGATATCTTCGTCGACCCAGAGCCGGAGTACCGTATGATCAGCACCCTTTAGGCTCCTTTACCACCAGGTCACGAGGCTGATCAAGACCTCGGCTGACCTTGCTATGTGAGACGTCCTCCATTGACTCTCCATTAGCTGTTGTAACCTTATCACTTAGGTCTCCACGATCTCATTCACAAGATGGTCAAAATGCTTCCCCAGCAATCTTGACATAAAATAGTCATTTAAAAACAAGTTTCATAAATACAATTTCTAACGAACTCTCATCTTTCCACATTGTTCCACATCATTTCTCGTTATTCCACATTCTTCTACATCAATTCACATTGCTTATTCCACATCCATTCAGATGTATTCCCATCGTCCTTCGTCTATTCTCATCCAATCACATCATATTACATCTCATCACATCTATCCTCATCACATCACATCACAACATATCCACATCACATCTCATCCATTCATATCACATCACATCCATCTACATTCATTCAGATCCACATCACATCCACATATCATCACATCATGTGTCGATGGTTCATCGCATTGATGTCGGCGATCAAGACCAACTTCAAAACCTTGAAATTAGCCTTTATACATGGCTTTTCTAGACAATAGATGGAGTGTAGTAACAAAACTCTATTCAATCGAGCATCAACCCAATGAATCCATTAGAGATTTTATCCTACGGATAAAACTCTTGGACTCACGTTCTGAGTCATGGGAAAAATTAAATGATGTTTAATTGAGGATTTGTTTCATGATGGGCTTGAAGAGTAACAGCTTACACAACTTGATCATTGTATCCAATCCGAAAACATTGGATCAATGTTGCAAAGAAGCAATACATTTAGATGACAACATGCTAGAAGATGAGCATGCTATGAGGTGTTCCTCATCTAAACCAAGTGAAGTAATGGCAAAAGAAAGATCGATCTTGGAATTAACATTCCCTGAATTTTATGCAGCCTTGCTTAAAACATTACAGCAGACATCTATAAGATAGGATGAAAACCTTCAAAACCAGACATCCTTAATGTCTCTAAAAGTGAGGAGTGAAATGCCTTGTGTTGAATGCAATCACTACGACCATCCCAATCCTCAACATTGTGCATACAAGGCACCTATTCTTCTATACTACATATATTATAAAACCTTTGACCATGATACTAAAAAGTGTCCCTCTTCATCCACAATGGACTCAAAACCTTCATCTCCCGTGCACCAAATAGAAATAGTCCAAAGGGTAGAAACTGCTCAAGAAGCGCAGTTAATTGGACACTTCAGTGTTTCTATTGTCGTGGACCTCACAAGGTGGTAGACTACATAGTTTGGAATACTTCCATGCCCATAGTCACTGACACCTTGTGACCAATGTGTGAACGATGTGGCATAGATCACATATTCCAAGATTGCGAAGACAAGTTGCTTCAATGCAACTTGACTCACAAAATACAACTCTTAACATCTTAAGTATACAAAACGGGCAGTTGTCCATGGTACCCTTAAATGTGCTTACACGCTTACAAGCCAAGGCATAAGAAAAAAATCAAAAGGAAAGAAAAAGACAATACCTCAACATGGGTAAAAGAACATGCTTTAAAACAGAACTTAAAAGAGAAAACAAAACCTTCTAAACCAAATTAAGACAAGGGAAAAAAAACTATCGAAACCAAGGTCAAATTAAAAGACAGGAAAAAGGAGTCTATATAGGACATAACCCCAAAGGGGACATAAACATGAAAGAGCCAAAAGCTATATAGGATGATGAAGAAGCATCCACATCAAGGACTGCCACACAAACCTCAACACCCATATGTACGACACAGGATACAAAAACCCAAAAGAAAATTTGATCTCGTCGCATGGGTAAAAATAATGAAAAGCTAACAAACTAAAGAAAGTCAGAAAATAAAACAAGTTCTAGTACATCACTAAGTGAGGATGAAAGAAGTTCTTACTCTTCACTCAATGCACCACATAGATCAATCAAGAAACTAGAACCCACCCAACTATCCCAAATGAATAATAATGATCACATGACGCGGAATGCAAAATGCAAGCTCAAGAGAGCATGCTTAGCTTGGTTGAATGTCTTATAAGGTCACCGATTGTGATTGAGCCTCATAATGCCAATCCTAAAAGAGCAACCAAGATCCAAAGCCTAGAAGAGTATCGTTTTCCCTTTCAAACAAGAGGAAGACATACTCTCTATAGAAGAGTCATTTGAGACAGATTGTACGAACTATAGGCTTGAGAAAGTATGTGACAAATTCGATAATTCCCTTACAAGATTAAAACAATCTCTCAAAACCTCATTCAGAGGAATGCTCTTCTCTCAGATAAAGCCAGCATCACATCAACACTTGCGCCTTTAATGGCTCAACCTGAGTTATACAAGGACATATCAAACTACATAAAACAAGACTATGAGGATTCACAAGTTTCCAAACAGCCCTCATTAAGAATTATCAGAGGGCCAAGTATGCCAATATACGCATTGGATACGCTTAAAAAAGCTGAGACCCAAACAAAAGATGAAAGTGAATGGGAATATGAAACAAACATAGGATTTGAAGCTGAAACAATAATCGAAACACTCATGGCTCCTTTGGAAGATTTTATCATGGTATGGTTAGATTTTCCCTACAGGCAATGATGTTCAGCGTAAACGCACATTGATTAGCCCTCGAGATAGTCATAAAATTGTTTGACAATAGACACTTGGGTGTCATTGGGAAAACCTAAAACTCATCCCTACAAGCAATAGTCTTGCAAGAGAAGACAATGGATAAAACATTGAAGTTCCAGGTTCCTTTAGATACACTACTCAAACAATCGATGTGGCGATATAGAATTTACATTCCATTTTACCCTAGAATCCCTTGAGTATGATGTCATCTTTGGTGGACCTTGGATAAGTGAATCGTTGTATTCACTAGATGAATCCATGCAAACACTCACCTTGAACACTCTTGCAGGAGGCAATGTACAATTGCTATTAACGGGAGGAAGAAACCTTGCAGGAGCTGGAACTTCCAATATATCTTACTGAAAAGATCCCTAGGATTTTGATTGGATTGGGAATTTCAAATAAAATCACCACAGCTCAAGCACGGCTTTTTCCACACAAGAACACAATCTCATGACCCTCAAGCTATGGGATTTGTTAGGTCAACCAACACTCTCGGCACATCCTGAAAGGATTACCTTTACACAAGACTTGAACATGCCATGTCTGGGCTACTTTGAACATACAGTGTTTATTGAAACTAGCCCCCTCACTTGCAAGTTTTTTGTGGTTGAGTATGTGTTGGAAGTAGATTTAATCTTGGGACATAAATGGACTGTTGCTGCCCAAGCACCACTGTGCTTTGCTAGTGATAGAGTCGTCATGATGGTCAATGACAAAAAGTTGACAATACCATACTGCAAGGAAGAGGATCAAACTTTAATGGATTTCTATGGTTCTGAACGCAAACGGATACAAGCCTCTTCCACAAAATCCCCTCTACACAAGGATCTACCATCTGCATTAATGACCAACTCCGATAAAGCATCAACTCCTTGAACCCCATTCTCACCTATGAAGTTTGATGCCAAGACCTCACAATCAACATCTATTCTTGAAGAAGTTCCCACATTCAAACCATCTATCTCTAATAAGGAACTCAAAGGAAAGACCCCAGAGCCTATGCATCTTTATCAACAAACCTCAACAAAGGATACAACCACATGCTCAAAGGCCTCGTCATCGACAACCACTCCACAAGAGACTCTAGCCTCATCATCATCAACAATGCCCATGAGTCTCAAACCTGCAGCCTCAGTGCCAACCAAAGTCAAGGAGGGCCCAACACCTTCCACACCAACCCAAAAGAAAACTCCACCAAGACTACCGCAATCACGATATCTTAATAGTATCAAAATGTGGGTGGAGAAGCAACAACTACTTGTAGCTCAAGGCTACTATAAAGGTGCCAATCAAATTTGGGTGCCTCGACAGCCAAAACCTCTTCCTCAACGTAGCACTCAAAAGCCAAGGAAGAAAAAGAGTACTCCACAACACAGTCCACAAAAGCCTATGCGAGTTTCTCGAAAAAGAACTCCACCAATGCAACAAGTGTGGGTACCAAAAATAGTGCTGCTGTAAGCACAAGGGTGCTACCAAAGAAATACCAACGCTTGGGTTCCCAAGTGCATCACAAAGTCCCCTAAGCTTGCACAAAGAAGAAACCCTCAACACCAAGCACATCGGCCACCACCAAATTACAGTGTTCGTCAAAGATGGGTTCCTGTGCATGTACTTCAACAAAACAAGGATACTATGATGGTAATTCCATCATATGGTTGCCAAAATCGAACAATGTGAAGAAAACCTCACCATCACCAACAACTTCACCTAAAGTTTGACAAGAATGGAGACCCAAGCAATAGAAAGTAAATCACTCAACCACTCTCGTGCATTCAGCACCAACACAAGAGCTTGTCTGTTCAAGTAAATAATCAGCAGTCTTCCCTACTACCTTGACATCATTTTAGAAAATAAATTCAAGAATCAATATCCGGAGATCTAGAAGCACATCATAAACAAAATAACAATGCTCTTGTGACCCCTCTGGAAGTGAGAAATGAGCGCACAAGAAGTTGTTGCTTGCAAATCATGACCTAGATGACCCATAAAATAATATTTAAAAAAAAACCTCGGGGTCAAAACCTGCAACTTCACCGAATTAGGCCATCTCACCGAATTAGGCCATATCACGAAATAACCCCTCATGGCCAAAAATCCTACAATCTCACAAGTTCAGGTTTTTCAAGAAATACAGTCTCACGTCTTAAGAAACAGCACTGTCTAAGTCCCATCACGGATTAAGCCATATCACGCAATAGCCACCATATATTTGTTAAGCTTATTGGTTACTATTATTTTGGCTAAATTAATGTAGCAGCTGCTCCATGAGTAGATATCTATACTCATGCAGCACTGGAGAATATTTGTACCAATGTCTCACCATCGATAACTTCCAGGTACATCTCTAGATGGGGGGGTCATGGTGGGAGAAAGCTTGGTCAATGGTACAACCCATCGCCTGGAGTTTTCCTTCAAATTACAAACCTCTCCAAATGATGCCACCATCTTCACAAATCAATGATCTTCAATCCTTAGTGAAGATATCTATATTAGCCTCACAAGTTAACATAATTCTTTCAATCCAGTAGCTACTTCAACACAGATGTAAGATTCCTCCCCAGCCCCTCAAGATGTCTGGTTTCTTCCCCTGTAATCAATCCCGTTTTCAGAATAATAAAAGATCTTGTTTCTATCTGTTTTGGTCTAGAGAGAGAAAATATTCTAGAGAGAGATAATTTAGTTTTTAGATATCTTTGGATGGAAAAATATCCCTTATTAAAATAAACTCTCCCAAAACAAGTTTGAAAAGAAATTCCTAAGGTGCATTAGAAATAAATTATAATGTGCACAAAAGACCACAGCCTACGGGCCCTTGTTTTCAGAAAATTTTGGATTAAGGTCCAAACAAAGGTTTAACAGGCCAATGAGGTTAATCCAAATGTAGGGAGGAGATGAATTAAGTAATAAAAGAATCCCCCCCAAAAAAAATAAGTAAATGCTCACATAAGATGAAGAGTGGACTAAGGACCAAAGAAAAGAATTAAAAAACTGAATTTTGACACCTTAGTGTGGGGATCTTCCCTCATGAAGTAGGCACCTTAGTGTGGGGATCTCCCCTCATGAAGTAGGCACCTTTTTCTCACTATTACCCCCAATTTTTAATCAATAAAATGAGATATTTTAATCTCTCCTCTCTCCTGTTTCAAATCTAGATCCAAAAAGTAAGCTGAACTGACCCAAAAATGGTCAAAAATTGACCAAACTCATCTGGAAAATTCTAGAATTAGTTTGCTTGGTTAGAGGCTCACTTTTTCCTATAAATAGAAGCCTCCCCCCTTTTGTAAAAGCTTAATGGTTTTTATTCATTGTTACTCTACTCCTATCCTGAGCCATCTACATTGAATTTTTTAATAATTCAATTGTTTTTGGCCTAATCCTCTCCAAAGTGAATTGGTGGCCACTATTGCTTCAAACAAGAGTAGAACCCTCAATCCCTCAAGCCAAAGGAGAGCTTACAAGCTCCATGTAAGTTAATGTTCTTACTTTGTTTATGAATTTTAATGAAAAATCTATGGTTTTCTTGATTTTTATGTTTTGCAAATGATTGAATTAAATTCAAATGCTATGCCTTTGATGAAAGGTCACCCCCTTCTCTTCTTTACATTCTAACATTTCTTAATCCTAGAAAGATAAACTAAGTGATTAATTAATCTCTTCTTATTGTTTACTCTCTTGAATTTAGAAAATTATGTAGATTAGAGTTCTATAATTCTAAATTGGGTTAATTAAGTTAAGTGAAGAGAAATAAAAATGTGAAATGGTCAGCCATACTACAAAGGAGGTTATGGAAAAATTTTCCAGAATTTTGTGAAAAAGAAAGTTTGTTTTTATGTAATTCCAAAAGAGTAATTCCCACCATTTTTGCATCTAAAAGAAATATTCTAATTACTCCGTGTACATATTCACCTATGAATATGCATGGATATCACTGATTTAAATTATTAAATTTGATTTCTATGCATAGAAAGATGCATAATGGAATTTTTTTTATAAAAGTGTTATTCTTATTAAATTTGATTTCTATGCATAGAAAGATGCATAAAGGTAATTTTTTATTATAAAAGTGATATTCTTATTAAATTTGATTTCTATGCATAGAAAGATGCATAAAGGAAATTTTTTTATTAAAAAAGTGTTATTCTTGTTAAATTTGATTTCTATGCATAGAAAGATGCATTAAAAAGATTTCTTTATTACAAAAGTGTTACTCTTATTAAATTTGATTTTTATGCATAGAAAGATGCATAAAGGATTTTTTTTAATTATAAAAGTGTTATTCTTATTAAATTTGATTTTTATGCATAGAAAGATGCATAAAGGAATTGTTTTTATTACAAAAGTGTTATTTTTATTAAATTTGATTTTTATGCATTTGCACTAAATCCCATGTCTCATTTCCATATAGTGCATCCATCTCCTCATCCATAGCTTTCTCCCAACACACATTTCCAATAGCCTCATCAATGCATGAACCTGCACAACTTTTGCCATGTATGCATAGTGATGTGCCACATAACCATCATAGGTAAACCTCTGCACAGGATAGAAACAGCCTCAGCCCAATCAATGCTCGCGCAATCTCAGCAATGTGCCTGTTGTTCCACTCAGCAACTCCATTTTGCTGCGGAGTGTATCTGCATGTAAACTGTCTCCGAATACCATTCTTCTTCAAAAATTCAGAGAACTCATTGGAGAAGTACTCTCCCCCTCCATCTGACCTTAGGCACTTTACATATTTCCCTCTTTGCTTTTCAACCATAACTCTGAAATTCTGAAAGTGAGTGAACACCTCACCCTTCTCCTTCATGAAGTATACCCACACTTTCCTTGTGTGGTCATCAATAAATGTCACATAATACTTGCAGCCTCCCATAGACATGGTCTTCGTAGGACCCCATACATCTAAATGCACAACATCTAGTGCATTTCTGCTCACATATCTATTACGTGGAAATACATGCTTTCTTTGCTTTCCGAATTGGCATGCTTCACATATTCTCTGCATACGTTTAACTTTAAACTTTGGCAGCCCTGTCACGATTCCTTTAGTCTGCATAGACTTCATTCTCTGCACATTCACATGTCTAATTCTTTTATGCCAAATGTCTGTGTTTGCAACAATTCCTGAACCATTTGCAAACATCGTAGCACTCACTTCAGGCATGTTTACATTCAACGTAAACATTCTGCCCACTCTGTTGCCTTTTGTAGCAACCAACCTGCACTTGTCTTTAAAGTCTTCAACATAACAACCATCAGGGTTAAACTAAACCTGCAAACCCTACTCAATCATCTAGTCAACTGAAACCAGATTCTTTGTTATGTTCGGAACATGAAGTACATCTGCAAGGTACTTCACTTTGCCATCCTGCATAGACAATGTCACATCTCCGACATGAAGTACATCTGCAAGGTACTTCACTTTGCCATCCTGCATAGACAATGTCACATCTCCGACATGGGCAGTCGGATGAGCAGTGTCATCCCTTGTTTCCACAAAACTTGGTCTTTCAGGGTTCTTCATCTCCTTGAACCACTCCCCATGACTTGTCATGTGGTTTGAAGCACCTGAATCAACGTACCATACATCATCTTTAAGTGCTGCTTCAACATTTTCAGGCATGGCATTAACGACATGCTGCATAACAAACAACCTTTCATTATCCTCATTGTTTCTGCTCGAGGATGCATAGTTGTTTTGCTTCAATTTCCCATTTTGCATGTGAGCCTGCTTCTTATAACAATCTACCTGCACATGTCTAGGCTTGCTATAATAAAAACATCCACGTGTATCATTATACTGCCTTTGCCAATTTCCATGACCTCTTTGACTCCCCTTGCCTATGAATTGGCCTCTTCCACCTGCGTGTTGTTGTTGTTGTTGTTGTGAATTCTGAGACTGTTGTTATTGCTACTGCTGGTGGCCATAATTATGATTACCTATTCGGCCACCTCCTTGACTGCATCCACGGCCTCCTCTACCTCGTCCTCTTCCTGAACTTGTGTAGAAGGCTTGTTGCTCTGAACTGTTTTTGTTTTGTGAAGACTGTTGGTCTTCACCCAAGCTCTTCTCTTCTATTATCAACATAGATACCAAATCTGTAAAATTGGGAATGTTTTCTCGAGTCTAAATAGACGTCTTGATCGCCTTGTATTGTGGCCCGAGACCATGTAGACAGACTTCCACCTTGTCATCATCATCTACTAAAACACCAATAGATGCAAAGGGATTCCACAATACCCTTTATCTTCAATGCATAGTCATTCACAGACATACTCTTTTTCTCCACAGTATGAAGTTCATTCTTCAACTGTATCTTTTATGCCTTGGTATTTGTTTCATAGAGTTTTACTAAGGTGTCCCACACCTCCTTGGGGGACTTGGCATCCTATATGTGCCCAATCATGGTGTCTTGTATACTGATAGAGAGCCAATACATAACTTTTCTGGCTCCTTGGTTCCAATCCTTGAACTCTTTCACATCTGCAGCAGTCGGATTGATGTCTGGTATCTCCGGTGCCTCTTCATGCTCACCTTCTATATAGTCCCAATAGCCCTTTCCCCTCAGGAAATTTATCAACCTGAACCTCCAAGCATGGAAGTTGATCTTATCAAGCTTCTCAACAACAATCTGGGTTATGCCATCATTTGACATCTTGTCAGACACACAAATTTACCAGAAATAGCACTCTAGTTTGTCCTGCACAAACTGTTGTATTTTCTGCACAGCGGTATTGTAGTACACTCAAATGTCACAACCAGTGACCTCAATGTGCATACATACACCCAATGGCAACTGTTGACCTCCTTGCAGCACACACAGTGTCTTCGCAGCCAATCTGTCTTCCTATAGTTCTTAAAACAAAGTTCTACAGAGAATTGATGGCTTACCCGAAGTGCGAAATCGCCTACTTTCTGAAAAACGGAGGTCCGCCCGAAACACATTTTCATCCCAAAAAATTCTTTCTGATAGGACAGTATAGTTGTCCTATAGCTTTGCTCCCACGAAGAAATCTCCTCAATCAGAGATCGTTTGCCGGTGCCTCACGTAGAGCTCCCGACAAGAGTGTAGTCACCAACACAAATAGGGAAGAGTAGTTGAAGCTCTTACCCTTGTACCGCTTCCTATGCTTCTCTTGCTTGCAGCACAGCCCTTAGCATAAACCAGGCTCTGATACCATGAAAAGATGCAGGGGAGAAGAGAGCTTGAGCTCTTGCAAGCACACACATACTCACAAAACCCTAATAGAGAACACACAAGGTGAGAGGCTAAAAATCTTCATCTTCTTTACTCAACACTCAACACACCATATACAAAGATAAGAGTACACACATATGAAAAGGTACTCAACCAAATACATACTAGGGTTCTCTATAGTGTGAACCCAACTAAATAAGCTGGCGCTATAACTATGCCAGTCTCTAGAATGGCTGTCACACAGCCTGTCATCCCACTGGCTGCATATCACCCATGATCTCACCAACCATGCCAGTGGTGTAAGTGTGGGGCCTATCCCCCAGGCGGGTCATCAATCAATGTCCACCGCCTCACTAGATGAGCTCGATATCTCAACAATTTATTCCTCATTGGAATTTGTAACTAATTTAGAAATCAATTAAGTGAATATTCAAAGAAAGAAATTCAGTAAAATAGTATAACTGAATTATCAAACCTTTCCGAGAAAGATAGTCTAGGAAAAATCTTATCCGACTCGAACCTTGAATCAAAGTATGACCAAGACCAAACTCTTTTGTGAGCTTCAAGGAAAGAAGGTATGACGAGTTTAGAAAAATACACTCAAAACTCCCACCAAATCTGAAACTAAGTTTGAGACCCTTCCAATTGATCCGTGGATCAAGGTTATAGAATTCAAGGAATTCTGGTATGAAATTCAGAATTCCGATCAAAAAGTTTTGGGATATTGATTCAAAAAATACTCCTTGTATTCAAAAGAAAATCCAACTGAAAACTTGTATAGAAACCCTGTTTTCTTAAAGGATTGTCTTATGCCAGAATGCTGGGAGGGAGCATTTGTTATATGTTTTTCTAAGGAAAGTTCGGTTGCAACAGTTGGCGGGGAGTGTTCAAAGGATGGCTCACGTGGCAAAGCCTTGACCAGCCTTGGTATGGTTGAAAAATGGTGCACTTTCGGTACGATGGGCGAGGGCCAACGAAGCGGTCCCTGAGTGAAGTGCCAGGACACCTAAGAAGGATCCTGGAGGGACCAAGAGATGCATGGCTTGTGGTGCCTGACACCCATGCGTATGTCATGGAAGATATGTATGATGGACAAAATGATTATTGTAATCTGTTACTAGATCTCGTTGCTCACCAGTTGGTCTCAACGGAGAGTCCAGAGTGATACTATTTTTTAAGAAACAAGGGAATTTTTGAGTTTATGACATCTGTAACCAAATATTGTTTGTCAATGGATTATTTTGTATGTTAAAGTTTTAAAGAGGAGTGTGTGCGTATCTGTATTCGAAAGCAAAAGTTAAGAAAGGCATTCAGTTATGGGTGGCTGAGTAATTGTCTGGTTCTACTGATTCCAGTTGTTGGGTGGTGGCTAACCCATGGGCCGGATTGGGTTAGGTTGGAATCAGTGGAGTTTTAATAATTAAATTGAAATAATAGGAATACGATTAGAATTCGAGTAGTTAAATAAAAACCTAAAGAATTTCTCAAATGAGTAGATCAATGGCTGTGTTTGACTTCGGTTAGGAAAAGAGCGTTGAATTCCTCAAATGATTAGATCAACGGTTGTGTCTGATTTCGGTTAGGAAAAAATCGTTGATTTCTTCAAACTAAGTCAGTGATAGTTTTCCTTCTATGTGGTTTAATCAAGTGAAGGATAGTTTAGTCTCTTGACCCCATTAGACAATTCGTTAAGAAAATCAAAAAGGTGGAATCGTCCCCATTTTCTAGGCAAGGAAAATTTTTCCGGTTTTGGTTTCGGAATGACCACCAGATTAGTCTTGTGTCCGCACATTCAAGGGCAAGGCCCCAAGTGGGAAACCCTGCCCCGCGCAAGAGGAAGTTACTTCCGCTGGCAACCCAAAATCCGTCGGTGCGCGGAGGGGGTAGAGGGGTCTTACAACAGAGCAATTCAATAAGAGTCTATATGACTCAATTCTTGTACTTCATGTAAATCTACTTGTAAGAGTACTTAAATATACATAAAAACATAAAAAGCACATGGGCAGAAGAAGACAGGATCAGGTCGTACTCAACAACCTTTAACAAGAATCCTGCCACACAAAGGGACATCATCTCACAAGCCAAATACTTCAGATGATGAATGTTACTTCAATGAATCAAATGAGGAGCTGAGAATCGCCATCTCATTCTGATGATTAAGTCTACGTTCCTCTGGATCCTTCTCTCTCTTCTCTCCCATTATTGACATCTCTTAGTGTCCCCACTAACAAAAATCACATGTAATCTTGCCGATGATTGCCAAAAAAAAAAGTTAGCCAAAAAATAAAAAACAAAAAAACAAAAAAACAAACAAACAAAAGGGCTCACACAAATATAAAAATGCAATCATTTGCGAAACCCTCCACCCCGTTAGGAATTCCCAATACACTACTAACCTCTTCATTCATTAAATAGCTTTTCTTATTCCTTCTGGAGGAACAAAGACCATTGAACGTCATTCAACATCAAAGCCATCGATAAAGCTTGTTCATTCTCCCCACACAAAGGTCTTCAACAACGCGATCACACGGACGCAATTGCCATCAGGAAGGGCAGAATGTTAATCCAATTCTAGGATTAATAAGAGCTATTGCCATTATCTTACATGAAGGAGTCACGGCGGTAGATACACCAAAGGGTCATACATTCAAGATATCAAGCATGAAAGATCCCTGTCCCCTCAACTGTCTTTAAAATAATCTTTTAATGAAACTATAGTATCACAGATCATAATCCTCCAAAATATCCGGTTGAATCCTAATTTCTAAAACAATCTTTTAATGAAACTATAGTATCAAAGATCATAATCCTCCAAAATATCCGGTTGAATCCTAAATTCTAATTTTTCCTTCATCGGTGTACCTATGGCATCATTGGCAACCAGAACGCTCACCATATGTCCACAGGGGCCTTTTCGATAGTTCCTAGCTCATAGTACCTGGCAATATATTCACTTATAAAAATCAAAATGGAATCTCCGTTGAAGATCAGCAAGATCAACCAACAGATCCATATAAAAGAGCCATGGATTCATATGTTGAGAACCAACAAGGTCAATCAACCAAATCCATGCCTGAATTTAGAAAACAACTCTTACTCCTTGCTCCAATATCTTCCGTGACGCACGTGTAGGTATCTTCGGTGACCAAGAGCCCAAGCACCGTATGGTCAGCACCCTCTAGGATCGTTCGCAGGTCACCTAGTGCTTCACTCATAGGCCGCTTCCTTGGCCCCTCATCCACCGTACCAGAAGCTCACCATTTAAATCAAACCGAGGCTAGTCAAGACCTCGCCCAACCTTGCTATGCGAGACGTCCTCCATTGACTCTCCGTCACAGCTATCGCAACTTTATCAGCAGTTAGATCTCCACGACCTCATTCACAAGACGATCAAAATGCTTCCCCAGCATTCTTAATGTAAAACAGTCATTTAAAAACAGGTCATAAATACAGTTTCTATAACGAACTCTCGTCTTTACACATTGTTCCACGTAAATCCACATTATTTAATCCACATCCATTTCATATGTATTCCCATTCTCATCCAATCACATCATTTTCATCTCATCACATCTTTCCTCATTTATCCTCATCAGATCTCAGCCACTCGCATCTACCCATATCCACATCTCATCACATCACATTCATTCACATCTCATCCATTCTTATTTACCCCGATCCACATCACATCAAATCACATCCATTCACATCACATCTCATTCATTCACATCTTTCTCGTATCACATTCATTCACATCACATATCATCCATTCACATCTATCCCAATTTACATCACATCTCATTCATCCACATCTATCCCAATTCACATCACATATCATCCATTCACATCTATCCCAATTTACATCACATCTCATTCATCCACATCTATCCCAATTCACATCACATCACATCTCATTCACTCCCATCCCGATTCACATCACATCTCATTCACTCCCATCCCGATTCACATCACATCTCATTCACTCACATCTATCCATTTCACAACACATCACCTCCATCTATTCACATCCATCACATCACATTCATTCATATCCATCACATTCATTCTCATCACATCACATTCATTCTCATCACCATCCCATTACATACATTCTATCCACATAACATCACATCACATCTATCCACATCATATCTCATTCATACACATCTCATCTCATTCATCCACATCCATCCAATCATTCACATGTACGACTACCCACATCTATCCATACATTCATATCTATAACTTCACATCCACATATATTTATGTCACATCACATCTCTTTACATCACATCACATTCTTTCACATGCACATCCACATCCATTCTTTCACATACATCCACATTCATTCTTTCACATACACATCCACATCCATTCTTCACATACACACTCACATCCATTCTTCACATACACATCCACATCCATTCTTCAGATACACATTCACATCCATTCTTTCACATACATCCACATCCATTCTTCACATACACATTCACATCCATTCTTTCACATACACATCCATTCTTTCACATACACATCCACATCCATTCTTTCACATACATCCACATCCATTCTTCACATACACATCCACATCCATTCTTCACATACACATCTACACCCATTCTTCACATACACATTCACATCCATTCTTTCACATACATCCACATCCATTCTTCACATACACATCCACATCCATTCTTCACATACACATTCACATCCATTTTCATCACATATACACATCCATTCACATCCCATATCATTCATTTACATCCTCATTCACATGACATCACATCTCATCCATTCATTCACCCCCACTTAAAAAACGCAAGATGTCCTCATCTTGCAAACTAGAGGATAACTCTTTCCCTTAAGATCTAGTTGATTTTGGGGTTCCTTTATAGTCTGGTCAACCCAACAGAATCCTGGGATAAAGATTCCTTATATAGAACTCATCATCAGATAACAATTCATTCAGATCATATCATTCATATCTTTAACACAATAATGGTTCATTAGACCGAAATTTCCATCTGAACAGTCCTCCATGGGAATTTCAATTATACAAATTTTTAATTTGTCATCCCTTAACTTAATCCACTGGGTCAAGTGTAAACAGTAGCAATCTTTCAGCACAATCCACTAATCTCATAGTGATTTGGTGAAGTCATTATCATCATTCCAGTTACGAACATCATCACAAGGACTCGTCCCATTCATCACAAGGACTCGTCCCATTCATCCTCATTGTGATTTTGCTCAACTTATCGCTTTTCAATTAAAATTCAAGAATCATCATTTTTCAATCAGAATCCAAATCAACTCATCAGTTCTCAACCAGAATTTTAAAATCATATCAACCACATTCGAATTCATCATCTGGATAGCATCTTATAATTTCAAGGTCTTAGATTTACTCGTATATACTGCCAGTAAAGAGCTACAGTTATACCCTCAGTATATACAGGTAGTCACAGGCCTTGGAATTTCAAGGTAAATACCATCATGTCTAGGCCTCAAGCAAGTCAAGGATTCCATAAAATTGCGATACTTTCATTTGAAGACCCAATTACCTATTTATGAATCTTCATTCTGAATATCAATTTGTATGAATTTCATCACATAATTACAACCTTTTACTGCTACTTCATAAATTTTTGACATTTTTGGTTTCTCGGTTGATCCACTTTAGCCAATTTGCTCTGATACCACACAACGAATTCTAGGGTGCTAGCAACGTAGCACTAAGTTGCACACGGGGTAGGATCCCTCACTCGGGGCCTTGCCCACATATATTTGGGCAAGAGAGTAATCCCTCGGTTCTTCAAAAACCGAACCCGAAAAAACTTTCCTCGCTTGAAAAGCACGGGCAATTCCTCTTTTATCACAGGCATGTGTGCTTGATGCTTTGATTGATCTGCCTAACATGGCCAACTACAGGGCGCTTTTCGACATTGGAGGTCGAAGAGAGAGGAGAGCTGGCATGGCGGTGCTACAAAGTGTTCGTCATTCCTATATAGTTAACAAGAAGAGGAACTCTGCGAACGCTTTGGCTGCTCGACGGGCTATTGTGGCAGCCATAAGTAGCTCCCAAATGAAGGGTAAGGTTAGTGCCACATCTCGCATCCTTTCCATAGCACCACACGCACTTAGAGTTGGGTCTATTAGGCGACAAAGTTTAGATGCCAATGAGGTTGGTGCTATGTGGGCGAGTAGTGGTCGTGTAGCTAGGCATGATCGCCTACTAGATGAAACCACTAGAACCTTGATAGGAAGTTTTTGGGAGGAGAATTGTCGTGCATCGCCAGTTTTCAAGAAAGCTTTGCGTAAGAGAGTGACAAGAGGAGTGTTCATTGAGCACGGTGCTTGCTTTCTTGAAATGTCCCAAACTGAGTTGTATTCTCAGTTTGTGGCTTCGTATCCAGAGCTTAAAATTGGGCAAAGGTCATTTGAGGGGTGTAAGCCTTGGTTTGTGAGGTACTCACGTCAGCGTGACACATGTTGTTGTCGCTACCATGTTGAGTTCAAACTTTTTTATGATGTGTTCCGTTCTCTTAGTGGGCATAGAGAGTTGCCTCGTAGTCCACGTGATTTCATCCACTCTCTTTTGTGTGCACGCACGGAGGATGCCCAGTTCCATAGGATGCCTTGTGTGGAGAGCAATTGCACATCATGTGGTTCACTTGCACATCTACAGATGGTAGATCTTGATGCAAGTGACCAAGAGATAGTGGCATGGCAACGTTATGAGTATGTGACACACCAGCTCCAGAGTGGTGGACAGTCCAGGAAGTTGCAACTCGTGGACAAACATACACCACGTTGTCACTTCACAGCCACATTTAGGGAGCAGATCTACCCCTACATACGGCACGGTCATTGTGCCAAGTGGCAGGATCGTCAGTTCCGAGCATGCCTAGCAAAGTTTCCTATTGGTGTGGTCATCTCTGTGATTGATTTTGCAGAGAACTACACTTTCTCACCTTTTCAGGAGATACAATCTGAGTATTACTTCTCAGAGCAGGTAATGGTTATATTTTGTAATATTTGTTTTATGTTTGAGCTACATTACTTAATTGATTTTTTGTGTCCTAAACGTATGTATTGCTTACCTCACCAGGTTGCTATTTTGGTCCACATTAGCTATCGACATGCAGAGGCTCATGTAGATGGGATAGCGAGTACCCCCGAGACCCGTGTCATTATTCGAGAGTATCATTTCTATATCAGTGATGATCGTTCACATGATGCACATTTTGTGCAGCAACACTGTTTTCATCTCCATGACGATTTTTTAGGAGATTGTGGGATCAGACATGTCCAGCGATGGCTTTGGTCGGATGGTTATGGCACACAGTTCAAGTCATCACGTCAATTCTATTGGCTCTACAGGTAGTACTTATGGCTTTCTTACATTTACAATTAAACTAAATTCACTAGAACATCTTAAAGAAAACAATAACTAAGACTATCTTTTATGGATTTATAGGTGGCATGTGCAGTCTAGTATCCCAGTGATTTGGTCATTCTTTGAGACTGGTCACGGGAAGGGTGAGCATGATGGTGCGGGCGCGTGTGTGAAACGTGCCTTGAGGCGTCATCAGCTGCGACAGGATGCTCAGCGGTTCAGAGATGCGGGCCATGTAGTCGAGTGGTGCTCCCAACATTTGTGTGGGAGTGCAGCATCATCGTACCCCAAACGTGATGCTCGGATTGTCAGGAGATTTTTTTGGCATGTGGATGGTGGCATGATTGACCGTAGAGCCTCCCATGATTGTGACACAGTACCTGGCACCTTAGGCTTACATTCCATCAGGAGCACGTGCATGGCGGCCCCCACGATTTACACACGACGGTTTGCATGCTTCTGTGGAGCATGTATGGATGGCGATTGGTCACATTGTGCCTCGAGAGGATGGGTAGATGCATGGATACAGACATTCCTCTCCCCCGAGCATCCTTCACATCCAGTGGTGTCTGATGAGCACACAGGTCCTGCGTTCATGGTCAGTTATGATGACCTGACAGATTTGCTACAGGAGGGTGATGTATTTGCTGTTATTGCCAGTGAGGGAAATAGCGAGGGAGTAGACTACTATCTGATGAGTTGCACTAGGCCAAAACGCATGCTTGACCAGGATACAGTGGATGATCATGGGTTTTCTTATGACGCCCATAGCATGATTGTGGCAGGCCGGTTCTACCAGCAGATTCGACTTCATCGGGGGAGTCTTGAGTTCCAGCAGTGGAAGTGGGAGTTAGAGGCATTTCAGTTCTCTCATCTAGTGGTTGTTACCAGGCTCACTCTTGTTCGAGTACAGAGCCGAAAACACAGTTCTCACCCTCGTTTTCGGCTTCGAGTGGATGACCATGAGAGCATTCTAGAGCAGTGAGAGCTAGAGAGGGTGCTGCTGACTAGATCTCTATCTTGATAGTGACTAAACTCAGACTAGCTGGGTTAGCTCACTTACATTGTACTTAGATTTTTGGACAGTGACTAACCTCAGACTAGCTAGGGTAGCTCATTTTCATTCTGATGTACTTATTTGATGTTTATATCATTATGAGTTTTCTCATTATTGAGTATCATTACATTTTAGTTGATGTTCTTGATTTTATTATATTTTTTAACACTTTGGCTATCATATTGTTTGTTGAAAATCTCCATGCCATCGTACCCAAACATGCTCTGATGGGGACCAAACTTTGCAAGCATGGGGAGGGGACCCACCCCCACATGCTTGCAAAGTTTGGTCACAATCAGAGCATGTTTGGATTGGTAATTAGCGCCCAGTGCGGGTTTTTCAAGTCTCTTGGTGCTTAAGAGGCCATGGAAAATCCGGGCCTTCCCCATACCATCGTACCCAAACATGCTCCGATGGGGACCAAACTTTGCAAGCATGTGGGGGTGGGTCCCCCCCACATGCTTGCAAAGTTTGGTCACAATCAGAGCATGTTTGGATTGGTAATTGGCACCCAGTGCGGGTTTTTCAAGTCTCTTGGTGCTTAAGAGGCCATGGAAAATCCGGGCCTTCCCCATACCATCATACCCATGGGGACCAAACTTTGCAAGCATGTGGGGGTGGGTCCCCCCCACATGCTTGCAAAGTTTGGTCACAATCCGAGCATGTTTGGATTGGTAATTGGCGCCCAGTGCGGGTTTTTGAAGTCTCTTGGTGCTTAAGAGGCCATGGAAAATCCTGGCCTTCCCCATACCATCATACCCAAACATGCTCCGATGGGGACCAAACTTTGCAAGCATGTGGGGGTGGGTCCCCCCCACATGCTTGCAAAGTTTGGTCACAATCAGAGCATGTTTGGATTGGTAATTGGCGCCCAGTGCGGGTTTTTGAAGTCTCTTGGTGCTTAAGAGGCCATGGAAAATCCGGGCCTTCCCCATACCATCGTACCCAAACATGCTCCGATGGGGACCAAACTTTGCAAGCATGTGGGGGTGGGTCCCCCCCACATGCTTGCAAAGTTTGGTCACAATCAGAGCATGTTTGGATTGGTAATTAGCGCCCAGTGCGGGTTTTTGAAGTCTCTTGGTGCTTAAGAGGCCATGGAAAATCCGGGCCTTCCCCATACCATCATACCCAAACATGCTCTGATTGTGACCAAACTTTGCAAGCATGTGGGGGGGGGTCCCGGGCCTTCCCCATACCATCATACCCAAACATGCTCTGATTGTGACCAAACTTTGCAAGCATGTGGGGGGGGGGGTCCCCCCCCACATGCTTGCAAAGTTTGGTCACAATCAGAGCATGTTTGGGTATGATGGTATGGGGAAGGCCCGGATTTTCCATGGCCTCTTAAGCACCAAGAGACTTCAAAAACCCGCACTGGGCGCTAATTACCAATCCAAACATGCTCTGATTGTGACCAAACTTTGCAAGCATGTGGGGGGGACCCACCCCCACATGCTTGCAAAGTTTGGTCCCCATCGGAGCATGTTTGGGTACGATGGTATGGGGAAGGCCCGGATTTTCCATGGCCTCTTAAGCACCAAGAGACTTCAAAAACCCGCACTGGGCGCCAATTACCAATCCAAACATGCTCTGATTATGACCAAACTTTGCAAGCATGTGGGGGGGACCCACCCCCACATGCTTGCAAAGTTTGGTCCCCATCGGAGCATGTTTGGGTACGATGGAATGGGGAAGGCCCGGATTTTCCATGGCCTCTTAAGCACCAAGAGACTTGAAAAACCCGCACTGGGCGCTAATTACCAATCCAAACATGCTCTGATTGTGACCAAACTTTGCAAGCATGTGGAGGGGACCCACCCCCACATGCTTGCAAAGTTTGGTCCCCAACGGAGCATGTTTGGGTACGATGGTATGGGGAAGGCCTGGATTTTCCATGGCCTCTTAAGCACCAAGAGACTTGAAAAACCTGCACTGGGCGCTAATTACCAATCCAAACATGCTCTGATTGTGACCAAACTTTGCAAGCATGTGGGGGGGACCCACCCCCACATGCTTGCAAAGTTTGGTCCCCATCGGAGCATGTTTGGGTATGATGGTATGGGGAAGGCCTGGATTTTCCATGGCCTCTTAAGCACCAAGAGACTTCAAAAACCCGCACTGGGCGCCAATTATCAATCCAAACATGCTCGGATTGTGACCAAACTTTGTAAGCATGTGGGGGGGACCCACCCCCACATGCTTGCAAAGTTTGGTCCCCATCGAAGCATGTTTGGGTACGATGGTATGGGGAAGGCCCGGATTTTCCATGGCCTCTTAAGCACCAAGAGACTTGAAAAACCCGCACTGGGCGCCAATTACCAATCCAAACATGCTCTGATTGTGACCAAACTTTGCAAGCATGTGGGGGTGGGTCCCCCCCACATGCTTGCAAAGTTTGGTCCCCATCGGAGCATGTTTGGGTACGATGGTATGGGGAAGGCCCGGATTTTCCATGGCCTCTTAAGCACCAAGAGACTTGAAAAACCCGCACTGGGCGCTAATTACCAATCCAAACATGCTCTGATTGTGACCAAACTTTTTAAGCATGTGGGCGGGACCTACCCCCACATGCTTGCAAAGTTTGGTCCCCATCGGAGCATGTTTGGGTACGATGGTATGGGGAAGGCCCGGATTTTCCATGGCCTCTTAAGCACCAAGAGACTTGAAAAACCTGCACTGGGCGCTAATTACCAATCCAAACATGCTCTGATTGTGACCAAACTTTGCAAGCATGTGGGGGGGACCCACCCACACATGCTTGCAAAGTTTGGTCCCCATCGGAGCATCTTTGGGTACGATGGTATGGGGAAGGCCCGGATTTCCATGGCCTCTTAAGCACCCAGAGACTTGAAAAACCCGCACTGGGCGCCAATTACCAATCAAAACATGCTCTGAATGTGACCAAACTTTGCAAGCATGTGGGGGGGACCCACCCCCACATGCTTGCAAAGTTTGGTCCCCATCGGAGCATGTTTGGGTACGATGGTATGGGGAAGGCCCGGATTTTCCATGGCCTCTTAAGCACCAAGAGACTTCAAAAACCCGCACTGGGCGCTAATTACCAATCCAAACATGCTCTGATTGTGACCAAACTTTGCAAGCATGTGGGGGGGACCCATCCCCACGTGCTTGCAAAGTTTGGTCCCCATCGGAGCATGTTTGGGTACGATGGTATGGGGAAGGCCCGGATTTTCCATGGCCTCTTAAGCACCAAGAGACTTGAAAAACCCGCACTGGGCGCCAATTACCAATCCAAACATGCTCTGATTGTGACCAAACTTTGCAAGCATGTGGGGAGGACCCACCCCCACATGCTTGCAAAGTTTGGTCCCCATCGGAGCATGTTTGGGTACGATGGTATGGGGAAGGCCCGGATTTTCCATGGCCTCTTAAGCACCAAGAGACTTGAAAAACCCGCACTGGGCGCCAATTACCAATCCAAACATGCTCTGATTATGACCAAACTTTGCAAGCATGTGGGGGGGACCCACCCCCACATGCTTGCAAAGTTTGGTCCCCATCGGAGCATGTTTGGGTATGATGGAATGGGGAAGGCCCGGATTTTCCATGGCCTCTTAAGCACCAAGAGACTTGAAAAACCCGCACTGGGCGCTAATTACCAATCCAAACATGCTCTGATTGTGACCAAACTTTGCAAGCATGTGGAGGGGACCCACCCCCACATGCTTGCAAAGTTTGGTCCCCAACGGAGCATGTTTGGGTACGATGGTATGGGGAAGGCCTGGATTTTCCATGGCCTCTTAAGCACCAAGAGACTTGAAAAACCTGCACTGGGCGCTAATTACCAATCCAAACATGCTCTGATTGTGACCAAACTTTGCAAGCATGTGGGGGGGACCCACCCCCACATGCTTGCAAAGTTTGGTCCCCATCGGAGCATGTTTGGGTATGATGGTATGGGGAAGGCCTGGATTTTCCATGGCCTCTTAAGCACCAAGAGACTTCAAAAACCCGCACTGGGCGCCAATTATCAATCCAAACATGCTCTGATTGTGACCAAACTTTGCAAGCATGTGGGGGGGACCCACCCCCACATGCTTGCAAAGTTTGGTCCCCATCGAAGCATGTTTGGGTACGATGGTATGGGGAAGGCCCGGATTTTCCATGGCCTCTTAAGCACCAAGAGACTTGAAAAACCCGCACTGGGCGCCAATTACCAATCCAAACATGCTCTGATTGTGACCAAACTTTGCAAGCATGTGGGGGTGGGTCCCCCCCACATGCTTGCAAAGTTTGGTCCCCATCGGAGCATGTTTGGGTACGATGGTATGGGGAAGGCCCGGATTTTCCATGGCCTCTTAAGCACCAAGAGACTTGAAAAACCCGCACTGGGCGCTAATTACCAATCCAAACATGCTCTGATTGTGACCAAACTTTTTAAGCATGTGGGCGGGACCTACCCCCACATGCTTGCAAAGTTTGGTCCCCATCGGAGCATGTTTGGGTACGATGGTATGGGGAAGGCCCGGATTTTCCATGGCCTCTTAAGCACCAAGAGACTTGAAAAACCTGCACTGGGCGCTAATTACCAATCCAAACATGCTCTGATTGTGACCAAACTTTGCAAGCATGTGGGGGGGACCCACCCCCACATGCTTGCAAAGTTTGGTCCCCATCGGAGCATCTTTGGGTACGATGGTATGGGGAACGCCCGGATTTCCATGGCCTCTTAAGCACCCAGAGACTTGAAAAACCCGCACTGGACGCCAATTACCAATCCAAACATGCTCTGAATGTGACCAAACTTTGCAAGCATGTGGGGGGGACCCACCCCCACATGCTTGCAAAGTTTGGTCCCCATCGAAGCATGTTTGGGTACGATGGTATGGGGAAGGCCCGGATTTTCCATGGCCTCTTAAGCACCAAGAGACTTCAAAAACCCGCACTGGGCGCTAATTACCAATCCAAACATGCTCTGATTGTGACCAAACTTTGCAAGCATGTGGGGGGGACCCATCCCCACGTGCTTGCAAAGTTTGGTCCCCATCGGAGCATGTTTGGGTACGATGGTATGGGGAAGGCCCGGATTTTCCATGGCCTCTTAAGCACCAAGAGACTTGAAAAACCCGCACTGGGCGCCAATTACCAATCCAAACATGCTCTGATTGTGACCAAACTTTGCAAGCATGTGGGGGGGACCCACCCCCACATGCTTGCAAAGTTTGGTCCCCATCGGAGCATGTTTGGGTACGATGGTATGGGGAAGGCCCGGATTTTCCATGGCCTCTTAAGCACCAAGAGACTTCAAAAACCCGCACTGGGCGCTAATTACCAATCCAAACATGCTCTGATTGTGACCAAAATTTGCAAGCATGTGGGGGTGGGTGCCCCCCCATGCTTGCAAAGTTTGGTCCCCATCAGAGCATGTTTGGGTACGATGGCATGGAGATTTTCAACAAACAATATGATAGCCAAAGTGTTAAAAAATATAATAAAATCAAGAACATCAACTAAAATGTAATGATACTCAATAATGAAAAAACTCATAATGATATAAACATCAAATAAGTACATCAGAATGAAAATGAGCTACCCCAGCTAGTTTGAGGTTAGTCACTGCCCAAAAATCTAAGTACAATGTAAGTGAGCTAACCCAGCTAGTCTGAGTTTAGTCACTATCAACAGCAACCCAATCAAAATCGTCATCTCTAACTGCCGGTCGACGTGCGCGTCGAGGCTGCTGTGCACGTCGAGGAGGCTGTGCCGGCTGCGGGGGTCGTCGAATGTCTGCGGGGAGGTCTGCCTCCAAGGCAGGATCGTGAGCTGGTGCCGGTGTACTCAGGAGCTCACGAGCCCCAAAAGCTGCTATGGCCCTCTCTCTCTCTCTACGTCGTGCTAATGCAAGACGCCTCTGTATCTGTAAACCCAAAATCTATAATCTGCAATGGTGCGTGTCTGCCACTCTGCTCGTGTAAGCTCCTCTGCTGTAAGGACACGCTGCTCATGAGAAGCAGCACTGCTGCTAGCACCATCACCCGATGTGCCACTAGGGCCAGCACCACCCACGCGCTCATATGCTGTGACCTGGCTCTCATGTAGGACTCTCTGGTAAGCGTCGAACTCATGTGAGCTCCACTCTATCTCAGTAGGCACCTCAGGCTCTTGGGCTCTATCGTCGAAGGCGTCGAGTCCCAAGTCCATAGCTGATGTAAAGTCAACAGGCCTGCCAGTCCTGGCATCTACTCGAACGAGGCCTGGGTGAAGATTATCGATGCCCAATACCCTGTACGTCGCTAGGTCGACACGTGCACGGCAGGAGGGGCCTGCTGAGAATCGGACTAGCTCCTGGGTGATGCAAGACAAGTGGAAAATATGTCCACATCCCAGGGCATATCCACCTGTACTATCAATGTCCTCGATACATAAAGAGCAGCACGCATCACGTAGGAAGGGTGGTGCATCCTGCGGGAAAGGTCGTCGAAAAACCTCTGTGTGACAGGCCGTGGATATAAAGGTAGGTAAGGCACTGTCACGTCCGAGGATCTACGATACTCTCGAACATGCAGCATCAGCTGCTCTGCCCTGTGCTGGGCAATCTGCTCCATAATCTGATGATGCTGTGCCTCAGCTCTGGAGCTCTCTACCTCAGTCCGAGCCTACGCAAAAAAGTAAAGCATTAAAATAATTGATTAGTCTCTCATTAGGTATTACTTAAAGAAATTTATAACTTAGGACCTTAATTATAACTCTTTTACGTGCAAGAGAAACCTACCTGTTGGATGTCGGACTCTCTCAGATGCTGTACCTCTGCAGTAGCTGTCTCTGCCATCTGTAATGCAGCTCTGAGGCGGTCAATCTCCGCTCTCGCCTCTACCAACTCCTGAGTGAGCCTCTCAGTGGTAGGTGTGGGAACCTACGTGACACAATCAACCATGCTGCTCATGTAAAAATATAGAAAAGTATATATAAACATGAAGATAAATGACCAAAAAAACTTAAGACGTAATATATATGTAAATACCTCCACATCTGTCGTCGGTATAGATCGTGAGAATAGGCGCACCACGTGCTAGATGCTCTCCGTGGTACTCCGTACGTCAATGCCGACCTGCGTGCCAAGAGCCTCTACTGTCGACAATGGCACAAATGAAGGATCTATGGTAGGTGCTACACGAAGGGCTGGTGGAGGCCACCTACCCTGGTCCTGGAGACGGCCTCGGCCAGCACCACCACCCGGACGATGGCTAGTGTAATCCACCTCCTCCCCTAAGACAAACTCCGCATATAACTGCTTTGCGAAGTATATGGGAATCTGGCGGTTGTTCGGCATCCTCCCATATGCGGCAACATATCGACTATAGATATGTGCCGCCATACGAGGATGCGAACACCGCGAAATAGTGAGGGGCTTGCCCGCCCCAGGCCTCATCCCACGACTATCGAGGAAAAGATCTAGGTAGGCTCCATCCCTAATAGGAGCAAGATCACAGACCTGACGATATGTCAGGCCATGTGACACAGGAGCCATGCGCGATGGTGGGCTATCCACTCATCTACATAAACAATATCGTGAAGGCTACGAAGGGACGCAAGCATCGCCTCCAAGTCTGCCATGATATGTAATGTAGACGGAGTGTCTCTAGCACTCCTACGGATAGCCGCTAACTCGCGGTCTATCTCCGCGATGAGGTCCGCAATAGATGAGCGGCCCTCCTCGTGGCCCTCCTCGTGTGACTCCATGCTAAAACCTAAGCCAAATGTGAAGGGTCTAATGTGAAGGGTCTAATGCTTAGTGCTAAGTAGCACTAATGAAGCTAAAAAACAAAGCTAATGGGCTCACTAATGCTAATCCAAATCAAGAGAGCAAGGAGAGTGAAAACGACTTGTGACAATGAGGCAAAAAAAAAAGTTTTCCGGTTTTATAACCTCGATCAAGGTTCGGTAACATCATGCAATTTAGGGTTTGCAAGATTAACGCTCTGGATATTAGGGTTAGTGCAACATACAGCCAAGATACACACCTAATTTTAGGGTTGGGGAAGGATCGACGGCTGAGATTTGATATTACTATCTCGTTCGAGGTACATGGATGGCCACGATTTAAAGGCATTACCACGACAAGGTATCTCGACGGTCAAGATTCATTATATACCTCGATCGAGATATTTAAACGGCCGAGATCGCATCTTCCAACGTACGTTGTTGGGATGGCAAGAAAACAAAACACCTCTATAGCAAGGTCTCCCAAAAGTGCTCAAGATACAAGATCAGCTCCACAAATCACCACACACAATCCTCCATGAACCATGAGGATTCAAAGACATGATCTCATGGGAGTTTACTAGCACACACCCGCCTGTAAGATCACTCCATACATCCAGAAAGCATCTGTCTTGGCATGGAATTATGACACATGTCTACCAATGCACTTGAAGACAAGAGCTACCTCTTCAGCAATTCAATACCTCAAATCATTAACTCCGAACATATCCCTTATAATTTGTATACATATGGAGATAGTGCCCACTACACGGAATTATACTAAAGCTGCCACAAACTGCAGCAAGATTGACGAGGAGGAGATGTTGCTGTGTGTTAACACTTCTCTATTTCTCTCCTGGCTTATATAAATTGACTTCTACCTCAGCATTCTGATGCAGAATTCCACTTTCAAAACCTTTACAGACACAAATCTTTTCCTTTGTGTACCATACACTCTCTCTAACCCTCAGATTACATCACCATGCAAAGATACCACACATAGCATAGCTAAACATCAAAGAAGAAAATTGACACGACTGACACAAGCCCCTCTCTGTCTTCTTCATATACAAGATTATTGTAGTGTCTCAACCATAAGACATGGGAAAAAATTCAGACAAGAAGAAACTCCATAAAAAACTCAAAGAACTTCCACAGATAGATCCTAACCATAGCTCTTCAAAGCCCCATCTTCAGTAGCTACTGTCAGAGAAGAAAACAAACCGGATCATGTATTTAACAGAGGAGCTGCACTGAGAACCTTGGAATATACCATGGTCAATTCTCTGGCATTCAACCCTCCCTTTTCTTGTTTCCATGAGCTGCGATTCACAAGCTGCTATTCACATGCTGCTATTCACATACTGCTATTCACATACTGCGATTCACATACTGCGCTGGCCATCACTGCGCATTCCAAAAAAACTGTGTGTACTCTAACTTACCTGTATGTAGGTGAAATCAAATCTGCAGCAGCTCCCCCGTATAGGCGTCCATTTCTTTCCTTTTTTGTGGCAGCCCGAACTGCGCTCGTTTCCCCAGTCGATGCCGCCTTCACTTTCTTTCTAGAATTTTGCTCCTCCCTATCTCCTTGTGATCACTATGTACCTTCTATTTTGGACTGCAGACCAGCATTTTTTTCTTTTAGTTGCCACACGGGCCTTTTTCACCATTCTGAATTAACCATGCATCACCATCCTTTTGCCTTTACATTGTGTTTGTGAGGGATTTGTTCTGCCCTTCACATACAACCCTCCTGGATTAAAAGGGAACAGTAAAATGTTGCAAAATCACTTAGTTGCACTGATCCTACTGCCCGGATGAACAACCTGCAGCCTGCTTTCAAACTACAACTGTGCCTTTTCCTCCGCAACTAGCTGCATCTCTTGGTCAACATCCACAAACTCTTTATTCTCCAACCTGCTCATGGCATTCCAAATTTGATTATCTCCCATGTATTTTTCAGCATCCTCCTGAGCACCAAATAGCTCACCATCATCCATACCTATATACTCTTCAAACAAATGGAGGACACCTTCAGGGTGTCCTCCCACAGCAGATCCTCAACACTATCTACATCACACCTTCATCAGCTTATGCACACATATATACAATAAGTACAAAAGTTTTCCAAAATGCGCGTGACATAGTTTGCCACACCCCTAGTCTGCTTGATCATTCATGGTCAGCAGTAGAAAAGAGAAGTTGTAAGTCCATTGATGAAGTATTACTTTCTTCCCCATGATCAGAAAACACATCAGAATTTTCTTCATCTTTAACCACGGACATTAATCTTGTAAAGTATTTTTTCAACCTGTATCCATTCACACGCGATTTATGTGGAGTGCCATCTAAATCAGCAAGGAGATATGTACCATTTGGAAATCTGTTCATTACCATGAAAGGACCTTGCCATTTGATTTGAAACTTTTTTTGAAAAGTTTTATCAAGCTTACTATTATAACGAAGAACCATATCACCTTTTTTGATGTCTTTATCCTTCACTTTAGCATTTGTCTTTGCTTGATTAGTCTTCAATACCTGCTCATAGTGTTCAAGGGCAAGCACTCTATCTAATTGCACGCGTTGAAGATACAAAAGCCTTTCTTTGAACTCATCATAACCTTTCTCTTGAAGCTCACACATCAGCCTTAATGCCGGAATCTCTACTTCAATGGGAAGCAAGGCTTCTCTACCAAACACCAAGTGAAAAGGAGAGAAACTAGTACCTGACTTGATTGCAGTTCTATAAGCCCATAGAGCACAAGGTAGTTCTAAATCCCAAGTCTTCACATGATTCTTTGTCATCTTCGTAAGCATTCTAATGAGCTCTCCATTGAACCTTTCATTCATACCATTGCATTGAGGATAGTATGGAGTAGTGTACCTGCGATGTATATGAAGTTTCTCACATAGAAAGTTCACAAGCTCTCCTTTGAAACCTGGACCTTTGTCAGAAAGTAGCTCTAAAGGCATGCCAAATTTACAACAAATATCTTCATAAACAAATTTGGAAACATCTTTACTTGTAACATGCTTCACGCCTTTAGCTTCAGCCCATCTAGAAAGATAGTCAACAGCAGTGAGTATGTAACATTTACCTCTACCTGTCATGGGCAATGGGCCAATTGCATCAATACCCCACTTCTCAAAGACATCATAAGCCAAAATAGTGCCTCTAATTTCTGATTTTAGCACCCTACTTGCCATGCTTTGACATTCCTTACAAGACTTACACCAATGATGAACATCACGTTGTATACTTGGCCATACATACCCCTCCTGTAAAATCTTATGCAGGGTGATTTTTGAAGCAAAATGGCCGCCACAAGAACCTTCATGATTTTCCTCCAAGATCCTGTAAATTTCCTCTTTCCAAGGTACCCTCCTCATAACAAGATCAGCTCCCTTCATAAACAAAGCATCTCCAAGAAGCACATACCTTTTAGCACGTCGAATAAAGGCGTATTTCTTTGATGACTCCAAATTTGCTGGAAGCATACCTGTTTGAAGAAATTCCTCTTCCTTATCCAAGGTTTCCCTTCCCAAATAAAGAGGAGAATCAGCCTTAATCACATACAATTGCTCTATCATAGTTTGAGCTGCACCATGTGCTTCTTCATTCTGACTTCTGTCAATATGCCTCAAACTCCATGCTTCAAAACGCTTAAGCAAACTCTTCACTCGAAAACACAAAACTTTTAACCTCTGATTTTTACTCTGCCACACCCCAAGTACTTGCTTTACTACCAAAAGTGCATCACCTCTTATCCTTACACGGTGTATCCCAAGATGTAGGCAAAAGTGGAGACCTTTTTCCAAAGTAGCATACTCTGCTTCATTGTTGCTTTGTGCCATAATCTTCAAACCTCTCTTAGTTACCAAAATGCCTTTTGGATCATAGATTACAATCCCCCCTGAAGCTTCACTATGGCTTTTCCTGTAAGAACCATCAAAAAATAATGTAAAAGCATCATCTATGTCTGGGGCTTCTATGTGCCGCTTCTTCACGATATCCTCCTTGATGAGAAGAGGACTTTCTTTGTATGTAAGCAAATCAGCCAAAGTAGCTCTTGTGCTTTCCTCAACAAGAAAAGAAAACTGAAATTCCTGTAGCTCCACAATCCATTTCATAAGCCTCTTTGACAAGTTAGAACTATTCACCAATTGTGGCAATAGAGTGTAGCTTGTGAGAAAAGTGAATGGTTTTGGAAGAAGGTAATGCCTAAACCTTCTACAAGCATAAACCACACTCACCATAATAAGCTCCACTTCTGTATAGCTTCTTTCTGTCTCCATTTTCACCCTACTAGCACAATAAACCGGTCTCATATAGTGAGAATCTTTACCTTGCTGAAGTAGCATAGCTCCGATGGCATCCTCACCCACTGTTGGATTAACATAAAATTCTTTATCCCAATTAGGAGCTTGCATGGCTGAAAGAGAACCAAGAACTTCCTTGACGCTTTGAAACACCTCTTCACATTCACTTGTCCACTCTAGAGGATCCAACTTTGCCACTTGTTGTAGAGGATAAAGAATTTGAGAGGATAAAGGAATAAACCTTGACATATACTTCACCTTTTGTATAAATGTAGACAATTGCTTTGTGTCCTTGGGTGATGATAAGAGAACCAAAGCTTTGACTTTGTCAGGATCCGCTTCAATTCCATTTTCTGAAATCATATGACCCAAAAACTTCACTCTTGGTTGTGCAATATGACACTTCTTTGGATTCAATTGACCGCCACTTTCATCATATCTTCCAAATGCCAACTCAAGCTTTGAGCAATGATCTTTCCTGGAACTATAGACACAAAAATCATCAATAAGATCCTTCACAAACTTTCCAAGGAAAGGAAAGAATACCTTGTTGACACATCTTTGATACCAAGCACAACCATTCATGAGGCCAAAAGGGAGAACCCGATAGCAAAAACATCCCCATGGAGTGATAAATGTGGTCTTCTTTTGATCCTCAAGAGATAAAGAAAGCTGAAAATATCCTGAGAATCCATCACATACACTATATCTCTCATGCCCTGCAACTGTGTCCAATATGTCATCAATGAAAGGAAGAGGATATGGATCCCTCTTCATTGCTGCATTAAGGGGCTTATAATCTACACAAATCCTCCATTTACCATCTTTCTTTGGTGTAACAACCACAGGACTTACCCAATCTGTAATACTCACAGGATAGATGAAGCCGGCTTTAAGAAGCTTGTCCACCTCTTCTTTAAGAGCATCAAGTTGTACCTGCCCCATCCTTCTCAACTTTTGACGTATGGGCTGAGCCCCTTCCTTGAGTGGAATGTGAATATCCTCTCCCTTAAAACCTCTAATTTCCTCATAAGAAGTAATAAACAAATCAGGGAACTGCTCTAGCATATGTAAGTACTCACCTCTCTCACGACTAGTCAAATCTGCAGATAGCATGCTTTCGAGAAGCTCCTTCTTCACACGAGGTTGAACTTTGGGTTGCATCAGCCCTTCAATTTGCTCATAAGGACCAGAAGTGCCTTCATCATCCATAAAGTAGATAACTTTATGATTTATTTTCCCTTCTTCTTCAAGAAACAAGGAGGAGACATCCACATCACTTTCATAGCTAGAGTTTGATTCACTTTCTTCATCCCTTGAATCTTCTTCATCACTTGAGTATTCTTCATCGTTACCTTCATCAAATTCAGCATCCAAAGGTTGCTTACTTGCCATGTCAAAGCTCTTCTTATCACCCCTTTTGTTGTAGAGGGTTATGGTTCCATGTCCCCAATCTTGTATGGCTTTTGTTGCTTGCAACCATGGTCTTCCAAGTATAAGAGGAAAAGCACCAATACCTGCGGGCATTACATGGCAATTGACTAGTGTCCTAACATCAAAAACATCCACCTCCAAGTCCTTTATGATGCCCAAACACTTCACCCTTGCTTGGTTGGCTAGCTTGATGCGAAAACCTGATTTCTTCACAACATTGAGACCTAGCTTAGCCACACATGCTTGAGTAATAACACATACCTGAGCACCACCATCAATGTAAGCCTCTCCAATGCTTTGCTTCCTATGCCATGCATCCACAGTAGGGCATATGTCAGGTAATTCACTAAAAGAAAGAACTCTCACTGATCCCCTAGTAGGCTCTTTCTTCATAGGGTTGACAACCTGCTTCCATTGCTTTTTTAATCTTGGGCAAAGTTGCATGAGTTGACCAAAGGTAATATCCGCCTTTCTACTCACCAAATCAGCTCTCAAATTATAATTTGATTGCCCTTCTCCCAATGGCAGGTCTCCCGTATCATAGTGCCGCCTAGGTCTCCTCTTCTTCTTTTCTTTGGTTGCACCCGCTTCACCCTGCTTTCCTTTCTTATGGCTGGGACCTGGATCACTAGCCTCTTGCTCTCTTGTAGCCCTCTTACCCATGGGCATAACCATTGCTTCCGAATCAGCCCTAACTTTCTCCAAACCAATCACATTTACCACTTTAGTCTTACCCTTCTCTTCAGCTGTCAAACCACTTGGTCCTGCTTCATAACTTCCATAACCCCGACCATAACCATAACCTTGACCTCTCCCACCTCCCATCATATGGACACTAAGATTCTTCATGAGACCAACCACTTCTTGCATATCCCTGTGAAGAACATCAGAAGCTCCCGAAGGGGCACCATATACTCCTTGAGAAACCTGCATACCATTCCCAATCATTGGCTCTTTTATAGGTACTTGTGGTAGATCCATAGCCCTCACTTCAACCTTAGGGTCCACTTTAATTCCAAGCTGATGTAAGCGTTGCATCTTCCACTCTTTATTTTTTGCCACTTCAACTGCTTCATCAAATGTCTTTGGTTGCTTTAATTCCACCTTCAAACGTAGACTAGCCTTCAAACTTCTAAGAAACCTGTTTTTCTTTAACATAATAGGAGGGTTTTCAGCACCCAAAGCCACACACCATCTCTCCCATAATTCGCAAAATTTCTTCACATAAGCATCCACGCTTTGCTCTTCACCTTGAACAAGACTTTGAATGGAATGCCATACCTTATCAGGGTCTTCTACCCTCCGAAAACGTTCCAAGAAAACCTGCCGTGCTCCATCATAAGTAACTACTTGAGGTGGCTGAGATGTTTGTACAAAAGCTTGATATTCCCTAAGCCAAGCTCTAGCTTCATCCTTAAGACAAAAAAAGAAGATTCTCAACACAACTGCAGGGTCCTGCCTATCAGCAAGTAAACATTGGAACTCCATGTCTTCAATAAACTTTTCAGCATTCTCATCTTCATGTCCATGAAACTCAGGAAAACTCGCAGCCATCTTTAACAAAACCAGTAAGCCCAAGGTCACTTGAAAACGTTCCTCAGTGGGGGCACCAAAACACTGTTGGGATGGCAAGAAAACAAAACACCTCTATAGCAAGGTCTCCCAAAAGTGCTCAAGATACAAGATCAGCTCCACAAATCACCACACACAATCCTCCATGAACCATGAGGATTCAAAGACATGATCTCATGGGAGTTTACTAGCACACACCCGCCTGTAAGATCACTCCATACATCCAGAAAGCATCTGTCTTGGCATGGAATTATGACACATGTCTACCAATGCACTTGAAGACAAGAGCTACCTCTTCAGCAATTCAATACCTCAAATCATTAACTCCGAACATATCCCTTATAATTTGTATACATATGGAGATAGTGCCCACTACACGGAATTATACTAAAGCTGCCACAAACTGCAACAAGATTGACGAGGAGGAGATGTTGCTGTGTGTTAACACTTCTCTATTTCTCTCCTGGCTTATATAAATTGACTTCTACCTCAGCATTCTGATGCAGAATTCCACTTTCAAAACCTTTACAGACACAAATCTTTTCCTTTGTGTACCATACACTCTCTCTAACCCTCAGATTACATCACCATGCAAAGATACCACACATAGCATAGCTAAACATCAAAGAAGAAAATTGACACGACTGACACAAGCCCCTCTCTGTCTTCTTCATATACAAGATTATTGTAGTGTCTCAACCATAAGACATGGGAAAAAATTCAGACAAGAAGAAACTCCATAAAAAACTCAAAGAACTTCCACAGATAGATCCTAACCATAGCTCTTCAAAGCCCCATCTTCAGTAGCTACTGTCAGAGAAGAAAACAAACCGGATCATGTATTTAACAGAGGAGCTGCACTGAGAACCTTGGAATATACCATGGTCAATTCTCTGGCATTCAACCCTCCCTTTTCTTGTTTCCATGAGCTGCGATTCACAAGCTGCTATTCACATACTGCGATTCACATACTGCGCTGGCCATCACTGCGCATTCCAAAAAAACTGTGTGTACTCTAACTTACCTGTATGTAGGTGAAATCAAATCTGCAGCAGCTCCCCCGTATAGGCGTCCATTTCTTTCCTTTTTTGTGGCAGCCCGAACTGCGCTCGTTTCCCCAGTCGATGCCGCCTTCACTTTCTTTCTAGAATTTTGCTCCTCCCTATCTCCTTGTGATCACTATGTACCTTCTATTTTGGACTGCAGACCAGCATTTTTTTCTTTTAGTTGCCACACGGGCCTTTTTCACCATTCTGAATTAACCATGCATCACCATCCTTTTGCCTTTACATTGTGTTTGTGAGGGATTTGTTCTGCCCTTCACATACAACCCTCCTGGATTAAAAGGGAACAGTAAAATGTTGCAAAATCACTTAGTTGCACTGATCCTACTGCCCGGATGAACAACCTGCAGCCTGCTTTCAAACTACAACTGTGCCTTTTCCTCCGCAACTAGCTGCATCTCTTGGTCAACATCCACAAACTCTTTATTCTCCAACCTGCTCATGGCATTCCAAATTTGATTATCTCCCATGTATTTTTCAGCATCCTCCTGAGCACCAAATAGCTCACCATCATCCATACCTATATACTCTTCAAACAAATGGAGGACACCTTCAGGGTGTCCTCCCACAGCAGATCCTCAACACTATCTACATCACACCTTCATCAGCTTATGCACACATATATACAATAAGTACAAAAGTTTTCCAAAATGCGCGTGACAACGTGAATGGACGGTATAGATTGCGTTTACGTATCTCGATCGAGATAATTGGACGGTGGATATTGCATCTACGTATCTCGATCGACATATTTGGACGGTGCAGATTGTATCTCTGTATCTCGATCGAGATATTTGGACGGCTGAGATTTGATCTCAGTATCTCGATCGAGATATGGGGACGGTGGAGATTGTATCCCATTACCTCGAACAATGAATGGTCGCGATTTGATGTAAATTTCTCGTTCGAGATACGTGGACGATGGAGATGTGCTAGTCAAATATGCCTAGGGGGATACAGCATGGCCCTGATGTGGATCCGAGTGGCATAGATATCTCGATCGAGATAATGTGGTGGCGGTGACATGTATTGGTGACATGGATGATGCCTGGAAACCCGGACCTGCTAGCGTGGCATTAGTTGGCATCTCGATCGAGATATGTCGATTTAGGCTCGAGAGGCACGTGTCGTCTTTTAATTCGCGGCACTATCACGATCGAGGTACTCCGCCCGAGATGCATGGATGTCCCAATTTTAGAGAGAGTGAACGAAAGTGAGTACCCTCATCTTGCAACCACCCACATTCATTCTCATCACCATCTCATCACATACATTATATCCACATAACATCACATCACATCTATCCACATCATATTTCATTCATACACATCTAATCTCATTCATCCACATCCATCCAATCGTTCACATGTACGACTACCCGAGTGGGATAAGATTTTTCTTGAACTATCTTTCTCGAAAAGGTTTGATATTTCAGTTACTATTTTATTGAATTTTTTTCTTTGAATATTCACTTAACTGATTTCTAAATTAGTTACGAATTCTAATGAGGAATAAATTAATCATTTATCTGAATATTTTGATCTCGATAGATTTCTTGAATTTTCTTTTTACAATTCGTGTGAATATAAAACGATAGAAATTTCTCTCTTAGAGTATTTAATTATTCATTTATCAAATACTCATAGAATTTAAGAGAGTTCTAATTTTGATATAAAAATTCTTTATGCATCTATTTATGCATAAAAATCAACTTCAATGGGAATAACACTTTTATATAATAAAAAAATTCTTTTATGCATCTATTTATGCATAAAATCAAATTTAATAAGAACAACACTTTAAAATAAAAATAATTTTTTAATGCATCTATTTATGCAAAAAAATCAATTTTTATAAGAATAACGCTTTTATAATAAAAAACTCCTTTATGCATCTTTCTTTATGCATCTTTATATGCATAAAAATAAAATTTAATAAGAATAACACTTTTGTAATAAAAAATTTCATTATGCATCTTTCTATGCATAAAAATAAAATTTAATAATTAATATCAATGATATCCATGCATATTCATAGGTGAATATGTACATGGAGTAATTAGAATATTTCTTTTGGATACAAAAATGGTGGGAATTACTCTTTTGGAATAACATAAAAATAAATTTTCTTTTTCACAAAATTCTGGAAAATTTTGCCATTCTCCTTTGTATGGCTGACCATTTCTCATTTTTATCTTTCTTCACTTAACTTAATTAACCCAATTTAGAATTATAGAACTCTAATCTATACAATTTTCTAAATTCAAGAGAGTAAACAATAAGAAGAGATTAATTAATCACTTAATTAATCTTTCTAGGATTAAGAAGGGTTGAAATGCAAAGAAGAGAAGGGGGTGGCCTTTTCATCAAAGGCATAGCATTTGAATTTAATTCAATCATCTGCAATTCATAAAAATCAAGAAAACCATAGATTTTTCATTAAAATTTGTGAACAAAGTAAGAAAATTAGCTTACATGGATCTTGTAAGCTCTCCTTTGGCTAGAGGGATTGAGGGTTCTACTATTGTTTGAAGCAATAGTGGCTACCAATTCACTTTGGAGAGGATTAGGCCAAAAAACAGTTGAATTTTTAAAAAATTCAATGTAGATGGCTCAGGGAGTAGAGTAACAGTGCATAAACACCATTAAGCTTTTACAAAGGGGAGGCTTCTATTTAAAGGAAAAAGTGAGCCTCTAACCAAGCAAACTGATTCTAGAGTTTTCTAGATCAGTTTTGTCAATTTTTGACCATTTTTAGGTCAGTTCAGCTTACTTTTTGAATCTAGTTTTGAAATAGGAGAGAGGAGAGATGAAAATATCTCATTTTATTGATTTAAAATTGGGGGTAATGATGAGAAAAAGGTGACTACTTCATGAGGGGAGATCCCCACACTAAGGTGTCAAAATTTAATTTTTTTATTCTTTTCTTTGGTCCTTAGTCCACTCTTCATCTTATGTGAGAATTTACTCATTTTTGGGGGGTTTTTCTTTTATTCTTCAATTTATCTCCTCCCTACACTTGGATTGATCCTATTGGCCCATAGGAACCTTAATTGGACCATAATCCAAAAATTTCTGAAAATCTGGACCCTTAGGCTAAGGTCCTTTATACCTATTTTCAATTAATTCCAATTGCACATTGGAAAGTTCTTTTTGAATTCTTGTTTCAGGGGAACCCGATTTAGACACTAGGAGGATTTTTATATCCAAAAATATCTCAATTTTGAATTACCTCCCTCTAGACATTTTCTCTCTCCAGGCCAAAATAGGGCAAAATAGGATCTTTCTTTTATTTCAGAGAGGGGAATAATTATAAGATCACAAGGGAAGGTTCTTACACCTAAACACTTCAAAAGCTGAAGGGAGGAATCTTACAAAGCGATAGTGTCCAAAGCTACAACTTGGACGGGTGCCCATAATGGTGTGTCGGAGTATTTATGGCAATTCCTGCTTCAAGAGTGTGTGGTAGCAAGTTAGGATGAAGTCCTAAGTGATGTGCTTCATGGATATATTATGAGAGTAGTCATTGTAATAGCATTAGGTCTCTTATGAGCCTAAAGTGCCCAGTCGGCCGCCACAGTTTAAGTGAGTGTGAACACTTATGGCCATGTATATAAGTAAATTTCTCTCATAATACAACATACTCTCCCATTGTGCAATTGAGTCTTGCTCTTTCTAATCCTCTTGCTAATCTCTCTCCCTAATGCATTCTAGTGAGTGTGTGTGAGTTAAATGAGGTGAGAGGAGGGATGATGACTCGTAGTGCAACGCGGCGGTGTGACAACGCTCACGGTAGACGTGGTGGAATCGCTTCTCAAGGAGTTATAGAGCTTGGAGACCTCAAGAGTTATGAGCTCGTCCATTGGAAAGATCCTCACAACAATTGCGGTTTACCAGGTAATCTCTTTTTGGATGTGTTTCAAGGAGGGTTAGGATGAGCCATAACACTCTTCGAACCACTTGGGTAGGGCTTGTAGAGAACCGTTCTTTTAGTTTCTCCAAGCTTGGGCCTCTCCCTATGTGCTTGCCTTGAGTGTAAGAGACTGCCTTTGTGCTTTACAAAACTAAGGGATAATGAGCAAATGAAGCTAGGAGGTGGTGACATCAAGAAGAGAATACATGCAATCAAGTAAGCTCCTTTCTATTAACTGGTTTATTGTTTCTATTGTGATATTTTATGAATGACAATCATTATTTCATATGTTCATATATCAATTTTTGCATTTCAATATGATATCAGATCATTATTTCACCCTCATAAAGAATCAATGACAGAACCTTCTAGCGCACATTTAAGTGTTCTTTTAGATCGCCAGTATGCAGAAGCACTGATGAACGAGAAGAAACATAAGAAGGTCTCAGACAAGCAAATAGATGACTTTTTCAAAGATAATCAACTCAATCCACAGGACATCTAGGCAATACTTAATGAGGCTGGTATATCACACAGAGGGTACTCAGCCATTTATAAGACTTTGCAGGAAAAGATGAAGGATTCTAGTTATGAAAGGATCATTATTGCCAAATCCTTCTTTGGTTTAAAAAATGCATGAACAAGTAAACGAAGAGGTATTGAAAGCACTAGGAACCCCATTTCATGTTGAAGACACCTATACTGCACCAACAGGAGATGTGGTCTACAATAGATACAATAATATTTTCTACGACTTGGAGGCCTTACAATCATATGCTGCTCAGTTGTTTGAAGTTACTCTTGAAGAATGTGATGGTGTCCTCAAATTTGTGCTAAAGCTTAATGAGTGTCAAATTGTGAAGAAGAGAAAGTTAGAAAGGGTTACTTGTTTGAAGTTACTCTTGAAGAATGTGATGGTGTCCTCAAATTTGTGCTAAAGCTTAATGAGTGTCAAATTGTGAAGAAGAGAAAGTTAGAAAGGGTTACCATCACACTCATGAACAGGTTACTTGTTACATCTATTCTAAAAGATGATCGTAGGATAGTTTAGTGTTCAATCTGAAAACAATATATTGTTGTTGGGATTGTTTGAGGTAAAATTTATTAGACTCGGATATGTTTGTGAAAAAGAATTACATATAAAAAACACTAATGGGTGTTGCATTCCTATGTTTCTTATGTATTGCAGGTAGAATTAGAGAATTTTGATATTCTACATTAGGACTTTCATAAGACATCGATACCTGAGATCATCAACGAGAGAAATGGCAAAATCTTGGATGTGGAAGGCATGGGACAATATAAGGTGGAGTGGCATATGGCGGGTGATCTTAAAACTCTGAAATGTATGCACAATGTGTCAAAGGGTGCCAATTCAAAAAGTCTTTGCTTATATTGCATGTGCAGTACAAAGGTGTTTGATAAGAGGTATTGGAAGAAGGCACCGGGGATAGGCACTTGAAAGAACCAAACTTCAAGATAATTCTCGATATTCCATTGTCAAGTGTCCACATTTGTACAATGCATGCTCTTTGCAGAATCATTGAAAAACTCTTATTTTTATACATATGTTTTGCATGGACTCTACAGCCCAATACAGCAAAGGTTACATCCATCAAAGCACTAGAGAAAGTTCTATCAGACATTGGTTTGCATGGTGGACATGCAAAAATTGAACAAGATGAAAAAAGGTCTAAGGATGGGAAGAATGTACCTAAGAAACCTTCCAGAGCAAGAAGGTTTCTATTTGAAGCAACACCAGAAGGTCATAGAAGAAGACGATGAGTGCAGATCGTAAAATACAACAGATGGAAGTGCGTTCACAATGTAGTAGTAGACCATGAAGACAATGGTCAAGCAAGAACACGGAAAGCCAAGGTGTGGAAATCTCTAGACACTATGTTTAAGTTTTGTGTGACAAGAAAGAATGGAGGAAGGAGGACCATGAGATATTTCAAATAGTGCTAGATGAGTTCAAGAGATCAATGATTGATGCATGGATGGATCAACACATCACCCACTATATGGTATTAGATTGATTATGCATTGAACTAGTTTTTATACTGTATATTAAAAAATATACTAATTAATGTATTCTTTTATTCTCTTGAAGCATATTATATAAATTCCCATCTAGATTGAACTGAATACAATCTATCTCAAGGTGAGTGAAAAGAATCTTCCCACTGGGGCCAATTCAACTTGCATAGGTTTCCCTGATTTCTATTGTAAGACTAGCTTACGCAAGCATCCTGGGGAAATGAAAGAATGAGTACTGCTTGAATCAATCAAAAGCTTAAAAGGCTTACCCTGATACTCAGCTGGAGTATGGATGATGGAGAATTGGCGATTTGGCCCTTGGTTTTCAATTGCTGCATAAATTTGTCCTCTTTCCTCTTCCACTACTTCTGCTATTGTGACTGATTTGGCTGTTGCAGTCTGAGAGGCGGAACTCTTTCTCTTAGTTCCCCCAGTTCTGGGAAGGAGTTCTAAGGCTACTCTGGACAGAGGCAGATGGCTGAGCTAGAGTTCTCCTGGGATTGCCTTGATTTTAACGAGATGGACCCTGATTTGACTGATAGGAAGGGCCTAGTCTTTGCACTCTCGGTCCTTGACTTCCCTGTCCCCTTGACACGGCAGGAGAGTCGGGCAATCTTTCACACTATTACATGATAGCTTAATACTGGCGCTTATACCGACGTCATTAAACGGGGTCTAAAAAGCCCCGTCATCGGTATAAACCTCGGTATCTGCGCCGAAACCACAATGTCGATATTTGCATCGGTAATACCCGATATATATATCGATGCTCTCTCCGAAGGCCATACCGACGCTCATACCGGCGTACATACCAGCGCTCATACCGGTGCTCATATCGGCGCTCATACCGGCGTACATACTGACGCATACCGATATGTACCGACACTCATACCGGCGTACATACCGGCACATACCGACGCTAATAACGACGCTCATATCGACGCACATACCAGTGCACATACGGACGACCATAGCAGTAAATTTTTTTCGACAAAATGGTGTTGCCTGCTACCTACAGTCAACAGGACTCAATAGCAGTAAATAGACAGCACCATTCTGTCCAAAATAGAGCACAAAAGACAACCGTGCTCGTTTTTGTATTTTTCAGATAAAGAAACATTACTCATGAACATTTTGATCATATACTAATAGTTTAGAGGACTTACATTATGGTAATGCCTCCCAATTGATGGTCTCTCCTTCTGCTTCAAGCATCTCAAATAAGGCCACAAGGCCATATTTGTGAGCATACTTCTCTTCTCGCCTACTTGGTAGGCGATTCATGGCCAGCTCCTATATAAACGATTAACAATTACAACTTTTAGAAATCAACATTTAGCCCACATACATACATTTAGATAAACAAAATTGCTACCAATACTTACGAATTCATGGCGCATGGTTTCGTAACCACCACTCCCAAGATGAGAAGCCCCTACTGTTTGGAGTCTCGTCCTTGCCGCCTCTCTTTGTTGTTGAAACCTCTTTGGTGTCTCTATGAGCTCCTGAGCTATGCCTTCCCACTCCCTATCATCTAGCCAAACAGGTTTCTCTTTCCCCTCTCTAAATGCATCCCTCGCCTCTGACCTACGATGCCCCATCAAAATGCGAGCTATATATTGTATCCACTCATTAGAGACGAGATTCCTAGGGTGAGATGTCTGAAACTCTTGCTTTATCTTTGTGTTTATGTAATTTTTCTTCTCCTTATCTTGCTGATCCCATAAAGTCATAACAGAGTTGTGAAACTGTATAGTGCATAGTTGTCAAATTCGTGTCTTCATTGCCTTCCCTGCACTATTCATTATAGGTGCCTCATCCCTAATTGTGTATATCTTGTTGTTGTCATGGTCATGTGCACCCCAAGGAGTGGAAGGTGAACCCATGGGTGTGCTATCAATAGATGAGAGCGAAGGACGACGCTCACGTGGTGGTGGTGTCATAGCATCTATGGCACTACCACCACAACAACCTCCCCCCCTGAAGACCTACTACGTGAGTGACGTCTATGTGAAGAGGTGGTAGTAGATCGAGCTGTAAGAGGAGTGGAAGGCTGTGTGACATGAGATGTGGGAACTGCTATCGTACCTACAGGTGTGGGAACTATCGTCGTCGTGAAGCCAGATGGTGAGGCAGATGTCCCAGCTCCAGAACCCCAATAAGTCTGAGCCATGGCTCTCTGCTCAGGAGTCATGGACGAGAAAAAACCATATAATTGGTCAGGACTCAACCCTTGAGGTGTAGGGTTAAATGAGAAATTAGGACTATAGTTGAGCGGCAGCGGTGAGTCTTCACCCATGGCCTGTTGGACAAAAAACCATATAACAAACTTGTGCGAAATGAAAATTACATGGTAAACAATGAAAGAACCATATGACAAACATTAACAATGATAAACAACAATGGTAAACCTGCATATCACTTTGCACCTCTGCAGTCTATGTGTTGGGTCAGAGAATTGAGATCATCCCTCCCCACCTTCTACTAAAATAAACGTCAAGTAGTGCAAGCACTAGTGATTATGACGGTAAACATTAACAATGGTAAACAATGAAAGCACCATATGACAAACATTAACTTCCCTAAACAACAATGATAAACCATATCACTTTGCACCTTCAATGTCATAAAATCATTACAAATATGTCATAACTATTTGCATAATCATTAAGATACATCATTTTAAAAATCATTATCTATTCTATCATCCTCATTAAGATCAGTAGCCCCAAAGAGATCTATTTCTATGTACATTTTAGCATCCTCATCATTAAAAGTCCCTTGATGAAGGCTGTCCTCATCATCTATGTCTTCTTCCTCAACAGGTTTTCCAGCTTCATTGGTTTGCACCTCTTCTTCCTCAATAGATTTCCCAGCTTCATTGGTTTGCACCTCTTCATTTGGATCTTGCTCTAGTTGCTCCTCTTCATTTGCTTGCTCCTCTTCATTGTTGATATCGGCTTGTTCTTGTTGCTGCCCCCCACCCTGTGAATCCATAGTGAATCCACATCACCGTGTTGTAGCTCTAATTCTTCACAAATTTGCTTACTGTGGGGGGCAACTTGAACCACAAATAGCCAGCGTGGATCTTTTGGATCCTTTTTAAAGACAACCTGCTCACACAATGCTCTGGGCGCACAAACGTATCTTGCTGATCGGTCCATACCTTTGTGGAGTCCACTTGGATGAGGCCACTCTTGTCTCTACGTATAGTTGCATGTGGCCCATTTGTGATTACCTTGAACCACTTCACATCAATGATAAATAACTCAAAACTTCTAAAGACAACCTTTAATATGTCTTGAATGGTTCCAAAGTAATCAAGCATTCCACTAATTGTGTTATCATCACTTGCACTTACTCGACTTTCTTGAACAAATTGTGCTGTGACACCATAATCAAAGGTTGCTCTTCTTTGGTCTATTCGTTCTACTCAAAAATGACGTCCATGTGACCAAAACGCCCCATATTTGTGATACTACAAATAGCACATAAAGATTGTTGATGGACAAATAATTACTGAGACATGTAGAGAAAAAAAAGAGAGACATGTAGAACTTAAACACTTACATGCCAATCGCATCCTTTTGTAAGCTCCTCCTCCTCCTCCGTTATAGTTAAACCAGCATGTTTGGCTTCTAAAATTGTAGCTTCTAGCCATCTACCTGTGGGAAAGTCCGGAAGAGCTTGCAGACCTTCTGGATATGGGAGATTTCTTATAGTGCGATTCCTTCTGAAACTTAAACGATCTTGTACTCACTGTCACTTGAGAGCTTCGTATGTCTCAATCCACTTTGCCATTACATGCGAGTTCAAGATGCAAAATTTGTTGATTCTTTCCCATAAATTATTATCCATATTTCTCTTAATGCCTTGGCCTTGAGGTTCCTCACCAATGACTCGCCTGTTAGACTCTTGAGACCATAGTCGAGGTATCTCTGGATCTGATGAACTTAAATATTCAGTGATGTAAACAAGGGACTCTTATATCAGCCACCCTGGTCAGCTCTGCTGCTCTACTGGTGACCAACACTACTAGAGGTTCCTAAAATTGTTATCCATATTTCTCTTAATGCCTTGGCCTTGAGGTTCCTCACCAATGACTCGCCTGTTAGACTCTTGAGACCATAGTCGAGGTATCTCTAGATATGATGAACTTAAATATTCAGTGATGTAAACAAGGGACTCTTGTATCAGCCACCCTAGTCAGCTCTGCTGCTGCTGGTGCCCTAAACCTCTAGTAGTGTTGGTCACCAGCAGCAGCTGACGAGGGTGGCCAACTGTACATAGAGACAAGAGTGGCCTCATCCAAGGGGACTCCACAAAGGTATGGACCGATCAGCAAGATACTTTTGTGCGCCCAGAGCATTGTGAGCAGGTTGTCTTTAAAGCGGATCCAAAAGATCCACGCTGGCTATTTGTGGTTCAAGTCACCCCCCGTAGTAAGCAAATTTGTGAAGAATTAGAGCTACAACAGGGTGATGTGGATTCACAGGGTGGTGGGGAGCAACAAGAACAAGCCGATATCAACAATGAAGAGGAGCAAGCAAATGAAGAGGAGCAACTAGAGCAAGATCCAAATGAAGAGGTGCAAACCAATGAAGCTGGGAAATCTATCGAGGAAGAAGAGGTGCAAACCAATGAAGCTAGAAAACCTGTTGAGGAAGAAGACATAGATGATGAGGACAGCCTTCATCAAGGGACTTTTAATGATGAGGATGCTAAAATGTACATAGAAATAGATCTCTTTGGGGCTACTGATCTTAATGAGGATGATAGAATAGATAATGATTTTTAAAATGATGTATCTTAATGATTATGCAAATAGTTATGACATATTTGTAATGATTTTATGACATTGAAGGTGCAAAGTGATATGGTTTACCATTGTTGTTTAGGGAAGTTAATGTTTGTCATATGGTCCTTTCATTGTTTACCATTGTTAATGTTTACCGTCATAATCACTAGTGCGTGTACTACTTGATGTTTATTTTAGTAGAAGATCTCAATTCTCTGACCCAACACATAGACTGCAGAGCAGGTGCAGTGATATGCAGGTTTACCATTGTTGTTTATCATTGTTAATGTTTGTCATATGGTTCTTTCATTGTTTACCATGTAATTTTCATTTCGCACAAGTTTGTTATATGGTTTTTTGTCCAACAGGCCATGGGTGATGGCTCACCGCCGCTCAACTATAGTCCTAATTTCTCATTTAACCCTACACCTCAGGGCATGAGTCCCAACCAGTTATATGGTTTTTTCTCGTCCATGACTCCAGAGAAGAGAGCCATGGCTCAGACTTATTGGGGTTTTGGAGCAGGGACATCTGCCTCACCATCTGGCTTCATGACGGCGGTTCCCACACCTGTAGGTACGACAACAGTTCCCACACCTCATACCACACAGCCTTCCACTCCTCTTACAGCTCGATCTACCACCTCTTCACATAGACGTTGCTCATGTAGTAGGTCTCCAGGGGGAGGTTGTTGTGGTGGTAGTGCCACAGATGCTATGACACCACCACCACGTGAGCGTCGTCCTTCGCTCTCATCTATTGTTGAAGCACACCCATGGGTTCACCTTCCACTCCTTGGGGTGCACATGATCATGACAACAACAAGATATACACAATTAGGGATGGGGCACCTATAATGAATAGTGCAGGGAAGGCAATGTGAAGACACGAATTCGACAATTGTGCACTATACAGTTTCACAACTCTGTTATGACTTTATGGGATCAACAAGATAAGGAGAAGAAAAATTACATAAATACAAATATAAAGCAAGAGTTTCAGCTATCTCACCCTAGGAATCTCGTCTCTAATGAGTGGATACAATATACAGCTCGCATTTTGATGGGGCATCGTAGGTCAGAGGCGAGGGATGCATTTAGAGAGGGGAAAGAGAAACCTGTTTGGCTAGATGATAGGGAGTGGGAAGGCATAGCTCAGGAGCTCACAGAGACACCAGAGAGGTTTCAACAACAAAGAGAGGCGGCAAGGACGAGACTCCAAACGGTAGGGGCTTCTCATCTTGGGAGTGGTGGTTACGAAACCATGCGCCATGAATTCGTAAGTATTTGTAGCAATTTTGTTTATCTAAATGTATGTATGTGGGCTAAATGTTGATTTCTAAAAGTTGTAATCGTTAATCGTTTATGTAGGAGCTGGCCATGAATCGCCTACCAAGTAGGCGCGAGAAGAGAAGTACGCTCACAAATATGGCCTTGTGGCCTTATTTGAGATGCTTGAAGCAGAAGGAGAGACCATCAATTGGGAGGCATTACCATAATGTAAGTCCTCTAAACTATTAGTATATGATCGAAATATTCATGAGTAATGTTTCTTTATCTAATAAATATAAAAACGAGCATGGTTGTCTTTTGTGCTCTATTTTGGACAAAATGGTGTTGTCTGTTTACTGCTGTTGAGTCCTATTGACTACAGGTAGGCAACACCATTCTGTCCAAAAAAATTTACTACTATGGTCGTCCGGTATGTGCGCCAGTATGTGCATCGTTATGAGCATCATTATGAGCGTTGTTATTAGCGTCGGTATGAGCGTCGGTATGTACGTCGGTATGAGCGTCGATATGGCCTTCGGAGAGAGCGTCGATATATATATCGGGTATTACCGACACAAATATCGACATGGTTTTGGAGCAGATACCGGGGTTTATACCAATGACGGGGTTTTTTTAGACCCCGTTTAATCAATATAAGCGCCGATATTAGGCTATCATGTAGTAGTGCAAAACCCTAACATCCAAAACATCGGTTCTCACTTCTGAGCTCATCCCTCTGAATCCTTGAAAGAGGTGGGGCTCCTGAGAAAGTGTTCTGTGGGAAGGGTCTTCCTCCACTTCTGAATCTCCCAGTATCCTGATTCTGATTTGGGCCTTGCTGTCTCTTTGGGGGAGGAAAGTTTGAAGTACTTCTTGGGGTTTGGAATCTTTTAAAATTAGATGGTGCAAGCTTCGACGGGACCTTAACTACAAAGGATTTGGCAAAGTCCTTTGTTACAGCTTTGTCCATTGAGACAGGTTTAGCATTCTTCACTAAGGTGTCCAATGGCTCATTCATTCCTCAAATGAATATGGCCATCAGCTGCTCTTCATCCAATTGTAGGGAATATTTGAGGAGAAGGGCAAAAGCCTGATGGTACTCTTCAATTGTCCGGCTTTCCTGCTTTAGTTCCAAGAGCTCATTCATTTTAGTTTCAAGGAAGCCCGGAGGATAAAACCTCTTTCTGAGGTAAGCTTTAAGATCAGTCCAGGTCTGGGTATTCCGGTCGAGACGGCTCACAGTGATTCCTCCAAGCGACCCTAGCCGTTTCCACAATCTTTAACCTGGTGAGAGCCATCTTGCTTCTCTCATTGTAGCGAGTTACATCAAATTATTCTTCTATAGCCTCAATCCACTTCTCCACTACTTCACCTAACTGCTCCCCTTCACCCTTGAAGGGACCAGGTTGAGATCTTTGCAGGGCTTTTTGAATGTCTAGATCTAACTCTTCGTCTCATCGGTTAGAGGATCCGGTTACCTTGCACGGGCCACGGGCCTCATGACTCTGACAAAACAAGATTTTTATCAACTTAACTTTGATAACATATTTATGATTATTTAATTTTTATGATCTATTATTTAAACAGATAATTATTTCATCATACTTCATGAAACAAGACTTACTCTGATAATTTTATTAACCATTCACAATCATGAAAACAATTTGGAATTTTTTTTGTAAAACATCATTGATTATCAAACATTTTTGATATATACATAGAGCATCATGGCTCCCAAAATCACTGCCTCAATTGTATACGCATAAAGAAGCAAAACTACGAAGGAGACATGCCATGGTACACACGATTCATTACAGAAAGAGGTGCAGTAATTCTACTTCTAGGGATAAAGCGACTAAGAAGCCTAAAAATTTCGCATGAAATTCTGAAGTTCCTGGGTGAATGATCAAAGAGTTGCACATGCTGAACAAGCCAGGCTAGCCTTATCAGAATCATGGCTAAGGAAATATTTTGCCTGAGCCTTTGACGCTGACTCGTACTCACATTAATACATTGTCCTCCACCACAGAACCACATATATCGACGTCGCTCAAGAGGATCACGAAAGTAAATACTCTCAAAATGACGTGCGAGTCTCACTTTGCTTACTCGGGTCGCAGAGCAGAGTTGATGAGGTGCTCGAATACAAAGGCTATCATATCTTGACTCTAGGAGAGTTCAGGAATGCCAGATAGATTCGGGGTATCCATCTATAAAATTCCAATTCAATTTATGAGTTTTCAATTTTTGAAGTTCATTCAACATAATATTAACAAGTGAAAATATTATTTCCCAGATTTACTTTAAAAATTTAAGCAATTTCTGCTACTATTACGTAAATTTACAACAACGCTCTAATACCAACTGTGAGATCCGCTTGGCCCCTCTATGCATCGATTCCCAGATGGTAGTAGAGCAGAAGTAGCTTCCTCTTGCACGGGCCAGGGTTTCTCACTCGGGTCCTTGCCCTCGAATGTCCGAGCACTAGACTAAGCTGGTGGTCATTCCGAAAACTGAGATCGGGAAAATTTTCCCTGCCCGAAAAACGGGGACGATTCCACCATTTCTTATTTTCTTAACAAATTTCTCTAACGACGTCGAGATACTGAACTAACCTTCATTTGATTAAATCAGATAGAAGGGAAACTATTACAGACTTAACTTGAAGGGATCAACGCTTTTTTCCTAATTGAATCAAGCACAATCGTTGATCTATTCATTAGAGAAGTCTTAAGGCTTTTATTTAACTACTCGAGTTCTAAGCGTACGCCTATTAATCAATTTTATTATTAAAATTCTACTGATTCCAGCCTAACCCCATCCGGCCCATGGGGTAGCCACCGCCCAACCATTGGAATTAGTAACAAGTACTCACCCACCCATAATTGAATGCCTTTCTTAACTTTTGCTTTAGAATACAGATACGCACACACTCCTCTTTAAACTTTAACTTTTAAAAACAATTCCATTGATAATGGTTACAGATGTCATAACTCAAAATTTCCATTCAATCCTTGTTTCTCACAAAACAGTATCACTCTGGACTCTCCGTTGAGACCAGCAGGTCAGCACAAAAACGAGATCCAGTAAAAACAGATTACAATAATTTTCTCGTCATCATACATATATATATATCTTCCATGACATACGCATGGGTGTCCTAAGCACCGCGAGCCCGTGCATCGCCTAGTCAAAACCCTCTAGGATCCTCCTTAGGTGTCCTTGCACTTCACTCAGGGACCGCTTCCTTGGCCCTCGCCCATCGTACCGGAAGCACACCATTTTTCACCATACCCAGGCTGGTCAAGACCTAGGCAAGTTTTTGCTGCGTGAGCTGTCCTTTGAACGCTCCCTGCCAGCTGTTGCAACCAAACTTCCCTTAGAAAAACACATAAACCAAATGCTCCCTCCAGCATTCTGGTGTAAGACTGTAAGATTCCTCCCCGGCCTCTCAAGATGTCCAACATCTTCCCCTGTAATCAAATCCCTCTTTAGAAATATAAAAGATCTTGTTTCTACCAATTTTGGCTTAGAGAGAGAAAATCTTCTAGAGAGTGGTAATTCAGTTTTTAAATATTTTTGGATAGAAAAATATCTCACCTTATTAAAATAAATTAAAATAAGTTCCCCTGAAATAAAAGTTCAAAAAGATTTTTAGAAGGTGCATTAGAAATTAAGTATAATCTGTTCAAGAGACATTATCCTGGGGGTGAAGATTTTTTTGAAATTTTAAATTAAGGTTCCTATGGACCAATAAGATTCATCCAAATGTAGGGAGGAGATAAATAGAAGAATAAAAGGAAAATCCCCCAAAAATGAGTAAATACTCACATAAGATGAAGAGTTGACTAAGGACAAGGTTAATAGTTAAAAAAGAGAGATATTTAGGTAAAATGATGCATTTTTGAAGGAGGCACCTATTTCACATGCTTGAATGAGTTTTAAACTCTCCTCTCTCCTATTTTTATCTCTCCTCTCTCCTATTTCAACTAGATCCAAAAAGTGAGCAAAACTGGCCTAAAAATGGTCAAAAATTGACTAAACTGATCTGGAAAATTCTAGAATCAGTTGGCTTGGTTAGAAGCTCACTTTGTCCTATAAATAGAAGCATTCCCCTTTGTTGAAACTCAATAGTGTTTTGCACTGTTACCCTGCCTCTCCCAAGTGCCAAAAACTGTGAATTTTACTCATAATTCATTAGTTTTTGACCTTCCTTCTTCCAAAAGATTGGTGGCCACTCTTGTTTCAAACAAGATTAGAATCCTCAAACCACCAAGCCAAAGGAAAAATCTCAAATTATCAATGTAAGTTGGAGATTCTTCTCTTTTCTATTCTTTTTATGGTTTTTATGGTTTTTTATGATTTTTGTCTTCTCTAAATTAAAAATGATGTTATGCCTCATTGCAAAAAGGCATTCCCCTCTCTTCTCTAGTAAATCCAACCATTCTTTATCCTAGATGAATGATTAATGAATAAAATCAAGTTTTTCATAATGTTTCTCTTAAATAAGTAGAAAAATGTTTACTTTAGAATGATTTAAATACTCTTGGTGCACTTCTAATTAGTTTTAGAGACTTAAAAATTGAAAAATGGTTAGCCATACAAAGAAGGTTATGGAAAAAAATTTTAAAAATTTAGAAATAAGTATTATCTTTTATTATTCTAAAAGAGTAATCCTTATGGCTTCTATATTCTAAAAGTACCATTTTCCTGCATAGAAGATGTATTTTGATTATTTGTATAAAAGAAATTTATTTTTATTTTAAAAGTGTTACTTTTATCATATTGATTTTATGCATAAAATAATACATAAAAGATTATTATTTTTATTTTAAAAGTGTTACTTTCATCATATTGATTTTCATGCATAAAAGTATGAATAAAAGAATATTTTTATTATAAAAGTGTTACTTTTATCATTATTGAATTCTATGCATAAAAGTATACATAAAAGAATATTTTTTATTATTATAAAAGTGTTACTTTTATAATTATTGATTTTTATGCATAAACATATGCATAGAAGATATTTTTTTAATTAAAAGTGTGATTTTCATCATAAAAGATTTTTATGCATAAAATATATATTTTTTATATTAAAAGTGTGATTTTCATCATAAATGATTCTTATGCATAAACATATGCATAGAAGATATTTTTTTAATATTAAAAGTGTGGTTTTCATCATAAATGATTTTTATGCATGAACATATGCATTAGAGATATTTTTTTAATATTAAAAGCGTGATTTTCATCATAAAAGATTTTTATGCATGAACATATGCATAAAAGATATTTTTTTATATTAAAAGTGTGATTTTAATCATAAATGATTCTTATGCATAAGCATATGCATAGAGGATATTTTTTAATATTAAAAGTGGGATTTTCATCATAAATGATTCTTATGCATAAACATATGCATACAAGATATTTTTTATATTAAAAGTGTGATTTTCATCATAAATGATTTTTATGCATAAAAGATATTTTTTTTAATATTAAAAGTGTGATTTTCATCATAAATGATTCTTATGCATAAACATATGCATAGAAGATATTTTTTTTATATTAAAAGTGTGATTTTCATCATAAATGATTTTCATGCATGAACATATGCATAAAAGATTTTTTTTATATTAAAAGTGTGATTTTCATCATAAAAGATTTTTATGCATAAACATATGCATAAAAGATATTTTTTTATATTAAAAGTGTGATTTTAATCATAAATGATTCTTATGCATAGAAGATATTTTTTTATATTAAAAGTATGATTTTCATCATAAATGATTCTTATGCATAAACATATGCATAGAAGATATTTTTATATTAAAAGTGTGATTTTCATCATAAATGATTTTTATGCATAAAATATATTTTTTATATTAAAAGTGTGATTTTTATCATAAATGATTTTTATGCATAAATGGGTGCATAAAAGATATTTTTTATATTAAAAGTGCGATTTTCATCATAAATGATTTTTATGCATAAATGGGTGCATAAAAGATAATGTTTTATATTAAAAGTGTGATTTTTATCATAAATGATTTTTATGCATAAATGGGTGCATAAAAGATATTTTTTATATTAAAAGTGTGATTTTCATCATAAATGATTTATATGCATAAACATGTGCATAAAAGAAATTCCTTCATGAGATAAAAGAGTGATTTTCAACATGAATGATTTTTATGATGATAAAAGTGTGACCTTCATCAGAATTGGATTTTATGCATAATTAGATACATATAGAATCTTTATAATTAAATAAGGGTTCTCCTTAATCCTCTGTTTAATTTTCGTAAAAATTAAAAAAATGAATAAGTAGATAATCTATGAGAAGAAATGCTACCGTTTCATATTCACTAAGATGGTAATGAGAAAATTCAATTAAACTATCGAAGTTGGAGACCGAGATAAATGATTATTTTATTCCTCCTAAGAAATTCATGTTTTAGAAATCTGTAAGCAAATATCGAACGAAATTTAGAAAAAGAGAAATTGAAATAGTACCTTTCGAGAAGATAGTTTAGGAAGAACCTTTCCAAACCCAAACTTTGATTCAGACTATGACCAAGACCTAATTCCTTCGTTAATGACGATGTGCTCAGTTCAAGAAAAATGTACTCAAAACACCCACCGAATCTGAAACTAAGCTAAGACTTTTGGTTTTGATCTGAGGATCAAGTTAATAGAATTCGAGGAATTCTATTTGGAATTCAGACGAGGATCTAGAAGTATTGAGATACGGATTTAAGATTATTCATGGTTTTCAAACAAAATCAAAACTGAAAACTTGCATACAAACCCTGTTTTCTTAAAGGACTATCTTATCCCAGAATGCTGGAGGGAGCATTTGGCATATATGTTTATCTAAGGGAAGGTCGATTGCAACAGCTCTGGCGGGGAGTGTTCGAGGGACAGCTCACACGGCAAAAACCTGCCCCCAAGTCTTGACCAGCTTGGGTATGGTGAAAAATGGTATGCTTCCGGTACGATGGGCGAGGGCCGACGAAGCGGTCCCTGAGTAAAGTGCCAGGACACCTAAGGAGGATCTTGGAGGGTTCTGACCAGGCGATGCACGGGCTCGCAGTGCTTAGGATACCCATTTGTATGTCGAGAAAGATTTATATATGTATGTTGACGAAGTGATTATTGTAATCTTCTATTTACTGGATCTCTTTTTGCTGACCAGCTAGTCCCAACGGAGAGTCCAGAGTGGTACAGTTTTGTGAAACAAGGGATTGAATGGAAATTTTGAATTATGAAATCTGTGATCATATCTGTTTTGTCAATGGATTATTTTTATATTAAAGTTTTAATAAAGAGGAGTGTGTGCGTATCTATTTTCTAAAGCTAAAGTTAAGAAAGGCCTTTCAATTAAGGGTGGGTAAGTACTTGTTTGGATCTACCAATTCGAGTGGCAGGGTGGTGGCTAACCCATGGGCCGGATAGGCTAGAATCAGTGGAGTTTTAATAATCAAACTGAAAAATCTAAGGATTACGCTAGGATTCGAATAGCTAGTTAATTCCCTGATAAAATTCTCAATTGAGTGGATCAACGGCTGTGCCTGATCTTTATTAGGAAAAAAGCGTTGAAATTATTCAAATGATCAAATTATATCAGCGATAGTTTCCTTTTATCTGATTTATTTAGGTGAAGGATAGCTTAGAATTGATCTCGTTAGAAAAATTTGTTAAGAAAATTCAAAAAGGTAGAATTGTCCCTGCTTTCCGGGCATGGAAAATTTTCCCGGTTTCGGTTTGCGGAGTGACCACCAGCCTAGTCTCATGCCCGGACATTCGTGGGCGAGGCCCGAGTGAGAAACCCTGTCCCATGCATGAGGGGGCTTCTTCCGTTGTCTGCTATACCGGGAGTCCGGTGTGCGGAGGGGGTAGAGGGATCCCACAAAGACAGTCCTTTAAGAAAACAGGGTTTCTATGCAAGTTTTCAGTTTTGATTTTCTTTTGAATACAATGAGTATATCTTAATTCCGTATCCCAAGACTTCTAGATCACAGGTCTGGATTCCCAAGCAGAATTTCTGGAATTCAATAATCTTGATCCTCATATCAAAATCAAAGATCTCAATTTAATTTCAGATTTGGTGAGTGATTTGATTGAATTTTCCTGAACTGGTCACATCATCTTTTCTTGAAACTGACGAAGGAGATTAAGTCATGGTCATAGTCTGATTCAGGGTTCGAGTCTAGAAAGGTTCTCCTTGAACTATCTTTCTCGAAGGGTAATATCTCAATTACTACTTTACTGAATTTCGTTCATTAAGTATTTTGCTTAACTGAATTCAAAACTAAACACCTATTCCTATGAGGAATAAATTAATTCTGACTTCGATAGATCTTCTGAATTTTCTCATTACTATCCTCGAGAATATGAAACAGTAGAATTTTCCTTCACAGAGTATTTACTTATTCATTTACCAATATTCATGGGATTTAAACAATGATTAAAGAGAACTCTCATTTTGATTAAAAAAAATTCTGTATGCATCTATTTATGCATAAAATCCAACTTCTATGGAAATAACACTTTTATATAAAAGAAAATCCTTTTATGCATCTATTTATGCATAAAAATCAATTTTGATGAAACTAACACTTTTATAATTGAATTTCTTTTATGCATCTATTTATGCATAAAAATCCATTTTGATGAAAGTAACACTTTTATAATAATAAAAATTCTTTTATGCATCTATTTATGCATAAAAATCAGTATTGATGAAAGTAACACTTTTATAATAATAAAAAATCTTTTATGCATCTATTTATGCATAAAAATCAATATTGATGAAAGTAACACTTTTATAATAAAAAAAATTCTTTTATGCATAAAAATCAATATTGATGAAAGTAACTTTTTATAATTAAAAAAATTTATTTTATGTATATATTTATGCAAAAAAATCAATATTGATTAAAGGAACCCTTTTTAAAATAAAAAAAATTCTTTTATGCATCTATTTGTGCATAAAATCAATATTGATGAAAGTAACACTTTTATAATTAAAAAAAATCTTTTATGCATCTATTTATGTATAAAAATCAATATTGATGAAAGCAATACTTTTATAATAATAAAAATCTTTTATGCATAAAAATCAATATTGATGAAAGTAATACTTTTATAATTAAAAAATTCTTTTATGCATCTATTTATGTATAAAAATCAATATTGATGAAAGCAACACTTTTATAATAATAAAAATCTTTTATGCATAAAAATCAATATTGATGAAAGTAACACTTTTATAATTAAAAAAATTCTTTTATGCATCTATTTATACATAAAAATCAATATTAGTGAAAGTAACACTTTTATAATTAAAAAAATATCCAATATGCATCTTTCTATGCATAGAATTTAAATCTAATGAAAATCACTCTTTTATAATAATAAAAATAACCAATATACATCTTTCTATGCATAGAACTTAAATCTAATGAAATAACACTTTTATAATAAAAATATTTCTACTATGCATTTTTCTATGCTTAGAATGAAAATAACACTTTTAGAACACACAAACGGTGGGGATTACTCTTTTTGAATAATAAAAGATAAAACTTATTTCACAAAATTTAAGAAAATTTTGCCATAACCTCCTTTGTATGGCTGAGCATTTTTCAATTTTTCTTGTCCTTAAGTCACTTAAAAATTATCCCCAAATGGTTTTAAAGCATTCTAAACTAATCCAATTCCACTTTTAAAAGAGAGATAATATGAAAAGTTTAATTCCAACAATTAGATTACTTATCTAGGATAAAAAAAGGCTGAATTTAAGAATGAGAGAGGGGGAAAGCCTTTCCAACAAGGCATAGCATCATTTTACATTTCAAAGAAACAAAAATTAGAAAACCTTAAAAAAAGAATTAAAAAAAGTAGGATTTATAGCTTACATGAATTTCTGAGAGCTTTCCTTTGGCTTGATGGTTTGAGGAATCTACTCTTGTTTGCAACAAGAGTGGCCACCAATTCTTTAGAAGAGGGAATGGTCAAAAACTAATGAATTATTAATAAATTCATAGTTTTTGGGTCTGGAGAGGAGGAGTAGAGTAACAGTGCATAAAACACTATTAAGTTTCTACAAAGGGGGAGGCTTCCATTTATAGGAAAAAGTGAGCTTCTAACCAAGCAAACTGATTCTAGAATTTTCCAGATTAGTTTGGTCAATTTTTAACCATTTTTGGGTTAGTTTAGCTTACTTTTTGGAACTAGACTTGAATTAAGAGAGAGGAAAGATGAAATATCTCAATATTTGAGAATTTAAAACTCTACCACACATGTGAAATAGGTGCCTCCTTCATGAGGGGGAATCCCCACTCTTGAGGTGTCAAAAATTCATTTTTTTAGTATTTCCTTTGGTCCTTAGTCCACTCTTCATCTTATGTGAGTATTTAATCATTTTTGGGTGGATTTTCTTTATTTCTTCTATTTATCTCCTCCCTACATTTGGATGAATCTGATTGGTCCCTCAGAACCTTAATTTAAATTTTTTTGAAAATCTGGACTCCTACTAGGATAAGGCCTTTTGAACAGATTATAATTGATTTCTAATGCACCTTCTGAAAATCTTTTTGAACTTCTGTTTTCGGGGAATTTATTGTAATAACAAGAGATATTTTTCCATCCAAAAATATTTAAAATCTAAATAACCTCTCTCTAGAACATTTTCTCTCTCTAGGTAAAAACAGGTAAAAATAAGATCTTTTATATTTCTGAAGAGGGATTTGAAGATACTGGACATCTTGAGGGCTGGGGAGAGGAATCTTACAATCTCACTGTAGGCTTGATGAAATCAAAAACCATCTTCACTAGCTTGTAGAGCATGCTTGAAAACCCCCTGGTCCATTTGGAATAAGATGGATTCGAAGCGAGCTCGTCGTATGGAGCATTTTCCCTAATTTTTTGGTCGCCTACTACTAAACGCATTGTCGCCATCGATCTGCACCAAATTTCACCGATTTCTTTAAGTTGCATGTGGAGCACTGAGTCTAGTTTGTGCCTCTAAAAGGGCTTGGGCAAAGGATGTGTGTGAAGGAGAGGGAGCTCCTCCACCAGCTGGGGGTGCAAAAGATAGTTGAAAAGAGACTAAAAAGAGGTTTAATTCCTAATCATGATCAGTAGAGTAATTAACAAGGTAATTAGGCTCAAAAATTATATGAATCCTAAGCTTTGCTCTGATACTAAGTTAAATTGCAGCAACAAATGCAAGGATTGACATGATTAGCAAAGGTGATTAAGATGAGATTAGTACGTAATGAATCTAATAGCTTAATGTAGGCATGGATACTAAAAAAATAGCAATTTCTCATTAGGCCAATGCCTCAATTTATAGGTTTTAAATCCACAAGATGCCAAGCATCTAATACCACTGATTTCTCCTTGATTTGTGCCACCTCCCCTAGGGGCACCTTTTCCTAGAATCTTTTCACACCCCTATATTTACTCATGCTACCCTTGATTCTCTCATCAGTAGATTCCTCTCACCTTTTCACTGCTACCCACTTAATTATAGACTCCCTTTTACAGTCTCTTGCTAAGGGGTTGTTCCCGCACACACCCATTCACTTGCATATTTCAACACAACACGATGCCTCTTATACGGGTATAAAGTACCACAACTCTTATTTTTTTACCTTGCATGGTGGAAAAGCTATCATGCTTCTTGTATTGGTTTCTTAGACCTCTTTAATGGTTGTGTATTAGGTGGTGGAGAAGTAGTGTACATGATCGGGTCTACATTCTCGAGCACCCTTCAGATGCATGGGTGTTGTCTAAGGTTGTAAGATTTCTCCCTCCACCTTTTGAGGTGTAAAGGTGTAAGAACCCCCCTTCTGTTCTTGTAATTATTCCTGTCTTTGAAATAGAAGAAAGATCTTGTTTTACCCTGTTCTAGCCTAGAGAGAGAAAATATCTAGAGAGAGATAATCCAAAATTGAGATATCTTTGGATATAAAAATCCTCCTAGTGTCTAAAATGGATTCCTTTGAAATAGAAGTTCAAAATGAACTTTCCAATGTGCATTAGGAATTAATTGAAAATGGTATAAGGGACCTTAGCCTAAGGGTCTACATTTTTAGAAATTTTTGGAGATTATGGTCCAATTAAGGTTCCAATGGGCCAATTGGATTAATCCAAGTGTTGGGATAAGATAAATCCAAAAGAATAAAAGAAAATACCCAAAAATGAGTAAATGCTCATATAAGATGAAGAGTTGACTGAGTACAAGGTTTATTAGTTAAAAATTATGAGATATTACTAAAAAAATAAGATATTTTAGAATAATGATGCATTTTTGACACCTTGGTAGGGAAAGGGGGACTCTTGAGGTAGGCACCTATTTCACATGTGTGGAAGGGTTTTTAATTTAAAAAATTGTGATATTTTTATCTCTCCTAGATCAAACCAAATCAAACAGGGAGCCAAACTGATCCAAATCTTATCCAAATTGAGTCAAATTGAACTTGGAAAATTCTAGAACCCAGTTGGACTTGGTTAGTGGCCTCCCTCACCTATAAATAGACCCTCAGTCATTTGTAATTAAACATTGGAGCTATACCATGCCAGTATTATATTAAAATAATCATATTTTCTATTATCTCTTAAATTTTCCTTTCTCTTGGGAGCTTGGAACTCTCTCTCTCCACAACAACTCTTGGAGTTGCTCTTCTCCTCTTGGTGGACCAATTGATTGGTTGGGGGCTTCACTGAAATTAGAGAATCAAGCCAAACTTGGAGGTAAAATCAAATTTTTATGGTTTTTTTTTCCAATTTTCTCAATAACTTTCTTCTTCTCAACCCCTCTCAAGCTTGAGAAACTTTCAAAAAAAATGATTGTTTTAATTCAAATCAAGCTTTCCCTTAAAGTCTTAGTTTTTAAATTAAGAGAAAGTTCATCTTTATGCTTAATTGTAATGTTTTCTCTCTCTCTCTAAAAGAATAGCCATCTTTATGGCTAAATCCCTTAAAAAAGGATGCTTCTCAATGATAGTCTCTTAATTCAAAGCTAAACTCTAGGCTTGATAAGCTAGAGATTAAAGAAATGATATTTTTATGATTTTGTACTATTAAAATAATAGTAAATTCTTTTAGATTATTTATGAGTAGTTGAAAACTACTCTAATTCATTCTAAATGAGCAATGGATTATCCTAGCAATTTGGGAAAAGGAGGAATGTTGATATTAGCTTAATCTAATGGGATAATCATAGTTATGTTTAATTTTATGGTTAAAATTATGATTTAAATTCATAGTTTGATTCTAAGCATAAAAGAGGAACTACTATCGTATTTTCATTACAAGCTTTTATTCTTTAGGAAAAAAACTGATAATTATCAATAAAAGTAGCGAAGCTATGACAAAATTTTCAAAAAATAATACATATCTTATTTTTATGCATTATGCTAAAAGAGGACTTTCTACTATATTCTAGGATTGAACATCCTATGCAGAAAGAATGATTTTCATCATATTCATGAGAAATAAATTTTTTTGTAATTATGCATAATTAATTGATTATGAGAAAAGAGTAAATTTTGGTAAATTTTTTTTATACAAAAAGAGGAATTCCCATGATAATTGAGATCCAAGTAATTAAATGGTAAAAGAGGAATTTTTGGTAAATTTATTTTTATGCAAAAAGAGAAATTTTTGGTTTAAAAAAATTTATGCAAAAAGAGGAATTCTCATGATATTTGAGATCCAAGTAATTAAATGGTAAAAAAGGAATTTTTGGCATAATTCAAATTATGAGTATTTATCAAAAGTGAAATTTTGAGCATTATTAATTTTATGGGAAATATGGATAGAATTGATTTTTGTAAATCCCATGAATCTTTTACTCAAAAAGAAGAATATTGAATATAATTCACGTGAGAAATTTGAGAAAGAATATGAAAATATCCATTGAGAAAAAGTACCTTTAACTAGGCCAAGCACTTGGCAAAAACTTAGAAAAGTCTGGCATTGGTATCGAAAGTAGAAATCAGTACTAAAAGTGGATGTGATAAGATGTGATGTGGAGCCAAATGAATGTGACGGGATGTAAATGGATGCGATGTGATTAGATGAGATGTGAATGTGATAAGAGGAGATGTAAATGTGATATGTGATAAGATATGAATGTGATGTGATAAGATGTGAATGAGATGTGATGAGATGTGAGTGGATGTGATGAGATGTGAGTGGATGTGATAAGATGTAAATGGATGTGGATGTGAATGTGATGAGATGTGATGATATGTGAAAGGATGTGATGTGATGTAAATGGATGAGAATGAGATGCGATGTGATAGATGTGCATGTGGATGAATGGATGGATGTGGATAGATGTGAATGAGAATGAATGAATGGATGTGGATGAATGTGATGAGCTATGAATGGATGTGGGGTGATATGGATAGATGTGGATGTGATGTAATATGGATGGAATGAATGTGGTGTGATATGGATTAATGTGGATGTGATGTAATGTGGATGGAATGAATGTGGTGTGATATGGATAGATGTGGATGTGATGTAATGTGGATGAAATGGATGTGATGTGATGTGAATGAACTCAGGTATGGATTTGGTTGATTGGCCTTGCTGGTCCTCAATTGCTGGTCCTCAACGGATGAGTCCATGACTCTTTTATATGGATTTGTTGGTTGATCTTGCTGATCTTCAATAGAGAGTCCATCTGGATTTTTCTTATGTGATTATATTTTCGGGTACTATGAACTAGGAACTATTGAAAAGGCTCCTGAGTGAAGAGGTGGTGAGCGTTCTGGTTGCCAATGATGCCATAGGTACATCGATGAAGGAATGATTGGAATTTAGAATTCAAGCTGGATATTTTGGAGGATTATGATTAGTGATACTATGGTTTCATTAAAAGATTGTTTTAAAGACAGCTCAATCTGTGAAAGAGGCAATTTCATATTGGGTGTGTAAGTGGTGTGACTATCTTGAAGTTGCTTGAAGCCCCGGTAGACCTTTACTACATTAGAATAAAATATCCTCGGTGAGGGAAGTTTTTTTGGTTTGGTTTTGGAAGAACCAAGGGATCAATCTCTTGTCTGGATATCCGTGGGCAAGGCCCCAAGTGAGAGGTTTTACCGTGCGCAAGAAGTGCTACTTCCACTACTAGTATCCGAGAATTCGTTGCGTGGAGGGGGTAGGGATCTTTCAGAGGTGAAGGAGAAAGGATTTTTCCCGAAGAGTGGATCGACGAGCTTCAGAGAAAGGATACATCGATACTTTGTCCATGGTGGTTAGACTACTCAGAGGGGGAGTTTCCTCCAGAGAGGAGGCTGAGCCGTTTCAAAGTACGTTTCCTTGTGCATAGTATTTAATTTGTACGAGATATGAAGCCTGTTTTTTGGGAGTTTACAATTCTAATGTTGGTTGACTGCAGTGGCCAGAAAGGGGAAGAAGCCTCCCACCGAGCAAGAATTGACCCCGAGAAGAAAAAGGGTAAGAAATCCACACCTCTGTTGTCCCAAAAAAGGTAGTGGCCAGACTGGGAGGGATGACTTAGATGAGGGATCTGAGGACATCCATTCCAAGGATGATGAGCATGAAGATGAGTGGCAGTCCCATGTATAGGGCAAAGAGCAGGTGACCCCTTCGCATATGGCGAGACCCAAGAGCAGGGGTCGGAGAGTTCAAAAGATGATGAGGTAGACCTCTTGGGATCTAGTAAGTAAACTTCACATGTTAAAGCATTCATTAGATCATTTATTCATCAATGCTCATAACATGTATTTGGTGTTGTGTAAATGTAGACTACCGTCCCATTGTGGTGGTGAACCCCCTACACTTAGTTTTGAGCTCGAACATTGATCACCTCCGTCTCGCGCTTATGGGAAAGTGAAAACACAGGTACGATGTCTCAGGCATGTGAGTGACTCTCTCCATTCATCGTCATTATAGCGTTTGCACTCCCCTTACATGCTTTGTTGTTCCAGGACTCTTACAATATTGCAACGATTCATGGGATCTCTGACGAGGTGGGGTAGCATGGACTCCTTCGATAGCCTTGGGTGGAGGCGTGCGCTTGGTGTGGGCTGATTTTCCTACAGATACGTGTCTCCACAAGGGCGCTTTAGAGATTCCTCAGTGGAATGTTTTTTGAGAGATGCTTGTGGAGTTGGCTTTTGTGCTTGCTGCATAGTTCCAAAATGCCAATGGCACTATGGTGTGCACTCTATGTGCCAAGCACCTAGGGATTGTTGTGCAGGAGAGGCAGGAACTTGGAACTTCACATTGCGAAGGACTTTGTTCTTGTGCATCCCATGATATCTCTATGTCATGTCAGAAGATGGCTAAGAAGAGGTGAGTGCAGGATTCTTTGGTTTTTGTGAAAGTCAAGCTCAATGATTTCCCTCCCTAATGTACTTACTAGTGTGTTTAAGTAGTTCTCTAGTTTGTTCATTGCTATCTTCATGCACCCCAATGAGAGTACGTCCACTCGTCCAAAGTATGGAAGGCGGGGAGGCGAGGTAGCTGTAGTCTGCAAAGGTTTTGAGGTTGGCAGTTATATCTTCTTGGAGCTAAAAGCGGAGAAGGAAACTTCCCCATACCAATTGGATGCAAAAGGGGATCCCATCTAATCTACTATTGAGCATAGCAATCCTTTCGCAAGGTAATCATGTGCACGATTCAAGTAGTGAAATCGTTATATAGTCAATGTCTTAGACATTGTTGTCCATTTGTACATATGGTAATTGTGGGCTTCTACTATGGCAGGTGGTTACTCGGGACATTCATTGAGGATGCAATCCTAGATTGCTTTGCTGCTGGTACTGGGTCCATGGCGGCTAGAGCATTTAGGACACTATTGAGGCGATGCGAGAAATTACATATTTATTGGGAGCCAACCCAAAATGGTCAAAGGAGGACCCTATGAACATTTCCCAACCATGGGGGGAATGAAACCCTACACATAAATCAATTAGTGGAAGAATACAGAACGCTTTCATTGTGTCATTTAAGCTATAAAATAACGCTTGAATCCGAGAATTTGAAACTGAAAGTCTCTTTCGACCCATTATCAACAAGAAGACTAAGATGGCGATGCTAATTACATCGGTTACTAATTGTAGGAGTAGTTGAATATTTGCTTCATTATACATCACTATCGATCGAATAGTTTTGTTGTACGCATTTGTATCATAATTCCACAATTGAGTATCTACAGAATTTCTAGTCGCATCATTTAACCAAAGTAATGCTTCTACTTTCCGAAGCCGCCTCAGAGCCCTTTCCTTTTGAAAAGAATTGATAAAGATTTGTGTTTGAGAGATGTTCAACTCCTAATCCAACGACATTGCATCAGCATGGTGAGCAACGAGGTGTGCCTTAGTTCATGTCTACAACCACTTTTCGCTGTGCATGATGATTTGGGTAACCAATTTTTCAGGGATGAGGTCAATGAGACTGTTCAACGAGAGAACATCAGATGGAGGTGGGGGCATCATATCCTCTAGTCCTCCCAATACCCCATGAGCCCAACACAGTCTAGTGCGTTGTCATGGCCACCTGGTGTTCCAATATGGAGCCCCAATATCGACATGTCTTGCCACATACATCCCCCATAGCTTCATTTGTAGTTCCATCATGGGCACCACGGCCTGATTTGGCAAGGACACTTTTTCCACCTACACTTGCACCATTTGGTAGAGAGGTCCCTACCCCATACCACCTCCCTTCTTCCACCGATGAGTCCAACGTCCGTACTAATGTATTTTAGTAGCTTGTAATGTTTGAAAGAAATTGGTTTAAGACATTATTGTTGTTCAATCATATTATGACAATGGCTTTGTTTTTTTATTCTTTCATGGCATATATTTTTGAGAGAGATGATGCAATTGGAGTGAGATCTCAATGACACGAGAGAGAGAGAGAGAGAGAGAGAGAGAGAAAGAGAGAAAGAGTGTATGATTGAGACATTAAAATAATAACAATTGTGCTTAAAGTAGTTTTTCTTATGCTTAAAATAAGAATTATATTCCTCTTGCAGTTATAAAAATAGTAGAGATTCCCAGGTTCTTCTAAACACTCTTCTTCTAGACACATCCCACACCACTCTCCCCTTATATCTTCATATTGCACAACAGAGTCCTTGTGAACTCTATGGTTATGGCTTCATCTAATAATCCCTCTAATACTACTATGTTTGCAACCATCTTAAGTAAATCTCTTTAACCTTTCATGCAACTCAAAGAAAAGGAACCAAGATCAGATGTCATTTTGGAGGCATGGACAACAATGTCTGAAGTAAATGAGCTCTACAAGATGCTGAAAATGCCAAGTGGTAGACCTTGCAGACAAGAACATGCTAGAGGTGAAAGCAGCTTCAGTGATTGGGATATGGAGAGCTTTTGGCATCATTGAAGAGGCAAAGGAGGATCCTTTAAGAGTTGAAGTTTCCACCTTCATTCACAAGTTAGGGTAGATGGAAAAGGCGAAGATGATAGTTGAGGCCCAAAATGCTTTCATATGGTATCTTTATAAAGAAGTACAAATGATTGTGTCATGTTGTAGGTGTTTCTCGTGTAATGTTGTGACCTTTTAAGTTTGCTAGGGAATATAAAATGGAAGTTTAAGATTATAATATGGTGACTTTGTAAATAAGTTGCAATGGTAGTTATAACTTGATATGGATTGATAGTTGTAAATGAGTTGCAATGTGTATAGTGATCTTGTATCCATCCACTCCTCTCCTCTACTGTCACTATGAGTCGTAATGTGCCAGACAATAGAGAGACAATAGAGGGAAGGAAGTGTAGAGAGAGAAACCGCTCACCTAAACACCAAAATGTGCTCGCTCAAAAATTCTCGCCCAAAAAAATAAACCCTTTTTGTAGCAAATGTGTTGCCAAGACTTCAAAGAGAGGGGGAGGTAGAAGAGGGGGAGGTAGAAGAGGGCTAAGACAAAGCAAGGCAGATTTGATTTCAAAGTCTCAAGAGGATAACATGGAAGGCTCTGAAAATAATGAAAACATTAATGTGGGCATGGGAGAAGATGAAGGTAGAGATACAGCTAGAGAGAACAATGAAGAGGAGGAGCATTTGAATGAGAAAGAGGAAAGATTACAAATGGTACTCTGCATCTTGTGTCCAAAGATGTTGAAAGAATATAGAGTCACGGATGAGAGTAGCATTTCCATGTTCCAAGGTGAATACATCCTCAAGAGGGTCAGAATAGTGAGTTTCTTTGAATGTCCTCCTTTGGCGGATTTCTTTATGGTTCTTTGCCTTGACTTGCATGGGATATGGTCACAGAGGAGCATGTGTGATATGGGATATCAGTGGTGGCATCTTCTTTGCTTTCTGATCATGGATGTCTATTAATCATGGCGTATGATTGATCTTTTTTGCTTGTTGCATGGGAAACCTTAGTGTGGTTCAAAGAATTAAATCATAATTTAGGTGCTTTTAGGACATGCCATAGTGTTAACGAAACCCTACCCTAACATGTCGTGGAAAGTTTCCTACCCGCCGCCAAGCTCGAGCAATGCTTAAGAGCTCCATCATAGCTGCTCATCACCGTCGTCCTCCCGCGCTCACTGTCACCCCAAGGTGGTTGCTCTAATCTAATGGGTGATGTATCCTCTCTCACGACGAAGATTGTGTGGGTCTCTACAAGAGATGATTGCATTGGTAGCCTAATCACTCAAGCAAGAGGGAGAGAGAGGAAGCAAGAGGGAACAAGTGATTAGCACTAATCACTCCCAAACCCTAACCCTACTAAGCACACCACACATGCTAGATTAGAGTTGCAAGAGAGAGGGAGAGGGAAAACTCCACTTCTATTGCACAAATGGGAGAATGAGTTACAAACAAGAGAAATTGGCTTTTATAGTTCAAAGCCTTTTCCCACTAGGCCACTCGGGACTAGGTGACTCGGGGCGTCCAAAACATAGTTACAAGGCTTTTCTCTATGGTTTGGCTAACTAACCAAGATCCTCTTGTCTATCCATCGAAGCTCAATACTTGGGAGCATCTTTAGGGCATTTCCCTCATCAAATGACAGGATTTAGAATATATAGTGCCAGCACCCATTACATAAGTGTGATGACATCTGTTAAACCAATATGTCCTTAACATAATCCCCTTCCTAAAGTCAATCGCGTCCTCTCGTGATCAATAAGAGGTTATCGAGGCACACAGGGAAGTATAGCACTTGGTTGGTTCTCGTGTCTCTCCAAAAATGAGAGGGGGTGGGGGAGTTAGTAAGATGGAAAGAAGTTAGTGGAGTACTGGCGATTAAGTATCCAGCTTTGATGGGCTCTTATGGGTTTTCTTTCTTTTATATGCCCAATAGTACTCTTTTTTTGTGTTTTTTTTTGTCGCCTTTGTAGTAGGACATTCTCATTAGAGGAGTTGAGTACTTAAATGAGGAGTCTGAGTACTTGAATGAGGAGACTTGCATGGAATAATTAATGACCAGTATCCAAGTGGGAGGTGGTATTAGTAAGGAGGGATTAGTAAAATAGTGTTAGTAAGCAAGTGGCAAGGGGGGAATTCCAGAGGGACAAGGAGGCAACACGCATGGAGCCTTCCTATGCTCCGAGATGTTGTATGTCGATGGCGATGTACATGAAGCTCTTGCATCTTTGTCAAGACACCGTAATGGGTATCTTGGCTCTCATGGATGTTAATTCATCATGTTGCAGTGTTCTCTCTTTTTCCTTTGGTGGTTTGGGTGAACTGCTAAGGGGTATGGCTTGGGAGCCAAATGACAGAATTGCCATCATGGAAACCTTGAGCTTCTAAGAGACGTTTAGGCACCCAACGTTGCCGACGACGAGTGATGAAGGTCTGTGGTTGTTGAGGCTTCCGGATTTTTTTGGGTGGTGAGGCTTTGAGCTATGATGTGTTTGTCGATGTAAAGGAGAGGCTTTGAGCTATGATGTGTTTGTTGATGCAAAGGAGAGGCTTTTGACGGTGGCTTTGGGAGCCATAGGTGTGTGTTGCCTTCATGGAAGCCTTGAGATTTGAGTACGTCGATAGGCACCCAACGTTGTTGGCTGCACTGCCGCTTGGGGATTCCTAACCTGTGGGGCTAGGGGACCTTTTGTCTCGTGGCTTCCTAGGGAGTTGATGTGGGAAATGAGCATAGGTGGCATGCTTGGATAGCCAAAGGTGAGTGTTGCCTGCATAGTAGCCTTGTGCTTGTGCTTCCTAGGGAGTTGATGTGGGAAAACCAAACCAACGTAGAAGCTTTGGCTTATGGTTGGTTTTTGTTGGCTTAGTTGGCTTTTTGCACTTGGCTTTTAGAGATGGCCATTTGGGGATCCATAGTTCTGTGTAGCCATCATAGAATCCTTGAGTGGCAAGAAGATTCTTGGGCACCCACCATTGACTATCATGAGATAAAGATATAAGGTTGGGGTGCTTTGCAGTGTGGGTGGTCAAGGTTGTAGAGTTGAGGGGCAATGTGAATGATGAGGCTTGATTGTCATTGGTGGATGGTGTTGACAGTGACCGATTGATCAGCTTTGGTGTGTATGATTTCCTCTTGGGGACACAAGGGGACACAAGAGCGCTGTGGCATTTTGGCCATTGATTTCCATGGTGGCCATTTTTTTATGCTAATTGATTTGGCAGTGAGTGGCATCAATCCACTCTTTTCCAATTATTATCCGGCTTTGGAGTGCTCCTGCATAAATGACATGAAATCTGCACTCCAATTGGTTATTTTCTATAGAAATCTTAGGAATAAAATACCCAACACTCATTAGATGCATTTTGTGTAATATTTGAATGTAAGTGTCTTCTTTTGTTAGTGTGGGTGTTCCAAGAGTTTTCCACACCTCCAAGAATATGAGATTGGTGTGGACCATAGGATATATGTGGGCTCGTCACCGTTGTAAACCATTGTCGGTCGAGATTCCAATCCATATTCTTGGTGGGTTCAATTCTGGTTGAAGTGCAGGAGCAGTGGAAGATTTACGAGTTATTGTGGGGGGTATGAGAATACCCTTTGTGGAAGCCGTTGGTGGGGGCAGAGGATCAGATTTAATGCATTCTCCGTCCTAGAGGACCATTATTAGCATACCCTTGGGAAGCTTGAGGGTGGCAGTGTTGTCAACAGAGTTGATTGTACTTGTAGCATTCTGGACGACCCAACTTCTGCCCTAAGGATGACTACTTTTATCTCACCTGTGGGAACCACATAGAACTTACAAGCTAATTGATTAGATACAATATATATAGTTTGTGTAAAGGACCCAAGGCTTTGTATGCGTAGTCCACCCGGCAATTGAATTTTGGCATGGACATTTTTAAGAGATGGTTTGCCCAGAAAGACCCAAGTTTCCCATGGCAAATGATTGTGGGTAGCTATGGGAGATCGCAAGGCACGTTTTTGTTACATATTCCTGCCAAAGGGAAAATCTATCCAGACCCTAAGGGTGGTTGTTTTAGGTTGTGGAGATACACTTACCCTCAGGGTGTTAAGCGAGGCAATGGCTTTGTAGGGATCATGGAGGGTCTGGCTATTTGGTAGCACGAATTGTGTGCCGATTTTACAAGATCGAGGTGGGTGTTAAGTGTAGCAAAGATTTTCAGCTAGTCATGTTCTCAACTTCGTCTCACTATTGACATAAGCGACCGTGCATGGCACCCATGCATCATCAAGCTCTTGATGATTGACAAGCATTGCAAACAAAGAGCTTGTTGCTCTTGGCAGTGGTCACAAAGTCTTCAACAAAGAGAGCCTTGGACATGGGATGTGAGTGCTAGTTATATGTATTGACATTAAGCGTTTGAGACCCTCTGCGGAGGTAGACATGATGCATGTCCCAATCATGGATCAATTGTGTTTGTCGCATGAAGGGTCTACCTAGGATGTTGTCATATGCGGCGTTACTAAAGTCCATGACCTATGAATGTGAGGTGGAATGTCATGTCACAGACTTTTACCTTAAGGTCATGCACTATGCCTAGGGGTTTTGAAGATTTCCCGTCTACTACGAGCTTTATGACCAAAGTGGTATGAGCAAGCAGTGGTTGGCCCCAATTTTCCCAGCATGTTCATGTGAGGATGCTTACGCAACAACCTCCATCCAGGATGACTTTGACCACATGTTCATTATAGAAAATGGACAAGGCTATGTTTGTGTCATCACCTTCAAAGTAGTGGCCCAGTGCATTTATGCAAATTATTAGTGCGCCTTTGGGTTGTGGGTTGTGGTGATGGAGTAAGTCTGGATGTTGGTGCTCAGATTCATCCAAGGAATCTAAGTTATCTCCCTCCTCCCACAGAAGCCTAAAGTTTGCATTCCATCCAATCTCGAAGGTCATTCCATAAATTTGGACTACCTTTTAACAAGGTGCCAATGGGCATGTGGATTTGGGAAGAAGGGAAGGCTGAGAGGCCGGGCAGGATGGGTAGGAGCTTTCTGAGGCGCATGGGGCCTTGATCGTAAGGTGGACTAGAAATAGTATATGTAAGTTCAATTTGGTCCTTGTTTGATAGGGGTGGAGGTTGAGATTTGGGTTCCATAGTAGGAGGGTAAAAGACCTCAAAAAATCTTGTGTGGGCACAACATGAGTCTCTATCATCAGACTCTGTCTCACTGTTCTCATCGAGTTGTTCGATGTGAACATGGGAGTTAGGTTTGGCCGTTTGTGGAATAGGCACCAGAGGATTTGGGGGCACGTGGGGGAAAATCCTTATTTATCAATGTCATGTTAGCAAACAGATCTAGCCATGAACGTAAGCGGGGGCTCCTGCCTTACCTGGTGCAAAAGTTCAGGTTCTATGGGGGATGGTGCAAAATCAAGCACTGGAACGAGGGTTACAAAAATGGGAGATGGCTCTAGTTAAGAGCTTGGTATTTCTATACCAATGTTTGGGCCTCCTGAAGACATTGCTTCTCAAGGATGGCATTAGGATATGTGGCCAGCCAGGCTCCATGGGGGAGTGGTAGTTCGGCATGATCATCACTCCCGCAGGAGGATGATGCAGGAGGATGATGTGGTCTTTGTTGAGCTAGTGCAGATGCTAACCCGATCTTCACCGTGGCCAATGTGCTTAGAGTGTTGTTTCTTTTGGATGTGGCCTTCTTTAGCTTGGCCTGCTCTGTGATGACATTCAATGGGATAGTTGCAATCTTCCCATGTTGAATGCTCAACACATCGAGAGATGGTAGGCCTTTGATTGTGGAGTGAGAAACTGATTTTGCAAAGGGCAATCCTTGATGTGAGACCCCCTCCCCCTCTGCAATGCCCCCTCCGAGGGTGCTAGCAGCGGAAGCAGCATCAGCCTCTCGCGTGGGCAGGGATCCACACTCGAGGCCTTGCCCATAGATATCCGAACAAGAGACTAGCCTGGCGGTTCCTCCCAAACCGAACCCGAAAAAACTTCCCTCACCCGGAAGGCACGGGCGATTCCACCAGGAAAATCATCTAATGGGAGAATTGATCTAATGAGTCAAAGTCTTAACTAACCAAACTGATCCGACCAAACCCAAAAGTCACATGGTCAGATCAAGGAAGAGACTTGCACTTGGTCCATAGAATCACTGCTTTTCCCCCCCTTTAGTGAGGCATAGCCGTTGATTCCCTCCCACAGAACAAGGGTCTTCCTAGTACTTAATCTAACTAACGTAACTTAATTGTAACTATTTGTATCGCAAGAATCCCCCAATCCAGGCTAACCGACCCATGGGTTAGCCAACTGCCCAACCATTGTATTGGTGGAATTCCTTTATAAAAATTTGGTTATTTTTTGCCCGGGTACCGAGGAAAAGAGTTCCTAGGCCCCCTAGTCGGCTCTTCAAGCAAAATTCAAGGTAGTCATACCACTTACACACCTAATATGAAATTACCATTTTAACAGATTCGGCTGTTAAAATGGTAATATGAAATTACCATTTTAACAGATTCGGTTGTTAAAACAATCTTTTAATGAAATCATAGTATTACTGATCATAATCCTCCAAAATAGTCCAATGTTTTACAAAATATATCATCGGGACTCTCCATTTTGAAGACCAACTGGTCAACCAACGAGATCCAATATCAAAATGCAGTTCACAAAAGTAATTATTTTCAATTCATCCGTATCTTCCTTGATGTACGCATGGGTGTCCTAGCAACCGCGAGCTCATGCATCACCTGGTCAGAAGGATCCTACTTAGGTGTCCTAGCACTTCACTCAGGGACCACTTCGTTGGTCATCACCCATCGTACCAAAAGCCCACCATTTTAACCATACCGAGGCTAGTTAAGACCTTGGTAGGCTTTGCCGCGAGCAACCTCTCTCAATGACTCCCTACCAGCTGTTGTTTGGCAACAATGAGTCTCTCCTTAGTTAATCACATACCAAATGCTTCCTCCAGCATTCTGGCATAAAACAGTCCTTTAAAAGAAAACAGAGGTTCTATGCAAGTAGAATTCCTAGTTCACGATTGGTTTCACAAAACTCTTTTTCCGTAATCCAGATTTTCTTAATGAGAATCATTGATCTCTCATCAAGGTAATCTACCCATCATTTGACTGAATTTCCAACTAGATTCTTGGTGATTTCGCTTAAGGGAAAACTACGCTAATTCAATGGTAGTCTATTATTTGTGTCAAGAATTGGAATTGGTCTCGAGGTTTTTGCTTGATTCAGATTTGAAAGATGGGCAAGTAGTTTACTGGCTGCCCTTCTCATAGTCGTGGTCTAACCAAAATTATTCGATTTTCTTCTAGCTTTAATTACTAAGGATTTTCTTCAGATAAAATTCTACTGAACTTCTAACCGTTAGGAAAATTCTAACTTTATGAATTCCATTCCTTCCTAAGCACAATAGATTAAGAAATAGTTCTATACGAGAATATCGGGATTTTATAAAAGTACTCTTCTTCCATTAATCTAATTTTGGGTATATATCAATTTGGTAATTTATCCACATAAAAATATCTAAGAATATTCTTTCCACCAATCTAATTTATCAACATTAAAATACCCTAATCTTCTAGGTGAAATTATGGTGAAAGTTTCTCTTTTGTCATTAAAGTTAATTTAAACCTTTTTCTACTTAATTGCATTTAAATGATTGAATACCAAATGTCGTGGGAATTCCTCTTTTATCATTTAAAAATTCTTATGCATAAAATAAATTTATCAAAAAATCATCTTTTAAATTAAATAAAAATATCCATTATTTTGAATATGTCAAAAATTTCTCTTTTTTCATTTAAATGATTGAATTCCAATTGTCATGAGAATTCCTCTTTTATCATTTAAAAATTCTTATGCATAAATTTATCACAAATTCCTCTTTTTCTTAATTAAATAATTATGCATAAATATAAAAAAAAGTATTCTTTCCTAAATACGGTCAAAATCATTCTTTTTGCTTTACATTTCTAAACCTACAATATGGTAGGAGTTTCTCTTTTAGTATTATACATAAAAATAAGATATGTATTTTTTTCAGAAAAAAATTGCCATAACTTCCTTGTTGCTATTACTGATAATTTTCAAATTCCCCTAAAAGAATAAAAGCTTGTAATAAAAATATGATAGAAGTTATACTTTTAAGCTTAAATTTAAACTATGAATTTAAATCAAAATTTTAACCATAATTATGATTATCCCATTAGATTAAGCTAATTTCAATATTCCTCTTTTTCCAGTTTGTTAGGATGATCCATTTCTCATTTAAAATGAGTTAAAGTAGTTTTTTAACTACTCATAAACAATCCAAAGAATTAACTATTATTTTAATAACACAAAATCATGAAAATATCATTTTCTTAATCTCTAGCTCATCAAGCCTAGAGTTTAGTCTTAAAATAAGAGATTACCTTTGAGAAACATTCATTTGTTAAAGAATTAGCCATAGAGATGACTATTATTTTTTAGAGAGAGATTTGCTTAAATAAAGAATTATAAATAAGCATAAAGATTAACTTTCTCTGTGGAATGTCTAGGGGCTACAATTTTCTAGGCATCTTGACTCTCTCTGCCTTGACTCTCTAACACATTAAGCATTACCGCACATGATCAAGTACATCCTTTTTGAGTCCTGGCCCAGAAGAAGCTTTTCTTCACAGACATAGGGGTTTTTATAAACCCTAGATGTCCATCTATCAGGCTATCATGGGCTTCTCTCAGAATCTTATCCTTTATTCCCACATCATTGGGAATGCATAACCGATTATTATAATACATGCATCCTTCATCCAATTTGTACCCAAGAACTCTATCCATTTCCTGAGGAGTCTTGCTTTCCAGCATCAGAAGGGTAGCAATAAGGGCAAAGAATTTGTCCTGCATGATTTTCTCTCTTGCTTCACTAATCAATGGATTTGACACCAATGTCATTGCAAGCAAGGAGGCTATTCTGCCGAGTGCATATGTTACCACATTTTTTTTCCTAGCCACCGATACTTGATTTGAAAATCAAATTCCTGTAGGGTCTGCATCCATCTCCTTTGACGCATGTTGAGATTCCTTTGGGTAAAGATCCACTTCAAACTTTGATGATCTGTTAAGGTGAACCTTTGTCCCAAAAGATAATGTCTCCAAAACTTCAGAGCATAAACTACTGAGAGTAAATCCAAGTCATGAACGGCATAATTTCTCTCATGTGTTCTGAGCTTTCTGGATTCATAGGCCACTGCATGACCTCCCTGCATAAGAGCACCACCTAAGGTGAAACCACTGGCATTAGTAACTACCTCAAAAGGTTTGGTAAAATCTGGCAATTGAAGGATAGAGTTAGTTACTAAGGCTGTCTTCATCTTATCAAAGGCACTCTAACACATAGCAATCCATTGAAATAGGGTACTCTTCTTAAGAAGGTTAGTTAAATGGGATGATATCTAAGCATACATGGGTATAAAGATTCTATACCATCAGGTTAATCCTAGGAATCCTCTGACTTCTTTTACCATCTTGGATTCTGGCCACTCTACGACTGCTTGGATCTTTACGGGGTCAAGGGAAATCCCATCTTTAGACTATAAATCCCAAGTATTCCTCCTAATCAACAAAGAAAGAACACTTGCTCTTTTTTGCAAAGAGTTTGTGCTTCCTTAGGATTTCCAGGACCTTACGCACATGATCTTCATGATCTGTAGTAGCATTCTTTGAGTATACTAAGATGTCATCAAAGAAGATAAGAACAAAATCATCCAAGTATTCTCTAAGAATATCCTGCATAAGATGATTAAATGTCGTCGGGGCATAAGTCAATCCAAACGGCATGACTGTGAACTCATAATGCCCATAGTGTTGAATGCTATCTTTAGGATGTGGTGTTCTTTGATTTTGATTTGGTAGTACCCGGATTTGAGATCTATCTTTGTGAACATTTGGGTTCCACTTAATCGACCCAGAAGTTCATCGATCCTAGGGATAGGATACTTATTCTTAATTGTTAAACTAATTCATTTCTCTATAGTCAATACAGAGTCTTAATGTTCCATCCTTCTTCTTTCTGAAAGAGAACAGGTGCACCCCAAGGTGAAACACTAGGTCTGATGAATCCCTGCTCTAACAGTTGTCTTAACTACTCTTTAAGTTCTATGGCTTCAGGGACTGACATTTTGTATGCAGGTTGGGCTACTGGCTGAGCTCCGAGGGTTAACTCGATCTCATGATCTACTTTGCAAGTCGGAGGCATCTCAGTCAGCTCTTCTGGGAACACATCTGCATACTCACGTAACCACTCTGGGTCTTTAGCATTGCATTTTATGTCTACCGAATTCATCTTAACGACATAGACAGCCTACCTCTTTTTGTAAGATTCCTCCCTCCAACTTTTAAGGTATAAAGGAGTAAGAACCTCCCCTTCTAATCTTATAATTATTCCCCTCTCTGAAATAAAAGAAAGATCTTGTTTTACCCTGTTTTGGCCTGGAGAGAGAAAATGTCTAGAGGGAGGTAGTCCAGAATTGAGATATTTTTGGATATAGAAATCCTCCTAGTGTCTAAAATGAGTTCCCTTGAAATAAAAATTCAAAAAGAACTTTCCAATGTGCAATTGGAATTAATTGAAAACAGGTATAAAAGGACCTTAGCCTAAGAGTCTAGATTTTCAAAAAAAATTAGATTATGGTTCAATTAAGGTTCCTATGGGCCAATAGGATCAATCCAATTGTGAGGAAAAGATAAATCCAATTTATAAAAGAGAAATACCCAAAAATGAGTAAATGCCCACATAAGATGAAGAGTTGACTGAGTACAAGGTTTATTAGTAAAAAACTATGAATATTACTAAAAAAATGAGATATTTTGGGTATAATGATATATTTTTGACACCTTGGTAATGAGAAGGGGGCTCTTCAAGGAGGTGCCTATTTCACATGTATGGAGGAGTTTTAAACTCAAAAATAATGAGATATTTTTATCTCTCCTCTCTCCTGGATCAAACCAAATCAAAAAGGGAGCTAAATTGGTCCAAATCTTGTCCAAATTTAGCCAAACTAAACCTAGAAAATTCTAGAAACTAGTTGGACTTGGCTAGATGCCTTCCTCACCTATAAATAGATCCTTAGTCCTTTTTAAAAAAATAGGTGAACTATACCATGCCAGTATTATACTGAAATAATGATATTTTCTATTATCCTCTAAAAATTCTCTACAATTTGGAGAGAATGGAGTTTCTCTCTCTTCAACCTTCCTTGGAGTATTCATCAACATACTAAACCAATTGATTGGTTGGGGGCCTCTCCTTAGACTAAAGAATCAAGCAAAATAAGAGGTAAAGTGTGATTTATGGTCTTTTTCTTAATCTCTAAATGTTTCTCACTTCTCAACCCCTCTCAAGTTTGAGAAGTATTCAATTGAATGGCTCTTTAATGCAATTGAAGCTCTCTAATGGATTTTAGTGATTAAACACATAAAGTTTTCATTTATGCTTTAATTAAAATGTTTTTTTTAAAAGCATATCTCTCTCTCCCCCAAAAAATGGTCATTCTTATAACCTATTCTATATTCAATTAATGCTTCTCATGGAGAAATTCTCTATTCACAAATCAAACTCTAGGCTTGTGAAGCTAGAGGTTTACGAAAATGGTTTTTATACTTATATGCTTGAAAAATATGATAATATCCATAAATTGGATTTAATGCTAAAAAATAGTTATACTATCATAATTATTTTACTATGTCTTATTCTTTTTATAAAAAATAAAAATTACCACTAATAGCAGCGAAACTATGGCAAAATTTTTAAGAAATTGATGCATAATTCATTCTTATGCATAACGTGAAAAGAGGAATTCCTATCATATTCTAGGATTGAATATCCTAGGTTAAAAGAATGGTTTTTGTCACATTCAATGGAAAATTAATTTTTAAGTTTATGTGTAATTAAATAATTAGAAAATGAGAAAATTATGGTAAATATATTTAATGATAAAAGAGGAATTCCTATGACATTTGGAATTCAATCATTTAGATGGGAAAAGAGAAATTCCAAGCATATTGGAATTATTGGATATTTTATTTAAATTCAAAGATGAATTTTAGATAAATTTATTTTATCAATGAGAAATATTGAAATGGTAAAAGAGAAATTCCTATGACATTTGAAATTCAATCATTTAGATGGGAAAAGAGAAATTCCTAGCATATTGGAATTATTGGATATTTTATTTTAGATAATTTATTTTATAAGAAATATTTGATGATAAAAGAGGAATTCCCATGACATTGGAATGAAAATAATTAAATGCAAAAAGAGGAATTCCCATGGTATTTGAGATCCATGAAATCAAATGGGAAGAAGAGAACTTTTTAGTATAATTCAATTTATGATTATTCATCAAAAGTGAAAATATGGGTAGAATTGATTTTTGTAAATCACATGAATTTTTTTATTCAAAAGATGAATATTGAATATAATTCAATTGAGGAATTGAGAAGGAATATAGAAATAGTCGTCGAGAAAGGAACCAAGGAGATGGACTTTGGTTGCATCGTGTCAAAAATTGCAAATGCCTGACAGATTTGGTTAAATACGAGGTCTCCAACTCCATGGAATTTCAAGATAAGTTTAAAAATTTCACCCACATAGGTTTTTTATGTGATGTTTATGGGTGAAAGTGTTGTGACACTCCCCTTCCTAGAGTTTGTGCTAAGCTCAGAATATCAAGTTGTGGCACAAGGGGAGGTGGTGCAAGGGTGGGGGGTGGGAATAGATCTGTGGTGGATAGAGAAGAAGATACATGAGTGTGCTCAGGGCGTCTATCCACGTTGGGGTGTAGATATGGAGGGGCCCCACTAGATGAGGTCTCTTGAAAAATCTTTTCACCCTCATGAGACGAAGTGTGTGTGGCATGGCAACCACACGGGAATGTGCAATTGGGACGGGGGCGCCAAATAGAATGGAGGCATTGGGGGCATGCAACCATGGCCGAAAGGCATCCATGGTGTGCGGGGAAGCTTAGAAAAGCTTCAAACGGTGCATGCACGCAGGCCTGAAATAGGAGTTTTAGCTCACTTTTTCTTGACACACGTGAATGTACCCTTAAGGTAAAAAAGGTATTTTGAGATGTTTTATGCATGTAAAAAGGACCCTAGTGAGTCGAGGAGGTAGACCAAAAGCACCTCTAAAGATTTGGAAATTTTATTTTATTTTTAATATTTTTTTCGAGGTTGGTACATCCGTATGCTTAGGTTGGTACGGCTGTACGCTTAGGATGGTATGCCCTTGGCTAAGGTTGGTATGGGTGTACACTAATTGGGTGTACACTAAGGATGATATGCCCATGGCAAAAAAAAAGAAAATGGAATGGTATGTCCGTATGCTTAGGTTGGTATGGTTATATGCTTAGGATGGTACGTCCGTATGCTTAGGCTGGTACGGTTGTATGCTTAGGATGGTACGTCCGTATGCTTAGGTTGGTACAGTTGTATGCTTAAGATGGTACACCCATGGCTAAGGTTGGTATGTGCATACGCTCAGGATGGTACACCCATGGCAAAGGTTGGTACAGCATATGTTTAGGGTGATACGCCCATGGCTAAGATTAGTACATGCTACGCTTAGGATGGTACGCCCGTGGCAAAAACAATCGGGGTAGTATGTCTGTACAATTAGGTTGGTATGGATGTACGCTTAGGATGGTACGCCCTGTGGCTAAGGTTGGTATGTACGGGCATACTCTTAGAATGGTATGCCTGTGGCAAAAAAAGAAAATTGAGATGGTACATTCGTATGCTTTGGTTGGTATGGCCGTACGCTTAGGATGGTGCGCCCGTGGTAAAAACAAAATACTTTTTTTTTGGATGGTACATCCGTATGCTGAGGTTGGTATGGACATGGCTAAGGTTGGTACGGGCATACGGTTAGGTTGGTACACCCATGGGGAAAAAAATGAAAGTACAGCCATACGCTTAGAAGCATATGCCCATGGCGTTAGGTGTGAAGGGTTGCGGCAAGTTTGACATTTGAATTTTAATTTGAATTTCAGATTTGGAGGGAAGTGAGTGAGAGACAACTAAGACTCCCTCATTAATGATAGGTGGGTGGGATAAGGCTAAAGTTAGAGGCTACCTCTAAATTAGGGGATTTGGACTAATTTAGAGATACCCTAACTTAACTAATGATTAATCTTCTTAATCCCACTATTAATCACTCTTTAACTCTCTTCTTTGTTCTCTAATTACTCCTAATTAGTGGAGGAGGTTAACATGGGGATTTGATAGGTGGATTAGAAATGTTTAGGCTAATCCAAAGATGTGATTACTCCTAAATAATCTCACTAAATAGGTCTCTAATTAACCCACTCAAAAGAGAAAAAATTAGGTAAATGAGACCTAATTAGTGCTAATTCTTGCTAATTAAGGCCTAATGGGAGTGGACTAAGCATGGATTTGGGTCAAAGCAAGTGTTTAGAACACTAATGCCACTCTAATTAGTCTAATTACAAGCAATTAGGCTTTATTTCTTTATTTTTTGCTCTCTTTAAGTCTAGTAATCACACTAACTAGTAGATTAGTGATACTTAGTGAAAATTAAGAGAGTTTATGGATTTTTGGTTTTTTTAATGGATTGGGGTTCTATTTAACATTGCTAACCTACCTATGCTAAGGAATTAAGCAAAAATAATAATATTAAGCTAAAAATTAAGAAAAATAGTCTAGGTTTAAGTAAAAACCCTCTTGATTAGGCTCTCTAATCACCCAAATCTCAAGTTTTTTCACTCAAACAAGTAGTAATCCTACTAAACACAAAGATATACATAAATCACAACAAAAACATCAACAAAAACCATGCAAAACATTAAAATACATCAAAAAATAAAAAAACCGCGTGCTAAAGAGCTTGGAACAACGGGCTATGGAGACTCTATCGGATTCAAATCAAAGATGGCTTAGATAAGTAGTGGATTTGCACTCTTCACAGAAGCAGCACCAAAGATGTTAAGGAAACCCTACCCTAACATGTCCTGGGAAGTTGCCTATCTGCTGAGCTCAAAAAATGCTCAAGAGCTCCACCATAGCCGCTCGTGTCCTCTTGCGCTCATTGTCACCTTGAGGCAGCTGCTCTAATCCAACGGATGATGCAACCTCTTTTGCAAAGATCATGTGGAATCTCTGTAGGAGATGATCACGTTGGTAGCCTAATCACTCAAGCAAGAGGGAGAGAGAGGAAGCAAGAGGGAACATGTGATTAGCACTAATCACTCCCTAACCCTAAGCACACCACACATGGTAGATTAGAGTTGCAAGAGAGAGGGAGAGAGAGAACACTCCACTTCTATTGCACAAATGCAAGAATGAGTTACAAATAAGAGAAATTGGCTTTTATAGTTCCAAGCCTTTTCTCACTAGGCAACCTGGGAGTAAGTGACCCCGGGGCACCCAAAACATAGTTATAAGGCTTTTCTCTATGGTTTGGTCAACTAACCAAGATCCTCTTGTTTGTCCATTGAAGCTCAATACTTGGGAGCAGCTGTAGGGAATTTCCCTTATCAAATGATGGGATTTATAATATATAGTGCCAGCATCCATTACATAAGTGTGTGGACATAGTTGTTATAGGAATGTGTTAACCAATATGTGGTTAGCGCATAGAGTGGATTGAGTGGCATTGTCATGTATTTGATCTTGAGATTTGGCAATATCGATTTATTATCATGCATCACTTTGCCTATGGCTATGTGGAGCTTAGAGGATCTACGATAGAGGTGGTATGTCATCTCTTCTTTTGGTGTTTAATGATGCTTTGCTATGTTGTGCTTTATACTTTTGGATACATTAGCTACTGAATATGTTCTTTGTCTTGTTTTAGGTCATTGGAATATAGTACATCTACATTGTTTATGATCCGCAGATGGGGGATGAATTCACATGTCTACTTGTCTGATAGTACACCTCTATTTGAGTCCCTTCAGATGATGCAACCATTAGAGTTTGTTGCATGCCATCATTTGCCACCTACAGAGGGAGGGATAGGGGACCTGATGGTGCTGAGTGGTGTGGGAGCATGAAGATAAGCAATGCATTCATGGATTGCTATTTGGATCTATTGTGTCATTGTGGTGGTATAGTAGTGGAGCTTAGTTTGCGGCATAGCCCCAACCCTGAGGGCATGCCTTCACACTAGTCGCATGTGAATTTCGATGGATGTGGACAATAGGTTTATCGCATCTTATGTGTAGCCTCTTCTTCATAGCGAAAATAGAGCTGGAGGTGAGGAGGCAAGTATGACTAGTAAGCATCTTCACCTTGTATTCACTAGCACTATTAATTACTATTTCATTTCCTATTAAGACATTTTTGGGTGGGTTGCTCTAACTCTATTGGTATGGATTCGTGAATGTCATTGGAATATTATGTCTTAGGTTCAATGGTGCTATTTTATTATGTTTGGCACCTTTCAATGGTTTTTGTTTTTCCACTATCGATTCATATATTAACATTTTTTGGTTGGTGGTTGATTGAAAGATGCTTTAAAGGGAGATGTAATTTTTCATTTGCTTTCTCTATTGTGTGCATAGATGATGACTTGGCCTAAAATTTCTTCTTGTTATTTTGAAGTATGTTGCCAGATTATGTTGAGAGTTTTTGTGCCAAATTGACGTGGTCTTGTGCATGAATTGCTCGTTCCAACAAACATTGTAGATGGCATTGTCTTTTCTTTTTGGGATTGTATTAACAGGACTCACTCATTCTTTATTTCACTCATTCCCACTTGCTCATTATTTGGTATACCTCCTCGTGGACACTTTAATGCTCACAACATAAAAATTTAATGCATTTCTCTGGTGGCCAACCTTCTTCAAGGGTGTTGCCGAGTTTGTCTAGTGATGCGATGAGTGCCAATGATTCAAGTACCCAAAAACAAGGATTGCATGGAGTTTTTCCCCTATCATTTCCCATTAGCCTTTTGAAAAGTGGGGATTGGATTTCATCGATCCAATCATCCCCACAACTAGAGGGTCCCAAGCTTGGTACATCATTATCTCACTACTACAAACTATCTTTCAAAATGGGTTGAAGCAAGAGCAACACAAAAAGTAGATGCATAGATGGCTTCTCGATTTTTTTGGAATCAAATCATCTCATGATTTGGGTGCTCACTAGAGCTAATGAGTGATCAAGGCTCTCATTTCATCAATGTAGTCAATGATTCACCCACTACTAAGTACATTCATGGGGTGATTCACCAAAAGTCATCCTCATACCATCCTCAAGCCAAGTCGACAAACAAAAATCTCATCTCTGTGTTGACTAAAACTCACCAAGCTTCAAGAATGAATTAGGATCACAAGCTAGTGGTAGCTATGTGGGCTTATTGAATGACCTACAAGACAACCACTAGTCAAACCCTGTTTACATTGATGTATGTTATGGCTACAGTTATGCGAGTTCAATTCTTAATCTTCAACCACTAGTCAAACCCTGTTTACATTGACGTATGTTATGGCTACAGTTATGCGAGTTCAATTCTTAATCTTCAACCTATAAATTTCTTTCCAAGGGGATGGTCACTGTGAGGGATCTTGGTGGAGGGAGATTTCTTGGCTAACCTCTCTCTCTACTTAAACAATCTCTCTCTAGCTATTGCCGCCACCGTCTCTGCCCACCACCGCCCAGCACCACCCAACCCAGCTTAGCGCACACCACCCTCTCTCTCTCCTTCTCCCATCGTCTTCCCTCCCCCCCTCTCTCTTCCCTCCCTCACTCACTCTCTCTAGAAGAGAGACTGTTGTGTGGGCTATATCCATCTCTACATCCTCCTGTCTTGTTCTCAGACCCTCCCTCCCTCTCCCTTTCACTCTCCCACCCTTCCTCTCTCTCTCCTTGTCCCACCCTCCCTCTCTCCTATCTCTCCCTCCCTTTCACTCTCCCACCTTCCCTCCCTCTTCCACCCTCTTCCCTCTCTCTCTCTCTCCTTGTCCCACCATCGCCTAACCCACACCACCCTCTCTCTCTTCCCTCCCTTTCCCTCTCCCACCCTCCCTCTCCCACTCTCTATCCTTGTCTCTCTTTGCTAACACACTCTCTCTCTTATATTACCACCATCCATTTCTCTCCCTCCCTTTCACTCTCCCACCCTCCCTCTCTATCCTTCTCTTACCTCCTATCCTCCTTCCCTCTCTTGCTCTCTATATCCTCCTCTCCCTCTCTATCCTTCTCTTACCTCTTATGCCCCTTCCCTCTCTTGCTCTCTATATCCTCCTCTCTCTCTCTCTCTATCCTTCTCTTTACTCTCTCTCTCTCTATCCTCCCTCCCTCTCTCTCTATCCTTCTCTCTCTCTCTCTCTCTCTCTCTCTCTCTCTCTCTCTCTCCTTCTCTTTGCTAGCTCTCTCTCTCTCTCTCTCTCTCTCTCTCTCTCTCTCTCTCTCTCTCTCTCTCTCTCCTTCTCTTTGCTAGCTCTCTCTATCCTTCTCTCTTTTGTATAGTTGGTCTTCAACGAAGAGTCCAAATGATATATTTTGTAATACAATGGACTCAATATTTTGGAGGATTATGATCAGTAATACTATGATTTTCATTGAAAGATTGTTTTAAAGACAGTCGAATCTGTTATAATGGCAATTTCATATTGGGTGTGTGAGTGGTATCCCACCAATACAGTGGTTAGGCGGTTGGCTAACCCATGGGCCGTAGGCTGGATTGGGGGATTTCTGCGCTACAAATAAGTTACGATTAGCTACTTTAGTTAGATTAAGTCCTAGGAAGACCCTTGTTCTGTGGGAGGGAATATGCGGCTATGCCTCGTTAAAGGAGGAAAAAAGCGGTGATTCTATGGACTAAGTGCAAGTCTCTTCTTTGATCTGACCATGTGACTTTTAGGTTCGTCCGAATCAGTTTGGATAGTAAGACCTTGACTTGTTAGATCAATTCCCCCGTTTAGAAGATTTTCCTAGTGGAATCGCTCGTGCCTTCCGGGCGAGGGAAGTTTTTTCGGGCTCGGTTTTGGAGAAACTGCCGAGCTAGTCTCTTGTCTGGACATCTGTGGGTGAGGCCCCAAGTGTGGATCCCTGCCCCACACGAGAGGCTGACGCTCCTTCCGTCGCCAGCGCCCTCGGAGGTGGCACCGCGGAGGAGGTTGGGGTCTCATGCATTTGATAGCATTGCATGTGAGTTTATTTTCTACATTTGTATTTTTGTGTTTGCATGACATGGTTAGCTCTTTATTATTCAATTGTATGTTAATGCATGTATATAAGCCATTACAATACATTGCATTGCATTGCATTTGCATGATGTTATTACATGGTACTCCATGTGCACGTTATTGCATGGTACTCCATGCCCTTTGCATAGTGTTGCATGCCCTTGTATGCCTTTATTATCCAATTTCATGTCAATGCATGTATGTGCCATTACAATACATTGCATTGCATGGCATGTATTACATCTGGATGTTATTACATGTGCATATCATTGCATGGTACTCTATGCCCTTTTCATAGTGGTACATGTTATTGGCATGGTGTTGCATGTAATTGCATGCTTTTGCATGCGATTTCATATCATTTGAAGACTTTTCATGTGACGGCATATCATTGCGTGTGAGTACAATTAACAAGGTGAATAATTTCAAGAATTATACATACAAGATAATTTCATTATAGGCAAGATATCTACTATGCCTTGTGTAAGAAGCAATGAAGAATGTAAATTTATTAAGGTCAATAATTTTTTAATTATGATTGAGATCATGGCCTAATTATTTGAGAGGAAGAAGGAGTCAAACAAAGACAGGGAGTGAGAGAGATAAGAACATGATGACATTGCATCCTTAGGATAAAAAATACCACTTTCAATTACAGATAAAACCAAGTTCATTCACATACACCTTCCAAATAGAACTCTTATATCATAACTGTTATTCAAAACATACAATAAACCAAGAATTTGACATAAAAACATCAATAAATCCAAAATTTGCCAAGGTAATTAATACAAAAGATAAGGCGATCTATAGTTGAGACCACTTTATTCTTAAAAAGGTTATTACATGGACTGCTGCAATCTAACATTGTTTAAAATTAAAAACATACCATAACTACCTACGGATCCTACACCTATACACTTTTTTGGGCTACTCTAATCTTTTACTCCTCCCGTAGGGGCTCCTTCGTCTCTTTGGCAATATATCTAAAACTTTGCCAAGTGTGTCGATGGCACTTCCAATCTTCATGTTCCATATGAAAAAATCTCCAGAATCAATAGGCTCATCCGCTAGCATCTTCATCCAAAGATTGCGGGCCTCTGCCATGATTCTGAGATATTCAATCGCATCTCTGGCCGTTTTGTTGCTCTTTGCAAACCCTTTCCAAGGTTTCCTTCTCAGAGTATAGCTAGGGCCATTAGAAGAAGCCATTAGAGATGAAGAAAGGCAAGTTAATGGTGGTGGTTTAAGGAAGAGAACGTTATTGAGGGAGAGAACTACAATGAGAGGAGAGGGAGGAAACAAGAGGGAGAGGGAGGCAACAAGATTTGGAAGTGAGGATTAGAGTAAGAGGCAGGGGTCAAATTTATAGATACACAAAGCAAAAGGCAAAAAGTTACTTTGCATGATTATCCACTTAATTTAGAAAAGTAGATGCATGGCTTTTCCCTAAATTCAGAAAAGTACATGCATGGATTTTTCCCAAATTTAGAAAAGTAGATACATGGCTTTCACTTTATTTAAAAAAGTAGATGAATGAAATGAATATATTCAAGCCATTGACATATAATCATATTAATTATCCTGCTAAAACATAAAAAAATAAAAAGTTAATATTTCTTACTAGAGAATTGAGACAAAGGACATTTTATTATTGCAACATGAAGGATCTTTTCAAAACTACAGTACAATGTCAACAGTACTAGGTCCTTTTCACATTGTTCTCCTACTACTGTTGAACATTCTCATTAGCTCCTCCTTTTTTTATAGTGGGTTGATGTATAAACATATTATGGTTTGCATCTAACCCTAGGATACACAAATATACAAAATAAAGGTGCTTGCATAATATGGTCGTCTAACACCTACCCTCATTTGAAAGTCGTGACATGTGCATGATGGATTCTTTCCCATAATCACGTTCATTGCATACGAGTGATTCTTCAATCTCAATTACAAACACTTCCATCTGCTTGACCTTAATGACCAAATGGTCAAAGACTGTAGCTGTACTTGAAATTGCCGAATCTATTCTCTTGACTGCCATATCTAATATGCCACTTTTGTACCTTGTTGATCGTTGGCCTACATCATTTTCCCTTTTGCAACACAAACCCATAAGACTCCAATGCTCGGATCTCATCCACAGTCAGGTTTGTACCTCGTCCCACAATGTCTAGCAAGTGATTCGATAGATGGTGTTACATACTCTTCTTCACATTTTCCCTTTTGCAACACAAACCCATAAGACTCCACTTGCTCGGATCTCATCCACAGTCAGGTTTGTACCTCGTCCCACAATGTCTAGCAAGTGATTCGATAGATGGTGTTACATACTCTCCAAGTATGATCCATGTTACTGTTTTACAAAACCACATGAACTGATGTCCTTACCCCCCAGACCATTCTCTTATACCATAGAAAGAAGGAGCTGAAACACCTTGCCCACAATTCTTGATGCTCTTTTTACACTTGCCATCTTGGCCACCTAACTATCCTTGGCAAGTTACCTTGCTGTGTAGAGATGTTTGATGTATAGCCCACATTGAATTGTGTATATCACTCTCCGTAATTTCTTGCACCTCTGCTTCAGTTGTCTCTCCCTCTGCATTGTGTTGACCACTTGTAGCTAAAGAAATAGTGGGTGGAAAGCTTAATCTTCTACCTTGTTTCTTGCATGGCTAGTTTTCTGTGACATACTCTGGACGATGTGATGAGTTTTCTTCCTCAAGATTTATAACTGTGGGCTTTCAACACCAGTTAATAGTAATGTTATCACTAAAAATGTTCGATTGTTGCAGGTGTATTGGTGTACCACTCACTACTTCCCCCACCAATCTGCTAGTGCTTGACGGACTTGGAGCTTTTTATGTCTTGGCCTTCTCCATCAACTTTGTTATTGTAGGGCCTGCTCCATGATATTTATCTTGCATGAATGCATGATTCTTTGTGGATTTCAAGAGGGCATTAGCGAGGTTTGAAAAAGCTACATCATCTAAAGAGATGGTTCTCCCCTAAAACCTTCTCCTGCTAACCAACTTGCATGTTCATGTGCGGCACACAAGCATCGTCCGACATCCTACAATAGGAGATTAAGTTAATTACAAGATCTAACCAGATAGTTAAGTTGACAATTCAGATTCAAAATACAAGCTATTCTTTTCAAAAACTAAGAAAATAATACTTACCCCTATAAGATGTTTCCTCCAATGGGAATATCTAGTATGCCACCAACTAAGCCAACAATCAATGGCTGGAAAGTTTGCATCAGTGGCTTTACCGTTCATCCACCATGATCTAATGTGTATGTATTTTAAAAGTGCCTTTTCCTCACTCAATGCACACTGCCACTAACGACATAGCCACTTGTGCTTTTCTTGAAAATTCCTAATTGCATATTGTACTATATGGATGTTAAAGATTTGTTCCCAACAATGAAAAACACACGAATGCTCACAACCTTCCTATATATTCTCTAGTCCATTATTATAGACTATCCTACCTGGCTCCAGCCTCATCAGCCTTACCATGAAGCCAAAAAAATCTAGCTTGGAAAAGCCTTTTTGGACCACAACATTATTGATTATCTCCCAGAAAAGCACTTGTGCCACTGTGTCCTCCTCTTTCATTTTGAAAGTTGCAATTGTTATGAGCTCTTGTAGGCTACATGCCATCATACGACAATTAGAAAAGTCCTAAAAACAAGATCAAATTTTTTAAGAACTTTACAAGACCAAAGTGTACCTTGGATCATATACATGTGCACCCATTGTGGTCCATCCTTGCACACGCCTGACATGATCAAAATAAACCTAAGCTCAAATCCCCGTCTCTTATTTGGCGCATATTGTTCACCAAATCTAAACCCGAATCTAAACCCGCCGATGCAAGCCCTATGGTTGACATTTTAAACACATAACACCGGTCTGACTCATCCAAAGCTTGCCTTGGAAAATGACTACCATGGAAGAACTCAAAAGTGCATTGTCTCTTCAATTCTAGGATACTTGACTCTTCTCCTTGAATTGAACTGTTGATCCTAGAAGCATGCACCATCCTCCTGAATTGAACTGCATCCAATATGAGTTGTTTGGTGATATCCATTTGTACCTTCCTTGGACCACTTGTAGCCACCTCTGAAACTATCTCTTACACAAGTTCTCTTATCTTTTGCAATGCCTGCCTTGATGTGCCCCTTTGAACCTCTCATGCAAATGTTCCCCTTGATGTATCATCAATCTCGACATATGTGGATCAGCAAGCCATACAATAGTACACTGTAGCACCACACATTCTTCTACATACAGGATTGTTCTTATAGTAGAAACAAGCTAGTGATCCATATCCATCCATTGTTAAGCCCAGAGAGGGAAGTTTCTATCTAAGCTTACCTATTATGTGAAAATTACAAAGTTCTAATAAATACTCTTATAAATCAAAGTTTATTGAAATTAAGCTAAGATAATAAGCTTACCAAACCATGATGTTATATTCGGTGTGCCATTCATAGTTTTGCTTCCACACAAGGCATAAGTGCACTCAAATTAGCCTCCACAAGAAATTTTTCGTACAACTCCAGGAAACTTCACATGACTCTTTGTAGGTTTCACCCAATAATAGCCATCATGTGCTTGCTCCATTCCTTGCATTGGAGAGGCTGAAGGATCACGTACATTCGGCAACTCAAAAGGCACATTACCATTATAGATTGGAGGAATCTCTTCTACTTGCTCAATATGTGAGCTTACTAATAACAATCTATGAAGAACACCAGCATGAGATTCCTCAGACAATAAGTACTTGACCACACTCTTCTAAAGTGGTGTACCTGTGGGAGAATCTCCTATTGTAAGGTCAAAAATGACTTCTTTTGGGGTACTTGCTATAGTGTTGCTTGACTCTCCTATTATTGGAATAATAAGGTATTCTGTTGTTATATCTTTATCAAAGATATAACATGGTTCCTCTCCAGCGGGTCTAGTTGATTGGATAGGTATAAGATGATCTACACCATCATCTTGTGGTTTGATTGCAAAAACTTTCAATCTAGAGTGAGGACATAATATTCCATCAAAATCATTAGCGGGGGGGTCACCAACTAAGGGTGACAGTTGAATAGATCATTTGTCTCAATCACCGATAAGGTGGCTATTCACCTCAAACACCGTTGGCGAGGAAAACGTTTTGCGCCTGCCATGAAGGCATGGCATTCAAGAATTAGTCTAGGTTACTCAGAGCCTACAGAGTGGGTTAATTCACTTGGCTCATTTTCTACCAATCCTCAATTGGAATTGGTCATGTGCGTGCACACCCCCCACTAAGGGCGATGGTGCATGCGCCTTCCCCCCCTCCATTAAATTCTTGAGCCCCCCTAAACAAAACACGGCAGCCCCCCCTCCATTAAATTCTTGAGCCCCCCCTAAACAACACACGACAGCCCTCCTCCCCCCTTACACAAAACGCGGCCTCCTCCCCCCTTACACAAAACGCGGCAACCCTCTTTTCCCCCCTCCTGCAACGTGTCAGCCACTCTCCCCCCCCAAAGCAATGCACCCCCCCTCTACAACGTGGCAGCCTCTCCTCCTCCCCTAAAGCAATGTGTCCCCCCCCCCCTTAAAGATAAACGCTACACCCCTCTCCCCCTCTACCCTAAAGTAACGTGGCAGCCGCTCTCCCCCATCAAGCAAAACACCCTCTCCCTCCCCCCTCCCTCCTAATAGCAATCCCCTCTTCTCCTTTAAAAGAAAAACTCTCACCTCTCCCCCATAAAACGATAGCCCCCTCTCCTTCTCTCTCATAGACTCTCTCCCTCCCTAAACTCTAAAAGGATAGCCCTCTCCCTCTCCCTCTCTCTCTCTCTCATGGAACTCCCCTTCTCTCTCTCTCTCTCTTTCACCAATCCTTCCTTCACTCTCTTTTTTCCTCTCTCTCTCTCTCTCTCTCTATTTCTTTTCCTCTCCTCTCGTTTCTTCATTATTTCTTCTCTTTCCTCTTTTCTTCTTTGTTTCTTCCTTATTTATCTTCTTTCAAAACCCTAATTTTTTTAATTTAATATTTTTCTCTCTATTTATATCTATTGATTTTTTGCTCTGTTTTTATCTTTTACTTTCTTATATCTTTTAGGACTCTTTCTTCCTTGTTCAATATCCTTCTTCTTGTGCTATTTGTTCGTCCTCATGGCATCTCCCCAATTCCAAAGAGGGACACAAGTGTCCGTGATGTTCAGTGATACCAAGGTAGCTACTAGACCGTTTGGCATATAGACCCCACCGTGGATACTCTCCATGGAATTGAATTTTGTTGCTTGGTCATGTTGGCATGTCGATAGAAGATGTTGAAGTGGGAGAAGTTCCTCTTCCTTTTCCCCTCAAAGACAGTGATATCGACAAGTTAAATCAAACCAAAGGATACATCATTGTGTGGCCAGCCAAAGATTGTGTAAATCTTATTTTATCTCTGTCCACCTTTTCAATTATGCTATTTTTTAGTGATTTTTTTGAGAGCAATCTGTCTTGTATATGTCGATGTGTTTAGATTGTTATTACGAACACATCAAAGGAAACCCCACATCCAAAGCGTGAAAAATATGTAAAGAGCACACCTATCAGGCAACTAAGCCAAGAAGTGACAAGTACCAAGAAGAGGAAGGAAGTGCAAGAGGAAGATAATGATTGGAGTCCTCCTCGAAAGAATCCAACTCGAGTTGCTAAGTCTTTGAAGAAAGGTGATCCTTCAAAAACCATTAAAGAAACTAAAGAAGTAGAAGAGGTGGATGAGGGAATTGAAAAATAAGGCGACAATGAAGAGGGTTTCATGTAGTGACTCATGCAACTGGATTGCGATTAGAACTCCTACAAGACAGTCTTAACAGAGTGAAGGTAATTATTAATTAACCACTTTTTATCAAATCTTATATAATGTATCTTTTACCAAATCATAACGTGTGTGTGTGTGCATTTTAGGTGGTGAAATCCACTCCTTTGCCACCTATTCCCTTATGCAAAATTGTGCCTAACCCCTCTATATACGAAGAGTGTAGTTTTAGTACAAGAAGCTGGTAAGGGAATTTTATATGAATGGCTATGTTGTCAATAGATGCAGGTTCATTTTCTCCATCTCCTCATCCCATAATCCCGTTAGAGAAGTGATTCGAGATGATGTTATTGCATGGGATAACATCTCGCGATTGAAAAATGAGGAGTTCAAGAATATGATCAAAGGCACAGAGTGAGAATTCATGAGCAACAAGATGTTGTATGAGTGGGATGGCAATCATCGAGTTGTGGCATGGATGGAGGAGATTAATAAATGTGAGTCCACTTAAATTACCTACTATTTTGAACATGGTCTTTTGTTTTATAAAATACTTTTGGGACTAATTAGATTTGTACTATCTAACTATAGCATTCAAGAATGTCGCATCAAGACATCCTTGTGGTGATGCTATCCTTATTGAATTCAATAAGGATAGCAAGGGGGAGGTTCTCATAGTGATAGCTCTCTTAAACAGGTAGTAAGAGAATATATGTTTTAAGACTCTTTGAAATAGTAAAATTCAATGTACTATATTTCAATCTTTCATCATAACCTTAAATTTTGTTACCATAGAATGAATAAAGTGGGCTATGTTTCTTCTTCCCTTGTGGACAAAGTGTGCCTCATTAGGGTGCCTGGGTTGCAAAAAAAGAAACAATTATGAAGCACACTAGAGAGATGAACAAGGCATGGATGGATAAGCATGCCTCGACACATAAAAAAAATGGCCGCCCATCTTGGTTTTACTACGAGCTTTTAGAACTTTCCCAAATAGTATTCTAGGTAAACCTTTAATCTTTAGACACTTGCAATATATGATTAACATTTGCATATTATCCACTAATGTTATAATTTGTGAATAATAGGATGAGTACCTCGTAGCAGCCACCCGAGATATTGACCCCCTAGTAGATAGTTTGCCTGCATAAGAGTTTGAAGAGAAATGGATTTTATAAGGATGAAATAAAGTGGAGGCATGCTACAAGGCGGTTGGTGGTGATTGTTGCAAACCTTGCACAAGGGGAAGATTTCTTTGAGTAGGAAATCCTACACTATTTCAAGAAACTGGCTTGCTTGACAGAGGATAGGCTATACAGTTTGCCAGCTAGCTCGTTTGCCAAATGACCACAAAGCACATATTTTGGATATTTTGATTAATGGCCATTTGCAGAGGCTTAACACATGCAGGGTACTATTTTACTTGTGGTTCATTGGTATTATTATTATTACATTGTTTGGATACTAACATAGATTACGTTATGGATTCATATAAGCTTGGCACAAGAGGTGAAGCACCAAATGCACCATTGTGACCAATTAATCCACCTAGCCTAGGTGACCTGACTCCAATCCAAATGAATTTGCCAGGTATGATTTTACTCATTCTTGGTAATGATAATGTAAAGTATTTTTATGGTACATGCACTTAAAAAATGTGCGCTTTGTAGAAGTGTCTTGTCATACCATGGCAGTAGTCCTTAGAGCTCCCATCGAACATCAAAGTGCTATTTTCTCTATCGTTATAGAAGCCTCGGCCTTAACAGGTGTAATAATCAATTATGACCACATGTAAAAATATTGTAAAGGTGTGTCTTTAATATCCTATAATAACAATTGATGTATGACTCTACTCAACATGGTGTGGTAGGACATCATTCTACAAAGATGATGGCATGTGTTGGGGATCCTTTAAAGATAGGCCGTGTACTTCTGAACCAACAATGGAGCTAGAACATCTCTTTGATATGTTGCTAAAGGCCAACGTGGGAGACAAGACCTTTACTGTTAAAGGTGTCAATACAAGCATAGTGTGTGATTGTAGTGCAGTGAGGTTGTCCATAAGAGGTTATGCTTATGGGGCTACCTCAATGACATTGTCCCACCATGGAATCTCTGCACATGTGAGTGATGAGATGATTTTCCCTTCATTAAGACCTTATGTGTTATTGTACATATGTTGCGTGTATGTCATGCTTGCATTTTTTGTGTATGCCATTCTGATGCCACGTAGATGGAGAGGAGCATACATTACTTTTATAAGATTCCTCCTCAGCCTGAACAACAATTAAGCCTCTACTTCAATCCCTTGTAATCATTCTATGTTTCTGAATGCAAGAAAATATTATTTTTCCTTGTTTGGCCTAGTGAGATAAAAATTTCTAGAGAGTGGTAAATCAATATTGGGATATTTTTGGATAAATAAATTCTGTAAATATCAAAAAAAAATATTTCCTTGAAATAGAAAATTAAAATAGATTTTCCAAGGTGCAATTGGAATTAATTAAAAATGATTTAGAAGACCTGAGCCTAAGAGTCAAGATTTTCTAAAAATTTTGGATTAAGGTTCCTATGGACCAATAAGATTAATCCAAGTGTTGGGATAAGATAAATCCAAAAAATAAAAGAAAATACCCAAAAATGAGTAAATGTCGACATAAGATGAAGAGTTGACTAAGTACTAGATTTTTTAGTTAAAAAGTATGAATTATTAATAAAAAATGAGATATTTTAGAGTAATCATTCATTTTTGACACATTGGTAATAAGGAGAAGGGGGCCCTTCAAGGAGGCGCCTATTGCACATGTGTGGATGAGTTTTAAACTAAAAAATAATAGGATATTTTTATCTCTCCTCTCTCCTAGATCAAACCAAATAAAAAAGGGAGCCGAACTGGTCCAAAACTTGTCCAAATTCAGCCAAACTAAAGCTGAAAAATTCTAGAACTCTGTTGGACTCAGTTAGTGGCCTCCCTCACCTATAAATAGACCCTCTTTTTTTTGTATTCTCATCTATGAACTAAACTATGCCGGTATTACTCTAAGATAAGCTTATTTTGTATTATCCTCTAAAAATCCTCTACAAATTGAAGAGATTGGAGCTTCTCTCTCTCTTCAATCTTCCTTGGAGACTTCATCAACATTGGTTGGGGGCCTCTAATTTGATCAAAGAATCAAGCAATCTAGGAGGTAAAATGAAGAGATTGGAGCTTCTCTCTCTCTTCAATCTTCCTTGGAGACTTCATCAACATTGGTTGGGGGCCTCTACTTTGATCAAAGAATCAAGCAATCTAGGAGGTAAAATGTGGTTTATGGTCTTTTTTCTTTAATCTCCAAATGTTTCTCTCTTCTCAACCCCTCTCAAGCTTGAGAAGCATTCAATTGAATGGCTTTTTAATACAATTGAAGTTCTTTAATGAATTGTAGTGATAAAACACATAAATTTCCATTTATGCTTAAATTATAATGTTTTTAAGCATTTTTCTCTCTCCCCCAAAGAATGGTCATTCCTATGACCTATTCTATATTCAAATGAAGGATCTCATGAAGCAATTCTCTAATCTAAAAGTAATTTCTATGCTTGTCAAATTGAGGCCAAATAAGTGACTTTTTAATGCTTTTATGCTATTTAATTTATAGAAAAATTAAGAATCAAGTCCATAACTGGATATTGATCCAATTAATGGTTATTCTAATCATAGGGATATCACTAAAATTTATGCTTTCAAATTATTAAGAATTATCAGTAATAGCAGAGCTATGGTAAAATTTTTAAAAAATTAACACATAAATCATTTTCATTCATAATATGAAAAGAGGACTTCCTACCATATTCTAGGATTAATCATCCTAGATTAATTGAATGATTCTCATTATAATCATGGAAAATTTATTTTTTATGTTTAAGCATAAATAGTTAATTAGGAAAAAGAGGAATTCCCACCATATTGAAATTCATTTTAGGTGGTGAAAAATATGTAAAGAGCACACCTATCAGGCAACTAAGCCAAGAAGTGACAAGTACCAAGAAGAGGAAGGAAGTGCAAGAGAAAGATAATGATTGGAGTCCTCCTCGAAAGAATCCAACTCGAGTTGCTAAGTCTTTGAAGAAAGGTGATCCTTCAAAAACCATTAAAGAAACTAAAGAAGTAGGAGAGGTGGATGAGGGAATTGAAAAATAAGGCGACAATGAAGAGGGTTTCATGTAGTGACTCATGCAACTGGATTGCGATTAGAACTCCTACAAGACAGTCTTAACAGAGTGAAGGTAATTATTAATTAACCACTTTTTATCAAATCTTATATAATGTATCTTTTACCAAATCATAACGTGTGTGTGTGTGCATTTTAGGTGGTGAAATCCACTCCTTTGCCACCTATTCCCTTATGCAAAATTGTGCCTAACCCCTCTATATACGAAGAGTGTAGTTTTAGTACAAGAAGCTGGTAAGGGAATTTTATATGAATGGCTATGTTGTCAATAGATGCAGGTTCATTTTCTCCATCTCCTCATCCCATAATCCCGTTAGAGAAGTGATTCGAGATGATGTTATTGCATGGGATAACATCTCGCGATTGAAAAATGAGGAGTTCAAGAATATGATCAAAGGCACAGAGTGAGAATTCATGAGCAACAAGATGTTGTATGAGTGGGATGGCAATCATCGAGTTGTGGCATGGATGGAGGAGATTAATAAATGTGAGTCCACTTAAATTACCTACTATTTTGAACATGGTCTTTTGTTTTATAAAATACTTTTGGGACTAATTAGATTTGTACTATCTAACTATAGCATTCAAGAATGTCGCATCAAGACATCCTTGTGGTGATGCTATCCTTATTGAATTCAATAAGGATAGCAAGGGGGAGGTTCTCATAGTGATAGCTCTCTTAAACAGGTAGTAAGAGAATATATGTTTTAAGACTCTTTGAAATAGTAAAATTCAATGTACTATATTTCAATCTTTCATCATAACCTTAAATTTTGTTACCATAGAATGAATAAAGTGGGCTATGTTTCTTCTTCCCTTGTGGACAAAGTGTGCCTCATTAGGGTGCCTGGGTTGCAAAAAAAGAAACAATTATGAAGCACACTAGAGAGATGAACAAGGCATGGATGGATAAGCATGCCTCGACACATAAAAAAAATGGCCGCCCATCTTGGTTTTACTACGAGCTTTTAGAACTTTCCCAAATAGTATTCTAGGTAAACCTTTAATCTTTAGACACTTGCAATATATGATTAACATTTGCATATTATCCACTAATGTTATAATTTGTGAATAATAGGATGAGTACCTCATAGCAGCCACCCGAGATATTGACCCCCTAGTAGATAGTTTGCCTGCATAAGAGTTTGAAGAGAAATGGATTTTATAAGGATGAAAGAAAGTGGAGGCATGCTACAAGGCGGTTGGTGGTGATTGTTGCAAACCTTGCACAAGGGGAAGATTTCTTTGAGTAGGAAATCCTACACTATTTCAAGAAACTGGCTTGCTTGACAGAGGATAGGCTATACAGTTTGCCAGCTAGCTCGTTTGCCAAATGACCACAAAGCACATATTTTGGATATTTTGATTAATGGCCATTTGCAGAGGCTTAACACATGCAGGGTACTATTTTACTTGTGGTTCATTGGTATTATTATTATTACATTGTTTGGATACTAACATAGATTACGTTATGGATTCATATAAGCTTGGCACAAGAGGTGAAGCACCAAATGCACCATTGTGACCAATTAATCCACCTAGCCTAGGTGACCTGACTCCAATCCAAATGAATTTGCCAGGTATGATTTTAATCATTCTTGGTAATGATAATGTAAAGTATTTTTATGGTACATGCACTTAAAAAATGTGCGCTTTGTAGAAGTGTCTTGTCATACCATGGCAGAAGCTTGCATCAAACATCAAAGTGCTATTTTCTCTATCGTTATAGAAGCCTCGGCCTTAACAGGTGTAATAATCAATTATGACCACATGTAAAAATATTGTAAAGGTGTGTCTTTTATATCCTATAATAACAATTGATGTATGACTCTACTCAACATGGTGTGGTAGGACATCATTCTACAAAGATGATGGCATGTGTTGGGGATCCTTTGAAGATAGGCCGTGTACTTCTGAACCAACAATGGAGCTAGAACATCTCTTTGATATGTTGCTAAAGGCCAACGTGGGAGACAAGACCTTTACTGTTAAAGGTGTCAATACAAGCATAGTGTGTGATTGTAGTGCAGTGAGGTTGTCCATAAGAGGTTATGCTTATGGGGCTACCTCAATGACATTGTCCCACCATGGAATCTCTGCACATGTGAGTGATGAGATGATTTTCCCTTCATTAAGACCTTATGTGTTATTGTACATATGTTGCGTGTATGTCATGCTTGCATTTTTTGTGTATGCCATTCTGATGCCACGTAGATGGAGAGGAGCATACATTACTTTTATAAGATTCCTCCTCAGCCTGAACAACAATTAAGCCTCTACTTCAATCCCTTGTAATCATTCTATGTTTCTGAATGCAAGAAAATATTATTTTTCCTTGTTTGGTCTAGTGAGATAAAAATTTCTAGAGAGTGGTAAATCAATATTGGGATATTTTTGGATAAATAAATTCTGTAAATATCAAAAAAATATTTCCTTGAAATAGAAAATTAAAATAGATTTTCCAAGGTGCAATTGGAATTAATTAAAAATGATTTAGAAGACCTGAGCCTAAGAGTCAAGATTTTCTAAAAATTTTGGATTAAGTTTCCTATGGACCAATAAGATTAATCCAAGTGTTGGGATAAGATAAATCCAAAAAATAAAAGAAAATACCCAAAAATGAGTAAATGTCGACATAAGATGAAGAGTTGACTAAGTACTAGATTTTTTAGTTAAAAAGTATGAATTATTAATAAAAAATGAGATATTTTAGAGTAATCATTCATTTTTGACACATTGGTAATAAGGAGAAGGGGGCCCTTCAAGGAGGCGCCTATTGCACATGTGTGGATGAGTTTTAAACTAAAAAATAATAGGATATTTTTATCTCTCCTCTCTCCTAGATCAAACCAAATAAAAAAGAGAGCCGAACTGGTCCAAAACTTGTCCAAATTCAGCCAAACTAAAGCTGGAAAATTCTAGAACTCTGTTGGACTCAGTTAGTGGCCTCCCTCACCTATAAATAGACCCTCTTTTTTTTGTATTCTCATCTATGAACTAAACTATGTCGGTATTACTCTAAGATAAGCTTATTTTGTATTATCCTCTAAAAATCCTCTACAAATTGAAGAGATTGGAGCTTCTCTCTCTCTTCAATCTTCCTTGGAGACTTCATCAACATTGGTTGGGGGCCTCTAATTTGATCAAAGAATCAAGCAATCTAGGAGGTAAAATGAAGAGATTGGAGCTTCTCTCTCTCTCTTCAATCTTCCTTGGAGACTTCATCAACATTGGTTGGGGGCCTCTACTTTGATCAAAGAATCAAGCAATCTAGAAGGTAAAATGTGGTTTATGGTCTTTTTTCTTTAATCTCCAAATGTTTCTCTCTTCTCAACCCCTCTCAAGCTTGAGAAGCATTAAATTGAATGGCTTTTTAATACAATTGAAGTTCTTTAATGAATTGTAGTGATAAAACACATAAATTTCCATTTATGCTTAAATTATAATGTTTTTAAGCATTTTCCTCTCTCCCCCAAAGAATGGTCATTCCTATGACCTATTCTATATTCAAATGAAGGATCTCATGAAGCAATTCTCTAATCTAAAAGTAATTTCTATGCTTGTCAAATTGAGGCCAAATAAGTGGCTTTTTAATGCTTTTATGCTATTTAATTTATAGAAAAATTAAGAATCAAGTCCATAACTGGATATTGATCCAATTAATGGTTATTCTAATCATAGGGATATCACTAAAATTTATGCTTTCAAATTATTAAGAATTATCAGTAATAGCAGAGCTATGGTAAAATTTTTAAAAAATTAACACATAAATCATTTTCATTCATAATATGAAAAGAGGACTTCCTACCATATTCTAGGATTAATCATCCTAGATTAATTGAATGATTCTCATTATAATCATGGAAAATTTATTTTTTATGTTTAAGCATAAATAGTTAATTAGGAAAAAGAGGAATTCCCACCATATTGAAATTCAAATATTTAAATGAGAAAAGTGGGATTTTTAGCTTAATGGAAATAATGGATATTTTTATGTTATTTTTAAGAAGAATTTTAAATAGATTTAATTTATGGTAAAAGAGAAATTCCCATGATAATTGGATTGCACTCATTAAAATGAGAAAAAGAGGGATTTCAAGTTTATTCAAAACAAAAAATAGGTATGATATTTAGTTAAAAAGAAGAATTTTTATGATAATTAAGAAAAGATGGATTTGAATTAAATTTGTGTCAAAAGATGAATTTCTACCATAATTCTACCTAATGAATTAAGGTTGAGAAATTATGTGATAGAAGGAATATCTTGGATATTTTAATTGGTAAAATTACTAAATGGATATTTACCCAAAACTAGATATTTATCTGAAGGGAATCCTTGTAGAACTAAACCGAATGAAATTGGTTAGACTACGAGAGGGACGAACAGTAAACCTACTTATCCATCTCTCGATCTGAATCAAGTAAAAACTTCGTGTGACCAATTCAAGTTTCTAATCAAAGAATAGACTACCGGAACTAAACTAGTTTTTCTTGACCGAACTCACCAAGAATCTAGTTGGAAAATCAGACTGAATGATGGGTAGATTACCCTGATGAGAAATCAAGGATCCTCATTATGAAACTGGGAACTATGGAAAAAGGGTTTTTGGAACCAATCTCAAATTGGAATTTTACTTGCAATTGGAACCTCTGTTTTTTTAATTCAAAGAACTATTTTATGCTAGAATGCTGGTGGAAGCATTTGGCTTATGTTTTTCTAAGAGGAGGTTTGCTGGAACAGCTGGTAGGGAGTCGTCAAGGGACGTCGCTCGCGGGGCAAAGCAGCCTGCCAAGGTCTTGACCAGCCTCGGTATGATTAAAATGGTGCACTTCCAGTATAGGATGGGCGAGGACTGACGAAGCGGTCCCTGAGTGAAGTGCTAGGACACCTAAGGAGGATCCAAGAGGGTTCTTACCAGGCGATGCATGGGCTCGCAGTTTCTAGGACACCCATGCGTACATCGAGGAAGATTTCGGATAAGATTTCGGATGGACAAAAAGGAAAGATTTTTGGGAACCAAATTTTGATACTGGATCTCGTTGGTTGGCCAACTGGTCTTCAACAGAGAGTCCAGAGGATATTATTGTAATACAAAAAACTTGGAATTTTGGAAAATGATGATCAAAAATATTATGATTTCTATTGAAGGATTGTTTTAAAGCTAGTTGAATATGTTATAAATGGTAATTTCATATTGGTTGTGTACGTGGTATGCCTACCTTAATTTTTGCATGAATTGCCGGCTAGGGGGCCTGGGAATTCTTTTCCTCGGTACCCGGGCAAAAACACAACCAAATCTTTATAAAGGAATCCCACCAATACAGTGGTCGGTCGGGTGGTTGGCTAACCCATGGGCCAGATGGGGTTAGGCTAGATCAGAGGATTCCTGACTAGATACGATTAGTTACATTAATTAGTTTAAATCCTGAGAAGACCTTGTTTTGTGGGAGGGGATCAGTTGGGGTGTGCCTCGTAAATGAGGAAAAAAGCGGTGATTCCATGGACCAAGTGCAAGTCTCTTCTTGATCTGATTATGTGACTTCAGGTTTGGTCAGATCAGTTTAACTAGTTAAGACTTTGACTCAGAGTAATTCCCCGTTAGAAGATTTTTTTTTCCATGGTGGAATTTCCCATGCCTTCCGGGCGAGGGGAGTCTTTCGGGCCCGGTCTCGAAGGGACCGCTGGTCAACCAACGTGATCCAATATCAAAATTCGATTCACAAAAGTCGTTCTTTTCAGTTCATCCGAATCTTCCTCGACGTCCGCATGGGTATCCTAGCAACCACGAGCCCATGCATCACTTGGTCAGAACCCTCTAGGATCCTACTTAGGTTTCCTAGCACTTCACTCAAGGACCGCTTTGTTGGTCCTCACCCATCGTACCGAAAGCGTACCATTTTTACCATACCGAGGCTTGTCTAGACCTTGGTAGGCTTTGTCGCGAGCGACGTCCCTCCGGCCAGCTGTTACAACAACGAGCCTCTTCTTAGCCAAATGCTTCCTCCAGTTCAGTTCCTCTTCATCCAAGAGAGTTAAGGAGGCCATGTTGACATGTAATAGTCTCTTCGGGAGTAATTGTTTAGCTTTGGTCTTGGGAATTCCTCTTTTATCATTTAAAATTTCTCATGCATAAATTTTTTTATGTAAAATTTCTCTTAAAATTAAATAAAAATATCCATTATTTTAATATACCAAAATTTCTCTTTTTCCATTCAATTACATGGATCTCCATTATCATGGGAATTCCCCTTTTTGCATAAAATAAAATTACCAAAAATTTCTCTTTTCTTTAATTAATTATTTATGCATAAACACTAAAATTTTGTTTCACATGAATTTGATGAAAATCATTATTTTAGCGTAGGATGTCCAATCCTAGAATATGGTAGGAAGTCCTCTTTTAGAATTATACATAAAAATAAGATATGTATTATTTTCTAAAATTTTGACCATAGCTTCGCTACTATTACTGATAATTTTTAATTTTTTTAAAAAGAATAAGACTTTGTAATACAATTATGATAGAAGAACTATCCTTAAACTTAAATCCAAATTACGAAATTAAATCATAAATTTACCATAATTTTATTAACATAAAAGCATACAAATACTATTTTCTTAATCTCTAGCTTAACAAGCTTAGAGTTTGGTTTTGAATTATCTTATTGGCCCATATGAACCTTAATTGGACCATAAACGAGAAATTTCTGAAAATCTGGATCCTTAGGGCTAAGGTCCCTTATATCATTTTGAATTGATTCCTAATGCACATTGGAGAATTTATTTTGAAATTTTGTTTCAAGAAAATATATTTTAGATATTAGGAGAATTTTTATATCTAAAAATATCTCAATATTGAATTACCTCTCTCTAGAATTTTTCCTCTCTAGCCAAAAACAAGGAAAAAGAATATTTTCTTGCATTGTGAAATAGGAAATGTTTACAAGGGATTGAGGTCAAAGCTTTTTCATTATTCAGGCTGAGAAGGAATTTTACATCCTCTCCCACTTGAAAAATGCGAGATGTCCTCATCTCGCAAAGTGGGGGTAATCTTTTGCCAACTCTTCTTCTTTCTCCCAAGTGGCGTCTTCTAGAGGAAGAACTTCCACTTGACTAAAAACTCTCTGAGGACTCTACTCCCCTGAGAACCTTCTCTCAAACATCAAGGATTTCTTAAGGTTGGAGTACCATCTGGCCTTGAGTCAGAGAAATCAATTGTTCACCCAAGTACGTGACTCGGGCTGGGTACATATTTCTTAAGCAAACTGACATGGAATACATTATGTGCCTTGAGATGGGGAGGCAGAAGAAGTTTATAAGCTAGATCGCCCACTTTCTTTATAATAGCATATGGTCCACAGTATGTGGGAGAGAGCTTCTTATACTTCCCTAAAGATAAGAAACTTCTTTTTGGTCGTACTCGAATGAAGACCATATTTGTTTCTTCAAACTCTCTCTCTGATCTCTTTTTATGTGCATATTGCTTTTGCCTATTTTGGGCTGCCTTAATATCTTTACAGATTGATTGCATTTGCTGGTCCATGTCATCAAGCATTTGTCTGGACATCTCGACCCTCATTAATGGGTCTGGACCCTGAGGCTAAGGTCCCTTATATCATTTTTAATTGATTCCTAATGCACATTGGAGAATTTATTTTGAACTTTTGTTTCAGGGAAATATATTTTAGATATTAGGAGAATTTTTATATCCATAAATATCTCAATATTAAATTATCTCTCTCTAGAATTTTTCTTCTCTCTAGGCAACAACAAGGAAAAAGAATATTTTCTTGCATTCTGAAATAGGGAATGATTACAGGGGATTGTGGTCCAAGCTTTTTCATTATTCAGGCTAACGAGGAATCTTACATCCTCTCCCACTTAAAAAACACGAGATGTCCTCATCTCACAAAGTGGGGGTAATCTTTTGCCAACTCTTCTTCTTTCTCCCAGATGGCGTCTTCTAGAGGAAGAACTTCCACTTGACTAAAAACTCTCTGAGGACTTTGCTCCTGAGAACCTTCTCTCGAACGTCAAGGATTTCTTAAGGTTGGAGTACCATCTGGCCTTGATTCGGAGAAATCAATTGTTCATCATATCAAGCACGTGACTCAGGCTGTGTACATATTTTTGAAGCAAACTGACATGGAATACATTATGTTCCTTGAGATGGGAAGCACAAGAAGTTTATAAGCTAGATTTTCCACTTTCTTTATAATAACATACGGTCCACAGTATTTGGGAGAGAGCTTCTTGTACTTCCCTAAAGATAAGGAACTTCTTTTTGGCCATACTCGAATGAAGACCATATCTAATTCTTCAAACTCTCTCTCTGATCTCTTTTTATCTGCATACTGCTTTTGCCTATCTTGGGCTGCCTTAATATCTTTACAGATTGATTGCATTTGCTGGTCCATGTTATCAAGCATTTGTCTGGACATCTCGACCCTGATTAATGGGTCAGACCAAGTCAATGGTGTAAGGCAATCTTGTCCATACAAAGCTTTAAAACGACTCATCCCAATGCTTCGATGATAAGAAGCATTGTAAGAAAATTCAACCAGATGCAAATGGCTTAACCACTTCTTGGGTTCCCTGCCGCCTCGTAGCATGAGCGAAGGATATCTTCTATTACCTGATTCACTCTTTCAGTCTGGCCATCTGTTTTGGGGTGTGATAGGCTATACTGAGATCCAAGAAAGTTCCTACTGCTTCAAAGAATGCAGTCCAGAATTTTGATGTTAATTTGGGATCTTTGTCACTTACTATCCTCTTGGGTAAGCCATGCAATCTGAAGATCTCTTTAAGGAAAACTTTGGCAACATCCACTGCAGTGTATGTTTCTTTCACTGGAATCAGATGGGCAACTTTGGTTAGCCTGTCAACTACCACAAAAATGGATTTGTGACTTGAGTGCACTGAAGGTAATCCAGTGACAAAGTCCATACTGATACATTCCCACTTCATCTGTGGAATGTCTAGAGGCTGCAGTTTCCCTGGCATCTTGACTCTCTCTGACACATTAAGCATCTTGACTCTCTGACACATTAAGCATTTCCGTACATGATAGAAGTCTTTAGATATGGCAGGAAAGTTTGAAATCTCAAGGCGTAAGGTGATATAAAATAACACCATGTATCACTTTTAGCCTCATCAGAATCATGGCCAATGAGATTTTTACCTCAGCATCACGCCTGGTCGCAAGAGGCGTGGACTTATTGCTGCAAACCACTTGTGCTACCGTCTCTCCACTCGGTCTGGGAAATATAAATCCTCAAAATGGCCTGCGAGTTTGGCTCGGCTCGTTTGAGTTGTAGGGGAAGAGATGAGATGATCTAAGGCGAAAGCAGTCATATCTTGTGAGACTGAATGAGATCGGGAACACCATATAAGTGTGGAACTTCCATCTATAAAACCAAATTCTTTGATTAAAAATCTTCATTATAATGAAGCTAAAGGAATCAAAATACGATACATAAATTCTCTTTCTGAGTGTTTAATATAAATTTCTGATAAGAATTCATTTTTCCTTATTAGCTTTAAACAAAGCTCTGATACCAGCTGTGAGACCCCAACGCCCTCCCGCGAGACGATACCCCCTCCGAGGGAGCTGGTGGCGAAAGCAGCATCAGCCTCTCGTGCGGGGCAGCAGGGATCCACACTTGGGGCCTCGCCATCGGATGTCCGGACAAGAGACTAGCCCGGCGATTCCTCCGAAACCAAGCCTCGAAAGACTTTCCTCACCCGGAAGGCACGAGCGATTCCACCAGGAAAATCTTCTAACGGGGAAATCGATCTAATGGGTCAAGGTCTTACTATCCAAATTAATCCGACCGAACCCAAAAGTCACATGGTCAGATCAAAGAAGAGACTTGCACTTAGTCCATAGAATCACTGCTTTTTTCCTCTTTTAACGAGGCACAACCGCTGATTCCCTCCCACAGAACAAGGGTCTTCCTAGAACTTAATCTAACTAATGTAAGTGATCGTAACTTTTTTGTTTTGCACGATTCCCTCGATCCAGCCTACCCCAACCAACCCATGGATTAGCCAACTTCCCAACCACTATATTGGTGATATTCCTTTATAAAAAATTGGTTATGTTTTGCCTGGGTACCGAGGAAAAGAGTCCCTAGGTCCCCTAGTCGACGCTTCAAGCAAAATTTAAGGTAGGCATACCACTCACACACCCAATATGAAATTGCCGTTTTATAACAGATTCAGTTGTCTTTACAACAATCTTTCATTTGAAATCATAGTATTAGTGATCATAATCCTCCAAAATATTGAGTCCATTGTATTACAAAATATATCATGTGGACTCTCCGTTGAAGACCAGCTGGTCAACCACGAGATCCAATATCAAAATTCGATTCACAACAGTCTTTCTTTTCAGTTCATCCAAATCTTCCTCGACGTACACATGGGTGTCCTAGCAATCGTAAGCCCGTGTATCACCTGGTCAAAGACCCTCTAGGATCCTACTTAGGTGTCCTAGCACTTCACTCAGGGACCGCTTCGTCGGTCCTCACCCATTATACCGGAAGCGGACCATTTTAACCATACCGAGGCTGGTAAGTAGGCTTTGCCGCAAGTGATGTCCCTCGATGACTCCTTGCCAGCTGTTGCAACAGCCTCTTCTTAGTTAAACACATGCCAAATGCTTCCTCCAGTATTCTGGTATATAACAGTCCTTTAAAGAAAACAGAGGTTCTATGCAAGTAAAATTCTCAGTTTGAGATTCACAAAACCCTTTTTCGTTAATCCATATTTTCTTAATGAGAATCATTGATCTCTCATCAGGATAATCTACCCATCATTTGACTGAATGTCCAATTAGATTCTTGGTGATTTCGGTCAAGGAAAACTAGATTAATTCAATGGTAGTCTATTCTTTGTATTAAGAACTGGAATTGGTCACGATGTTTTTGCTTGATTCAGATCGAGAGATGGATAAGTAGTTTACTGGCCTTCCCTCTTACAGTTGTAGTCTAACCAAAATTATCTGGTTTAATTATAACTTTGATTCCAAGGATTTTCTTCAGATAAATATCTACTGAATTTCTAACCATAAGGAAAATTCCACTTTATGAATTTTATTCCTTCCTAACCATAATGGATTAAGAAATGGTTCTATATATAAGAGTATCTGATTTTTATAAAATTACTCTTCTTTCATTTAGTCTAATTTGGTGATTTATCCACATAAAATATCTAAGGATATTCTTTCTACCAATTTAATTTATCATCCCTAATTCTCTAGGTGGAATTATGGTGAAAATTCCTCTTTTGTCACCAAAATTTAATTCAAATCTTTCTCTACTTAAATATCATTAAAATTCTTCTTTTAACTAAATATAAATATCCTTTTATTTAATAAGCTTAAAATTTCTCTTTTTCTCATTTAATGATTGAATTTCAATTGTCATGGGAATTCCTCTTTTATCATTTAAAAATTTCTCATGCATAAAATAAATTTATCTAAAATTTCTCTTACAATTAAATAGAAATATCCATTATTTCAATTATGCCAAGAATTCCACTTTCACCATTTAAATGATTGAATTCTAAATGTCATGGGAATTCCTCTTTTATCATTTAAAAATTCCTCATGCATAATTTTTTTATGTAAAATTCCTCTTAAAATTAAATAAAAATATCCATTATTTTAATATACCAAAATTTCTCTTTTTCCATTTAATTACATGGATCTCCATTATCATGGAAATTCCTTTTTTTGCATAAAATAAAATTACCAAAAAATTCTCTTTTCTTTAATTAATTATTTATGCATAAACACTAAAATTTTGTTTTCCATGAATTTGATGAAAATCACTCTTTTAGCATAGGATGTCCAATCCTAGAATATGGTAGGAAGTCCTCTTTTAGCATTATGCATAAAAATAAGATATGTATTATTTTCTAAAACCAATTCTAGCTTCAGTTTGGCTGAATTTGGACAAGATTTGGACCAGTTTAGCTCCCATTTTGATCAAGTTGGATCCAGGAGAGAGGAGAGGTAAAAATATCTCAATATTTTTGAATTAAAAACCCTCCCACACATGTGAAGGAGACGCCTACCTCAAAGGTCCCCCTCTCCTTACCAAAGTGTCAAAAATTCATCATTCCTCCAAAATATCTCATTTTTTTGTACTATCTCTTAATTTTTAACTAATAAACCTTGTACTCAGTCAACTCTTCATCTTATGTGAGCATTTACTCATTTTTAGATATTTTCTTTTAATCTTTGGATTTATCTCATCCCAACACTTGGATTAATCCTATTGGCCCATAGGAACCTTAATTGGACCATAATCTAGAAATTTTTGAAAATTAGGACCCTTAGGGCTAAGGTCCCTTATATCATTTTTAATTGATTCCTAATGCACATTGGAGAGTTTATTTAAAACTTTTGTTTCAGGGAAATATATTTTAGATATTAGGAGAATTTTTATATCCAAAGATATCTCAATATTGAATTACCTGTCTCTAGAATTTTTCTTCTCTCTAGGTAAAAACAAGGAAAAAGAATATTTTCTTGCATTCTGAAATAGGGTATGATTACAGGGGATTAAGATAAAAGCTTTTTCATTATTCAGGTTAAGGAGCAATCTTACATCCTCTCCCACTTGAAAAACGCAAGATCTCCTCATCTCCCAAAGTGGGGGTAATCTTTTGCCAACTCTTCTTCTTTCTCTCCCAGGTGGCATCTTCTAGAGGGAAGAACTTCCACTTGGCCAAAGACTCTCTGACGACTCTGCTCCTGAGAACCTTCTCCCGAATGTCAAGGATTTCTTCAGGTTGGAGTACCATCTGGCCTTGAGTTCAGAGAAATCAATTGTTCATCACATTAAGCACGTGACTCGGGTACATATTTCTTAAGCAAACTAACATGGAATACAATATGTACCTTGAGATAGGGAGGCAGAAGAAGTTTATAAGCTAGATCACCCACTTTCTTTATAACAGCATACGGTCCACAGTATCTGGGAGAGAGCTTCTTATACTTTCCTAAAGATAAGGAACTTCTTCTTGGTCATACTCGAATGAAGACCATATCTAATTCTTCAAACTCTCTCTCTGATCTCTTTTCATCTGCATACTGCTTTTGTCTATCTTGGGCTGCCTTAATATCTTTACGGATTGATTGCATTTGCTGGTCCATGTCATCAAGCATTTGTCTGGACATCTCGACCCTGATTAATGGGTCGGACCAAGTCAATGGTGTAAGGAAATCTTGTCCATACAAAGCTTTGAAAGGACTCATCCCAATGCTTCGATGATAGGAAGCATTGTAAGCAATTTCAACCAGATGAAAATGGCTTAACCACTTCTTGGGTTCCCTGTCTCGCAGCATGACTGAAGGATATCTTCTATTACTTGATTCACTCTGTCAGTCTGGCTATCTGTTTCGCGGTGATAGGCTGTATTGAGATCCAAGAAAGTTCCCACTGCGTTAAAGAATGCAATCCAAAATTTCGATGTGAATTTGGGATCTCTGTCACTTACTATCCTCCTGGGTAAGCCATGCAATCTGAAGATATCTTTAAGGAAAACTTTGGCAACATCCACTACTGCAGTTTCACTGGAATCAGATGGGCAACTTTGGTGAGCCTGTCAACTACCACAAAAATGGAGTTGTAACCTGATTGCACCGAAGGTAATCCAGTGACAAAGTCCATACTGATACATTCCCACTTCATCTATGAAATGTCTAGAGGCTGCAGTTTCCCTGGCATCTTGACTCTCTCTGCCTTGACTCTCTGACACACATTTTCGTACATGATCAAGTACATACTTTTTGAGTCCTATCCAAAAGAACACTATATTCGTGAGTTTGGGAATTTCCCAACTCCAATTTTTTGAATACTAAAAAGGTGGGACCTGGATAACATGCCTATAAGTTTTTCAAAACCATATCATGTGACCTATTGTTGGAAAGCGCTTGGAAAATGGAATCTAGTGAGCTATAGAGCGCTCAATTTGGAGTAACGGTGTTCAAGTTATGATTAATCCAAAGATTTGACCACATGTCCCAAACTTATGGGAAATTCCCATATTCCCCAATATGGTGTTGAAGAAGCTTTTCTTCACAGACATATAGGTTTTTATAAACTCTAGATGTCCAGCTATCAGGCTATCATGGGCTTCTCTTAGAATTATTCTCTTTATTCCCTCGTCATTGGGAATACATAGTCGATTATTATAATACATGCATCCTTCATCTAATTTGTACCCAAGAACTTGACTCATCTCTTGAGGCGTCTTGCTTTCCTGCATCAGAAGGGTAGAAATAGGGGCAAGGAATTTGTCCTGCATGATTTTCTCCCTTGCTTCACTGATTAATGGATTTGACACCACTGTAATTGCAAGAAAGGAGGCTTTTCTGCTGAGCGAATCTGCCACCACATTTTCTTTCCCTGGCTGATAATTTCAAAATTAAATTCCTGCAGGGTCTGCATCCATCTCCTTTTACGCATGTTGAGATCCCTTTGGGTGAAGATCCACTTCTCAGACTCCTTTGATGATCTGTCATCATCAAGGTGAACCTCCGTCCCTCCTAAAAGACAATGTTTCCACAACTTTAGAGAATAAACTAATGAGAGTAACTCCAAGTCATGGATGGCATAATTTCTCTCATGTGTTCTGAGTTTTCTGGATTCATAGGCCACTACATGATCTTCCTGCATAAGAGCACTGCCTAAGGCCAGTGGCATCAGTAACCACCTCAAAAGGTTTGGTAAAATCTGGCAATTTAAGGATAGGATTGGTTACTAAGGCTGTCTTCGGTTTATCAAAGGAACTCTGACACATTGTAGTCCACTAAAAAAGGGTACTCTTCTTGAGAAGGTTAGTTAAAGGGGATGCTATCTGAGCATACCTAGGTATAAATATCCTATACCATCCGTTTAATCCTAGGAATCCTCTGACTTCCTTTACCGTCTTGGGTTCCAACTAATCTACGACGGCTTGGATATTTATGGGGTCAGGAGAAATCCCATCTTTTGATACTATGAATCCCAAGTATTCCTCCTGGTCAATAGAGAAATAACACTTGCTCTTTGCAAAAAGAGTTGGTGTTTCCTTAGGATTTCCAGGACGTTGCACACATGATCTTCATGATCTGTAGCATTGTTTGAGTACACCAAGATATCATCAAAGAAGACAAGAACAAAATCATCCAAGTATTCTCTGAGAATATCCTGCATAAGACAATTAAATGTCATAGGGGCATTAGTCAATCTAAACGGCATCACTGTGAACTCATAATGCCCATAGCGAGTATTGAATGCTATCTTCGGGATGTCCTGTTCCTTGATTCTCATTTGGTAGTACCCAGATTTGAGATCTATCTTTGTGAACATTTGGGTCCCACTTAATCGATCCAGCAGTTCATCAATCCTAGGGATAGGATACTTATTTTTAATTGTTAATTGATTCAATCCTCTATAGTCAATACAGAGTCTTAACGTTCCATCTTTCTTCTTTTGAAAGAGAACAGTCGCACCCCAAGGTGAGACACCGAGTCTGATGAATCCCCTGCTCTAACAGTTGTCTTAACTATTCCTTGAGTTCTATGGCTTCAGGGACCGACATTTTGTATGCACACTGGGCTACTAGGTTGAGCTCCGAGGGTTAACTCAATCTCATGATTTACTTCGCAAGACGAAGGCATCTTAGTCAGCTCTTCAGGGAACACATCTCCATACTCTTCTTTAGCCTTGCAATTTATGTCTACCGGCGGATTCATCTTACCGACATAAACAGCGTGCCTCTTTCTAATCCCTTTTAACAATTTAGAAGCCTTGGCTAATTGCAGCACTAGGGATCCAGAAATTTGAGTTCCTTGAACTTTATTCCCGTGAAGGTCAAGGAAAGAAATGGTTCCAACAATAGGATCACTCACAAAGAAAGAATGACCTACATAGCTCATGCCTGACATGTCCTAGATTGGGACTCACAATGGGGCCACGACATACTACAAATATTCCTAAAAAAGGGTACTAATGCTATATGATGTTACATGAAATGTTGAGCCAGTGTGTCAAATAGCACCACAGTGCAGGCTGCATGTGTGACAACTAGATTGCTAGAACCATTTGTCTCACATAAGATATAACAAGATACAACAACCACAAAAGACTAGGTGACTTATCGCTTGTCAATTCATTTATGATCCGACTTAAGAGCAAAAGGTTTGACGATGACCATCTCTACAAGTCTAGGCACTACATCTTTGATGAGTGCTATCCTTGCTAGGCAATAGATCTGGTAGATAACTTGCAAGACAAGGATGTATAAGTCGTCCACCCAAACCAAGAGTTAGGAGACACATCATCTAAAGCCTTAATGGCCAAAGGTGCCCAGACGAAGTCTTAGTCAAGGACATGAACATGGATGAGTTGGTAGAGAATTTGCTTAACCGTATAGGCCAGTGGTGGGGTGACAAGGCCAGTCCCAAGGGTAACCTCAAGGCTAGCCCCAACCAGCACCTCAAGTAGGACACCCGCGTCTATTCCAATGAAGGGATATGGTTTGATGCGCAATTTGCCATGAAAATCATGCAAGCATAGAGTGTTCAACATTGAGGCCTAGCCAACAACAATATTGTGCTCATTGCTAGTGCCATGCCACCCAGTGCCATGGAAATCATGACACATCTCATTGTTGGTACCAGCAGAGGGAAACCTAGCACCTCAATTTATGCTCCCGACGGAGCGCTAAAGCAACCACCACTCACCATACCTCCCATACCAAATGCTTCTCAACCAGTGCATAATCCAGTGCCCATTCATTTGAACCCTATACTGAGAGGTATGTATAGACTACCACCAATGCCATACCCACTGCATGTATTACCACCCCAATTGGTTCCTCCTTGGAACTGCACACTAGTACAACAATACTCAATGACTTTGCTAGTGGACTAAGAGAGTCTAGTTCTCGACCATTTTGCTGATCAAGAGCTTTCTTTTTCATGTCCTTTTGTGTTCCACCTTTTTCTTTCATGTTCCTATCTCACTTGATCTTTCTTTGTCAACCATTATTGCAATATATATAGTTGACGAGGTCTTGAGGTAGCCGAGCTACCAAAACGTTTACACAAGTAATTAGCTGGGCCACTGACTCATCGACCTTAATAGAAAGTTGATTGACCTCTTGGGTGATAAGGTCATTGTAGTTCCTTGGCTTTAAGGTAGCCAAGAACTGCTTCCTAAGGTAGTCCAATCTGAGAAGTGGTTGGTGGGGGAACTAACTCTACCACCCACTTTTGTACATGGTGGTTGGGAACAAGAACAATCATGCACCATCTCGGTTCAACCCATGGGAGTTGCACATTCTGATAAATCGATGTACATGGTCTTTAACATCATTTGTGAAGGCCCCTTCTTTGAAGGTTGACGACTTTACCTGCACAACACGACTGAGCAGTGTTGTTAGGGGCACTAGCCATTGGGGAGCATCCATAGACGGTAGGAGAAGTAGCAAGCAAGGGAAGAGTAAGGGAGTAGAGAAAAAACCTACAACTAGTTTAGAGAGGAGGCGATAGAGGAGGCAATAGAAGTGAGGTATCGCCAACAGAAGCTTAAGTTTTTGGGGCATCCTCACTTAGCACAATAAAGAAAATTAAAAAAACTTGATCTTTAGGAGAGCCCATCGTGATTGCCAAATTTTTAGTTGTTAGCTGCTACTGCTATAGATGCTTTGCCAGTCTCAACATGATTACCAAGAGGAGGAAGAAAATAAGATGAAGAGGGAGTTAGGGTTCTCTAGGAATTATACCTCGACTAGTGTGACTCCCTTTTTCTTAACACCATCTAATGTGCAATTATACTACCTTGTGCTATGTAACCCTCAAGTCAACCACACTACTCTTAGATACTATTAGTTAGCACACACACACACACACACACACACACGAGATACAAGCTAACCCTCAAGTCAACCACACACACACACACACACACGAGATACAAGCTAACCCTCAAGTCAACCACACTACTCTTAGATACTGTTAGTTAGCACACACACACACACACACACACACACACGAGATACAAGCTAACAACATATTCATTCCTCATGAGCTTCTACAATACAATATATGATTCGAATGTAAGCTTGTGTCTAGAACATCAAGCTATTAGCAACTAACCCCGTAGAGGAGAGATAAATAACCCCATAGAGGAGAGATAAATAACCCTTCCCTCAGTGATTGAGCACATAACTTTTTGGAAGTGTATTCCCACATGGTGGACCTCTTTAATGGCGATCGTGTGACCAACCTGGGACCTAATTTGATTAACACAAGCAATGCAATGGGTATCTTCTTCTTTGTGTATTTTGACTTTAAGCTTATTTAATAATTCACAAACCCAATGCTTTCTCCTTATTTGGTATGTTATTGCAACATCAGAAGTGACTAAAGAGATCAAGGATCATGTCCAAGATCGTACCTCAACACCTGCTGGTGTCATAAGTGTGGAGGCTCAACAAATATTGATGAAAAGGCTCTTAACACATTTCCAAAAACATCCACCATAAGATGATGAGTATACACTTTCTTCTATCTTATGTATGTTCGTAAAGAGATGTGGGCTTTTGATAGGAGGCATGACCATATACAAAGACCTTCAGCCCTTCCACAACATTTGACCCTAATCAAATGTACACATTTTGATTTTGCTAAGCAAGCATGGAGCAATGGTTTTAAGTTAGTCATTGCCACATGTATACTATACTGGATGGTGCTATTGGTGTTGGTGATGAGCTGCAAAACACTAACTTATAATAAACTATTCAAAATTCAATGAAATATTCAACATCAAATAACATGGGAATACAACATCTTCACATACCATGGGAATACACCATTAATAATCCAAGAAACACGAGAAGAGACATAAAGTAGCATGAATATAATTATTACTCAAGAATGTAATACATAGTCCATGAGCATGTTTTGCAACTTGGAACCACATGCTCCTCCTGCATTATATCTCACATTTGGTTGGAATGTAGAATTCAAGCGAGGTTGGATGTCATCACAACTAATTAACCCTATGGTTAAAACCAAGATGTTATGTAGAATTACACAAGTTGAAACTCGAAACTATTTTTTTGGTAACATGGCCACATTAGAATGCCTCCCATGGATGAAGTTGTTTTCAATCTCCCAAAGGCTCTCTCAACAACTATCCTAGTGGAAGATAACTTAAAATAAAATTGCTTGCGATTCTCTTACTAAGGTAAGGGGAATGGAATCACAAGCCAAGGTACAAGAATATATCTACCATCACCTATAATATATTCCCTGATTGAGTAGTGGTCTCATGGATAAAGGTCAGCCCAGCTTGAGCCATAGAGACAATTGGTAGAAGGTGGAGTTCTTGAGAAGGTGAATATAATTGACAGAACCAACCCAATTCACCCATTACATCTTTGAAGCACATATCACTATCAACAAGGAGCTCAATATATCAAGGTGGGTTACATTATTGGAACCACAATAGTTTGGAAATCATTGTTTAAAGCCTCTGTTTAGAGTAAAAACCCTATTTAAGAAACATCATCTCATCATCGAAGTCTCTGGTCCAAAACATAAACTTATGAAGATGTTCACATATGGCATTAATAAAATCTTTGCACACTTTCCCAATGCTTGATGTAGCTAAACTAAACGTCTCACTGTGGGTGATGGTCATTTTGAGAACAAATGATGTAGGCCAATTGCCACTTTCTTCTCCATAGAGATAAAGGCCTTGTTTGGTAGACTAGAAAAACCTTCTAGAATTGGTTTTTGTGCTAGTTTATTTCTTAAGAGGTCACATGTGAAAGCAAAGCACTCTCGTGGAAGCCTCAAGTTAGCTTCAAAGTGAACATCATCTCCCTCTATGAAGTGCATGAAAGTATTCCAACGATGAAGAGAGCGAGGTTTCACATACCATTTTCCATACATCCCCCATGAGTTGCAAAACTTGTGGTAGATGGGCTAAATGTTGAGATTTGGCATGATTAAAGTGGTGAAAGCATGATTAGAGTATGAGTTTTGTATGCTTTTTGCTAACTATAACTATCTTATTTTCTTGATTTTGATCGACGGTTGATGGGAAAAGGAAGGAAAACCCTCCACGTGTTTAGATGGAAGTCCCACGACCCCCTAATTACTAATTTCATCATTAATTATTTCAAATTTGCCCAAATTTTTCTCGATTAGGCCAATTAGGAACTCTCATTTTTTGCACAAATTCTTATTTTTTCATGATTTGATGCTTGATTGAAGTTCTGTACCATTGGATCATAATGGCAAGCTGAGTGCAAATGCAAGAAAGATTTTGGAGAATGCCACAATGTACATGAAGATAGTAGGCGGCTTAATTTACATGACAATCACCAAGCCAAACATGAACTACATAGTTTGGTTGGGGAGCCAATTTTTATGCAGGTTCCTTGGAAGTTGCATTTGGATAGTGTGAGGTGCACACTACGCTGTATGAGATCCATAGTGGATTATGGCCTCTTCTATGAGGCTAGTATATACAATTGTAGGTTTATGGATACATTGATGCAGATTGGGCTGGTAGTATCCTTGGACATAAGATCTACTAGTGAGTTTATGTTCTCCTTTGGGAGTGGGGTGTTGTTACATAGAGCAACAGTTGCTTTGAGGTAGAGTATGGGGGGGGTGATGCATGATGGCAACATGCAAGGTAGCTTGGTTACGTAAGCTACTTGGAGATTTGGGGATGTATATGGATAGACAAGTTATCATCGATTGCAACAACCTTAGTAGCGTACAATTGGCTAGGAACATAGTGTTTCAATGCGCAGACCAAACAAATAGAGGTCCATTATCATTTCATCACAGCAAAAGAGAAGGTCTTAGCAGAAGATATTAATGTCATGTACGTTAACATAGAGGAGCAAGTAGCTGACATTTTCACCAAGGCCTTGGGAGTAGAGAAACTTTACATATTTTGCACTATGCTTGGAGTTTTGGAGATAGACTTGAGCTTAAGGGGGAGTGTTGATATGTCAAGCTCAACATGATCTAACACTCATTACATGCTTGGGTGACCATTCCACCTTTATACCCCACTGGTGCATTTAGCTGACATGACAAATCTTTGCTAGTAATTCTATAGCTAGACTACACCTACCTAGTCCAATTGAGTTATGGCATACTTATCTTGCTATCTCATCTACTTAGCATGTTCACATTATGGACCGCTTGTACATAATACTCTAATACTTATGTTGGTTTTCACTTATCTTTTTTAGCCCTCTTTTGAGAGAAAGAAGAAGATTTCCACATTCCATATTTGTGTGTGTCTTATCGATTGTTGAACGAGTGTGTGTGTCTTATCTATTGTTGTTGTTGTTGTTGTTGTTGTTGTTGTGTGTGTGTGTGTGTGCTTGGAGCTCAAGCTCTATCTCATTCCCTAATCCTTTCAGACTATTGCTCCAAGAGTGGCCAAGTAGCACTCTCACTAGTGGGACCAAGCCTTATTGGGAGTACTTTGGGCATACCCTGCTACTTACAAAGCCACCATGTTAACACACCCCCTTTTAACTTGCTTTTGGCCTAAAGGTTGTGTTACCTTTTGAATTTAATGCACGATCCACTACTAGAGGGAGAAAGTTGAAATACCTAAGCTTTGGAGCAGCCTATGTAGCAAACAACAAGAAGTATTGGAAGAGATATAGTAGCTCACTCACAGAGTTACCGAAGTATAGTAGTGATGTCGTAAAGCTTGGAGGATTGGCATCTTCATTGGCGGCCATAGTTCAAAGAAAGGTGACTTTTCCTTGGTTTACAGTTCTAAGTATCTTAAAAAGGCTTGAAAATTGCTGTATGCTTAGCAAGGACCCTTTAAGGTGGTGGAAATCGTGCCCATTGGCACAGTGCAGTTAGCAACTTTCCAAGGGACATGGTTTTGATATTGGTCAACCAGACGCACATGAAGAGGTATTGGCTCTAGGAAGAGAAAAGAGTAAGTTTTAGTGGTGTCTAGCATCACTTTTTTAATTTTAGTCTTGTTCATTACTTTTTAATCTCATTTGATCTCCCCAAGACACCACAAACTCGTGAGCTTCAGAGCTCTTGAAGGTTAGGAGGCGATATGGCTCAGAGTCCAAGCGAGCTTGGGCCCTAGTTTTTCCCCCTTTTTCAAGTTCAATTTCCTTTAGGTCTCTTTTGTTGACTTTTTTGTTGCCATAGGTTGGTGAGCCCTAGAGCCTCAAGGCTTTGGAGCTCTGAAGAGCTAGGAGGCTAGGTGGCTCCGGTACCATGACTCAAACTCTAGCCCCCCTTGTATTTCACTTTTTGACTTGGGTTGCATCCAGACCCCACTAACCTTGCCCCTTCTCTCCCATTGTCTTCTCTCCCTCTCCCTCCACCCCTTCTTCTCTTTCCCTATCTCTTCTTGTTTAGTCTCTCTTTACACTTTCTTCTTCTCTCTGTTTTCCCTGAAAGCCTAGCCCACCATGTCCTCTCCCCTTCCTCTCCCTCCCTGCTTCTCCTTGTTTCTTTTTTCTCTTATTTCATTCTCTCTCATATTTATCTCTCTCTCACCCCACCGACCCCCCCACCTTTCCCTTTCCCTTTCCCTCTCTCTCCCTCTCTCCCTTTCCCTCTCCCTCTCCCTCTCCCTCTCCCCCTTATCCCTTTCTATCTCTCAAACCCCATGGACTACCCACCCTCCATCACCTTTCCCACTCTCTCCCTTATTTGTTTCTCTCCGTGCACCCCACCCCACCCCACCCCTCGCCTCTCTCTCTCTCTCTCTCTCTCTCTCTCTCTATGTGTGGTGTGTATGTGTGTGTGTTTTTTTCCAGTCAAGATCTTAAATAAGCCTTGTCAAATCATGTGCCGTTGGGCCTTGCCTTAGAGCCACAATAATTGTAACTTTCGGATATGGGTATGCTAGCTTGTATGTGTTGCATCCTCACTCCATTGTCACCCCAGAATGTGCTTCTTGCCAATGGGGTAAAGGGATAGATCTCTCTCTTCACCTAGATGAAGGTAAGTAGAGATTATCCTTCATGATGGTTATTTGTCACACAAAAAGGTGGGTGAAGAAGAAGAAGCTAATGTAAGCTAATGCAAGAGGGAATGCTACAAGCAAACTTATTCAAGCAAGCATCCATCTAACATTCACAACTCTAATAGCATACAAGCAAGAAAGAGAAGAGAGAAGAGAAGAGAAGAGCTCACAAGTATTCTACTATAAGGGAATTATTATCCACTCCTTAGTGCCAAAAATTACTTATATACAAGTGACAAGTTTTCTTACTAGGCCTAACAAAACTTAAAAAATGGTCCAGCCTCCAGTGCCCCCACAAGAAAGCTCTTGGACAGAAAGATGCTCAGTTAGAGCTAGTGCATACAGATGTATGTGAGATGCCTCAGCTTTCTTTGGGAGGGGAAAAATATTTTGTGTCTTTTATTGATGATGCCACACGCAAGGTGTGGGCTTATCCTCTTCCTTTGAAGAGTGATACATTCTCAGTGTTTGAGAAGTTTGTTGCTCATGTTGAGAATCAAACTGGAAAAACACTCAAAGGCTTTGCATTCCGACAATGGTGGAGAGTATACGTCCAAACAGTTTCAGGACTTTTGTGATGCGAAAGGCATCAAGAGGGAGCTCTCTGCTCCTTATGATCCTCCACAAAACGGGACAGCAGAGAGGATGAACAGGACCATTCAGGAGAAGGTCCATTCTATGTTGTCACATGCTGCGTTACCTCATGGTTTTTGGGCTGAAGCTGTTATGACAGCCGTTCATCTTATAAACAAGTCACCTAACATGAGGCTTGGTGGGAAAGTGCCAAAGGAAGTATGGACAGGGAAGCCTCCGTCCTACAAGCACTTGAGAGTGTTTGGTTACATTGCGTACGGGCACATACGCAGGGAAATACGCACCAAACTTGATCCTAAGTCTCACAAATGCATATTCCTAGGATATGGTGACAGAGGTGAAATGGGGTATAGACTTTGGGATCCAGTGAATAGAAAGATTATACACAACAATGATGTCATTTTTGATGAAACATGCATGTATAAGGAGCCTGCAAGGCAACAGGAGCCTGGTAGAGTCATCTTTGATGATGATGGACATCATGGACAACAACCAAGGGCCGTAAATCAGCCATTACAGCAACAAAATTAGCCCTTAAATGATGCTGAAAATGGTCCAAATGGACAGCCAGAGATGGCAGAAGATATCCCTATGGATATCCAACAGTTAGAGGAGATACCGGGCATGATCTTTCAACCTTATGGCATGGAACAGGAGCCACCAATAGGTGATATGCAGGCTGGACAGCAACCTGCAAATGATGATCATTGGGTACGAAGGTCCACAAGACCCTCCAGACCCCCTGATAGGTTTGTTCCAGGGGTTGACTACTTGATGCTCACTGACTGTGGGGAGCCCTCATGTTATAAGGAGGCTTTACAGAGGGAAGACAAGGCTCTTTGGGAGCGTGCTATGAAGTCAGAGATGGATTCTCTGCACAAAAATGAAACATGGAAGTTGGTGCATTTGCCTACATGCAAGAAGGTTTTGCCATGCAAGTGGGTGCATTTGCCTACAGGCAAGAAGGTTTTGCCATGCAAGTAGGTGCATTTGCCTACAGGCAAGAAGGTTTTGCCATGCAAGTGGGTTTACAGGCTCAAAGTTGCACCTGTGATGCAAAGCCCCAAGATACAAAGCCAGGTTAGTGGCTAAGGGCTTCAAGCAGGAATATGGTGTGGACTTTCATGAGATCTTCTCTCCAGTGGTCAAAATGACCACACTTAGAGCTGTATTAGCTTTGGTTGCTCATGATGATCTGGATTTGATTCAGATGGATGTGAAGACTGCTTTTCTTCACGGTGATCTTCATGAGGAGATATATATGCAACAGCCAGAGGGTTATGCAGTGAATGGAAAGGAGAAGCTTGTATGCAAGCTGAAAAAGAGTCTTTATGGGCTCAAACAGGCACCAAGGGAATGGTATCATAAATTTGATACATTCATGAAATCCCAGGATTTCAGGAGGAGTGACATAGATCACTTCTTATACACCAAGAAAGCTTTGGATGGCAGTCTATTGATCCTCATCTTGTATGTTAATGATATGTTGATTGCCGGGAAATCTCGTAAAGAGATGGATGCCTTGAAGAAGAGGCTGCATCAAACCTTTGATATGAAGGATTTGGGTGATGCAAATCACATTTTGGGTATGCAGATACTTCGGGACAGAAATCAACATGTGTTGTATTTGTCTCAGAAGGAATACATTGGCAAAGTTTTGCAGAGGTTCAATATGGAAGGGGGGAAGAAGACTAGTACTCCTTTGCCTCCATATGTGAAACTCAGTGCTATGGACAACCCACAGTCGGATAGTGGCAGGGCTGATATGGCCAAGATTCCGTATGCTTCAGCTTGTGGCAGTCTCATGTATGCCATGGTTGCTACCAGGCCGGACATTGCATTTGCAGTGGAAGTGGTTACTAGATACATGGCCAACCCTGGCAAGAAGCATTGGGAAGCAATGAAAGGTGTCATGAGATACCTGAAGGGCACACAGGATATGTGCATCTGCTTTGGCAAACAGGATGCATTAGTGCATGGTTATACGGATTCGGATTATGCCGGTCATCCAGATAACCGGAAGTCTACCGGTTATGTGTTTATATTCACAGGAGGTACTGTGTCATGGATATCCAGGATGCAGAAGTACACTGTCTTATCTACTATAGAGGCCGAGTATATTGCAGCCACAGAGGCTTGCAATATACTCGGTTAGTGGTTGATTTGGATTATACAGGGGATATTCCATTGTTGCATTGTGACAGTCAGAGCGCCATCCAGTTGGCAAAGAACCCTGTCTTTCATGCAAAGACGAAGCATGTGGATGTGAAGTGTCACTTCATCAGAGAGGTGATAGAGAACAAGCAGATTCAGCTTGTCAAGATTCATACGGATGACAACTCGGTTGATCTGTTGACAAAGAGTTTACCTCCAGAGCGATTTGCTCATTGTAGACACTTGATGGGCATTGGATGAGGCCAGTTTCAGCCTTGATATGGCCTTGTTATCATGTACATGCTGATTTTTTCTTTTCCTTCATTTAAGGGCACTTTGCCTTTAAGTGGGAGGTTGTTCGGGTAAAGTCATTTTGCCCACCCTTGTAGTGTGTACAAGCCCATAAGTTTTACAGTACATAGTACACTTAGTACTTTTAATGTACTAAGTGCACTATGTGTACTAGAGCAAATATACATGTGTGATAGGGGAGTCACACACTCATATTGTGAGCTGACTTATCCCCACACGTCTCTCTCTCTCTCTCTCTCTCCCTTCTTCTTCTCTGTGTATGTCTTCCACATGAAACCCTAACTCTCTCCCTTCATCGGATCTTAAGGTGAAAGAGTTTATCCTCTAGTTGCGAGATGAGGACATCTCGCGTTTTTTAAGGAAGTGGGATAGGATGTAAGATTTCTCCCTCCAGCTTTTGAGGTGTAAAGGTGTAAGAACCTCCCCTTCTGTTCTTGAAATTATTTTCCTCTCTGAAATAGAAGAAAGATCTTGTTTTATTTACCCTATTTTGGCCTAGAGAGAGAATCCAAAATTTAGATATCTTTGGATATAAAAATCCTCCTAGTATCTAAAATGGATTTCCCTAAAATAGAAGTTCAAAATGAACTTTCCAAGGTGCATTAGGAATTAATTGAAAATGGACCTTAGCCTAAGAACCTACATTTTCAGAAATTTTTAGATTATGGTCTAATCAAGGTTCCAATGGACCAATTGGATTAATCGAAGTGTTGGGATGAGATAAATCCAAAAGAATAAAAGAAAATACCCAAAAATGAGTAAATGCTCACATAAGATGAAGAGTTGACTGAGGACAAGGTTTATTAGTTAAAAAATATGAGATATTACTAAGAAAATGAGATATTTTAGAATAATGATACAATTTTGACACCTTGGTAAGGAGAGGGAGACTCTTGAGGTAGACACCTAATTCACATGTGTGGAAGGATTTTCAATTCAAAAAAATTGTGATATTTTTATCTCTCCTCTCTCCTGGATCAAACCAAATAAAAAAGGGAGCCAAACTAGTTCAAATCTTGTCCAAATTCAATCAAAGTGAACCTGAAAAATTCTAGAACCCAGTTGGACTTGGTTAGTGACCTCCCTTACTTATAAATAGACCCTTAGTCTTTTGTAAAAAAATATTAGAGCTATACGATGCCAGTATTATATTAAAATAATTATATTTTTTATTATCCCTTAAATTTTTCTCTCTTGGAAGCTTGGAGCTCTCTCTCTCTCTCTCTCTCTCTCTCTCTCTCTCTCTCTCTCTGTACAACAACTCTTGGATTTTCTCTTCTCCTCTTGGTGGACCAATTGATTGGTCAGGGCTTCACACTGCTAACAAAGAATCAAGTCAAACTTGGAGGTAAAAGCAAATTTTATGATTTTTTCTAATTTATCTCAATGACTTTCTTCTTCTCAACCCCTGTCAAGCTTGAGAAGCTTTCTAAATAATTGTTATAATTCAAATCAAGCTTTTCCTTAAAGTTTTAATGCTTAATTAAGAGAAAGTTAATCTTGATACTTATTTGTAATGCTTCTTTAGGTAAATCTCTCTCTCTAAAAGAATAGCCATCCTTATGGCTAAATCCTTTAAAAAAAGATGCTTCTTAATGATAGTCTCTTAATTCAAAACTAAACTCTAGGCTCGATAAGCTAGAGATTAAGAAAATAATATTTTTATAATTTTATATTAACAGAATAATATTTATTTCTTTTAGATTATTTATAAGTAATTAAAAACTACTTTGATTGATTCTAAATGAGAAATAGATTATCCCATGAATTTGAGAAAAGAGAAATAATGAAATTAGCTTAATCTAGTGAAATAATTATAATTAAATTTATGATTATGATTTAAATTCATAGTTTGATTTTAAGCATAAAAGAGAAACTACTATCATATTTTCATGTCAAGCTTTTATTATTTAGAAAAACATTAAGAATTATCAGTAATATCAACAAAGCTATGATAAAAATTTTAGAAAATAATACATATCTTATTTTTATGCATAATGCTAAAAGAGGACTTCCTACCATATTCTAAGATTAGACATCCTATGCAAAAATAATGATTTTTATCATATTCATAAGAAATAAGTTTTTGTAATTATGCATAATTAATTGATTATGAGAAAAAAGTAAATTTTAGTAAATTTATTTTTATGCAAAAAAGAAATTCTCATGATATTTGAGATCCACGTAATTAAATGATAAAAGATAAATTTTTGATAAATTTATTTTTTTACAAAAAAAAAATCTCATGATATTTGATGTCCAAGTAATTAAATGGTAAAAGAAAATTTTTTGACATAATTCAAATTATGAGTATTTATCAAAAGTGAAATTTTGAGTATTATTAATTTTATTTAAAAATATAGGTAGAATTGATTTTTATAAATCCCATGAATCTTTTACTCAAAAAGAAGAATATTGAATATATTTCACTTGAGAAATTTGAAAAAGAATATGAAAATATCCATCGAGAAAAAGTACCTTTAACTAGCCCAAGCAATTGACAGAAACTTAGAAAAGTCTCATCGATATCGAAAGTAGAAAACCGTACTTAAAAGTGGATGTGATAAGATGTGAATGTGATGTGAGGAGATATGAGTGGATGTAATGAGATGTGGATTAGATATGATGTGTTGTAAATGGATATGGATGTGAATGTGATAAGATGTGAATGTGTGATGTTGTGAATGTGATGTGAGGAGATATAAATGGATGTGGATGTGAATGTGTTAAGATATGAATGTGATGTGATAAGATGTGGATGCGATTGTGTTAAGATATGAATGTGATAAGATGTGAATGTGATGAGGAGATGTGAGTGGATGTGATGAGATATGGATGAGATGTGATACGATGTAAATGGTTATGGATGTAAATGTGATGAGATGTGATGATATGTGAATGGGTGTGATGTGATGTAAATGGATGAGAATGAGATGTAAAGTGATAGATGTACATGTGAATGAATGGATGGATGTAGATAGATATGAATGTGAATGAATGGATGGATGTGGATAGATGTGAATATGGATGAATGAATAGATGTGGATGAATGTGATGAGATGTGAATGGATGTGATGAGATATGGATAGATGTGGATGGAATAAATACGATGTGATGTGGATAGATATAGACGTGATGTAATGTGGATGGAATGAATGAGATGTGATATGATATGGATGAAATGAATGTGATGTGATAAGGATAGATGTGGATGGAATGTATGTGATGTGATGTGGATGCAATGAATGTGATGGATGTGAATGGGTGTGATGAGATATGAATAGATGTGATGAGATGTGAGTGGATGTGATGAGATGTGAATGGATGTGAATGTGATGTGTTAATATCTGAATGGATGCGATAAGATGTGAATGGATGTGAATGTGGTGTGATAATATTTGAATGGATGTGATATGATGTGAATATGATATGATGAGATGTAAGTGGATGTGAATATGATGTGATGAGACGTGAATGGATGAGATGTGATGTTGATGGATGTGATGTGACGAGATGTGGATGTCAATGATGTGATGTTGATGGATGTGATGTTGATGGATGTTGATGTGATGTGATGTTGATGGATGTGATGAGATGTGGATCTCAATGAATATAAATGAATGTGATGTAGTGTGAATGGATGGATGAGATGTAAGGTGGATGAAAGTGATATGTGGATCTAGGTAGATGTGAATGGATGAGATGTGATGAGGATAGTTATGAAGAGATGTGATGGGATGTGGATCTCAATGAATATAAATGAATGTGATGTAATGTGAATGGATGGATGAGATGTAAGGTGGATGAGATGTGATGTGATGAGATGTGGATCTCAATGAATATAAATGAATGTGATGTAATGTGAATGGATGGATGAGATGTGGATAAGCCATGCCTACATGTATTCGTCACATTTGGAGCATAACTAAAACCATAAATCTTGCAAATTTACAAAGAAATTATTAGGAGCAGCATCTTAGCTTACCTTTACTACAACAGGCTCGCTTAGTCGCTGGCCTCTAGTCAGAGGCGAATAGGCTTCCATGACAATGTTTTCTTTGTGGCAAAACTCAGCAAGCTCTTTGCGCAAGTTGAACGGGTGCAACTCCACCTGCCATATACACAACGTTAGCTGAGGGACTTTATGCAGTCAAGGCACAAACCTCATAAAACTAAGTGTTGTTACCTGATTTATGGAAGGCCGGATTTCACAATTAGCAAACAACTCTTTAAGGTGGTGAATGCCGTAATTACTAACGCCTATCGATTTCGCCTTTCCACTCTTGAGTATCTTTTCCATAGCCCTCCATGTATCAAGCCTCTTGTGAGGTACCAGGGGAGAATGCACCAAGTACAGATCCACTAAAGAAGCCGTTATGGGCAATGTAAGTATACACATACTAAATTGGAGTAACATGGCAATGTAAGTATACTCATAGTAAACTGAAACTTTTGAAGAATTTGTTTTACCATACTCCAAGCCAAGCTCTTTTAAGCTTTGGTCAAAAGCTTTCAATGTGCTTTCATAGCCATGGTCAGAATTCCAAAGCTTCGTTGTAATGAAAATTTCCTCCCTTGGAATTTTACTAGCTCGGATGGCATTTCCTACAAAAACAGAAATTGTACTCAGCTTGATTACTTTTCTACTGCAGCACAAACCACACAATTTCATGTTCAAGGGCCTCTACAGATATGAAAAGCTTGGGCAATGCAACTCCCGCCCATCATCAGAAGTCTGACAACTTTTAGATAAGACCCCGAACAAATTTTAATATTTGTTGACTAGGTTATGATTGGAATTTTCTGCGAGGATTTTTACACAGTATGCAGATCTCTCATGTGTACAGTTTCCCTGTGCCATACCTCCCAAGGCAAGCTAGATTTTCTTTTCTGCAGAAGTTCGGCAAGATGATGCTAAGACAAAAATTATGGTAAGGAGAAATTGTGGCGTATCTGGTTGGGGTTATCCTCTGCTCAAGTTAGGGCTTCTGTACAGATTTTGACTGTCGCTTTTTCCCATGTTAAGATAAGGGTTCCCAGCTAGGTATTGTTTCCTGATTATATTTTACAAATTCGACCTAGAATTTGATTAGGTTTAAATTTTTGCTAAGATTAGGACTCTTGAACAGATTCTTTTTTCCCCAGCAAAGAGACTTAGATTCTTTTTTCCCCAGCAAAGAGACTTCTTTTGAACAGATTTGGGTTCTCTGAAAAGCAGAAGATGAAATAATTCCTCTGAAAAACTTAAAATACAGATACACACCGACTGCTCGCTCATTTCCGTAGAACTTAGCTGTGTCAATATGGCGATAGCCGTGCTCGAGGGCGAACGAAACGGCCTGGAATGAGGCTTCGGCGGGCATGAGGTAGACGCCCAGACCGAGCAGAGGGATGGCCACAGGGAGCCCCTGATACCCCGCATTCACCAGCTCCACCCGATTCTCATGAAGAGCCCTTCTGTTAGTGTCCTGATTGGCCATGGCGGCACGGGGTCCAACAATCGAGGAGGAGGAGCGGCTACGGTGAGCACCCAAGCGAGAAGGTGAAGGTTAGGGTTTTGCCTGACACAAAGAGTATTTGGGTTCTGCCTGCCAAATTCGCTGAGCAGAGGAGTAGATGCTTAAGAAAGCTGTTTTTAAAGAAGTCTAGCTTGCACGCTCAAGAAAGCTATTTTTGAAGAAGCAACCTATTTTTAAAGAAAGCTATTTTTAAAGAAAGCTATTCCTTAAGAAGTATACATATTAAGAAGTATACATATTTGTAAAGCACGCTATTTTAAAGCAACCTACTCTTGAAGAAGTATACATATTTGTAAACCACACTATTTTGAGCCCCAGAAGTTATCCTAAGAAATATATTTAAGTACACCATATATTACATTAGTACACCATATATTACATTAGCTGGGGCACTAAAATTGCCACCCTAAAAGTCCATTTATGGGTGCTACAATGAATTTAACAATTTAGTATATTAAATACCAAAATATTGAGGAGACTAAGGTAAACACTCTCTCTCTCTCTCTCTCTCTCTCTCTCTCTCATTCCTGTATATAGTTCTAACAATAGGCTCACTCTCCAAATCTCCCACAAAAATGAGAAAAGAAGTGTTCTCCATGGCAAGAAAAGCTCTCAAAAAATTAGCTCATAAACACACAAGCTCTTAGAAAACAAGCTCACAAACACACAACAAACTAATGACAATGAATTTAAAATCTAAACACAAATTCCATACATATTAGAAAAAAAAATAAAAAATTTAAAATGATCACATTATAAATAATGTCATTAATACATAAAATCTAGAATTCATTTTCAATCATTATACCATATAATAAATGCCTGTATAACTAACTCTTATATAATGATTATTCCATAACTAAATCCTATATAATGATTATTCCATAACTAACTCTCATATAATGATTGCATAATCTTTATATCTCTGCTATGATCCCAATTTAAGCTATAATCTTTCTACCATCTCTTTTTATGATTCCATCCATTTTTATTTCAAGTAAAGAGTACATCCTTGTATTCTACAGTTCTTAAGTAACTGATTTTAATCGCAAGTAAAGATGTGCTTGAAAAGAGTGGGTAGTTTAGGCACCACTTCCTAGCACAAGAGAATGCATATGCAATGTGACATAAGAACAATGTCCTTCCATCACTCCATGGAGTCGATGATGCTGGACACAATAGCGTCGTACATGTGATTGATAAATTAATTGATCGTGAGAGAGAGAGAGAGAGAGAGAAGTATTAGTTGGTGGGGGGGGTTGCGCCCTTAGTGGGTCGTCATGGTTACCTGAGGGGTTTCCCTTAGTTGGTGGAGGGGCGGGTCGCCTTTAGTTGGTGAACCCCCCCACCCACTAAGGTCCAGTCGCCCTTAGTTGGTTGGGGGGGGAGGGATTGCCCTTAGTTGGCAACCCCCCCACCCACTTAAGGGCGATGGTCGCCCTTAAGTGAGTGGTGAGTCACCCTTAAATGGGTGGGGATGGGGGAGCGACCCCATCCCCCCGCTCGCTTGAGTTTTAAAGGCAATGGTTGCCCTTAAAACTACTTAAGGGTGACCATCGCCCTTAAGCAACCCCCCGCTCGCTTAAGTTTTAAAGGCAATGGTTGCCCTTAAAACTACTTAAGGGCGACCATCGCCCTTAAGCCTTAATTAGTGGTGCGACCATCACCCGTAGGTGGCAAACCCCCTACCCCACCCACTTAAATGTAACCATCGCTCTTAAGTGGGTGGGGACATGGGGTCGCCCTTAGTGGGAAAACCCCCCTAAACCACCCCACTAAGGGAGACCGTCGCCCTTAGTGGGCAACCCCCCCCACCCACTTAAGAGCGCCGATCACCCTTAGTGGGGGGGGGAACCCACTAAGGGCGACGGTCGCCCTTAAGTGGGTGGGGGGGAGGGGTCGCCCACTAAGGGCGACCCCCTCAAACCCACTTAAGGGCGATCCCCCCGAACCCACTTAAGGACGACCGTCGCCCTTAAGTGGGTGCATAGGGGATCGCCCTTAGTTGGCAACCCTCCTCCCATCCTCTTAAGGGGGCGGGGTCGCCCACTAAGGGTGAACCCCCCTAAACCACCTACTTAAGGAAGATAATTGCCCTTAAGTGGGCAGGGGCCCACCGCGAGACTAAGGACAATTGTCACCCTTAGTGTGGGTGACCCCCCACTTAAGGACGACCATCGCCCTTAGTGGGGGGAGGCACCCACTAAGGACGATGATCACCCTTAAGTGGGTAGGGGCCCATCGCGAGACTAAGGACAACTATCACCCTTAGTGTGGGTGACCCCCCCACTTAAGGACAACTGTCGCCCTTAGTGGAGGGGGGGCACCCACTAAGGGCAATGATCACCCTTAAGTGGGTGGGGGGAGGGATTGCTAACTAAGGGCAACCATCGCCCTTAGTTGGTGACCCCCCCACCTACTAAGGGAGATGGTCACCCATAGTAGGTGGGGGGAGGGGAGGGGAGGGGGACAATCGCCCTTAGTTGGTGACCCCCCTTCCCCCCACCTACTAAGGGAGATCGTCACCCTTAGTTGGTGGGGGGAGGGGAGGGGAGGGGGGGATGATTGCCCTTAGTTGGCGACCCCCCCCACCAACTAAGGGCGACCATCGCCCTTAGTTGGTGGGGGTATCCCCCCACTAAGGGTGACGGTTGCCCTTAGCGGGGGGAAGGGCGATTGTCACCCTTAGTGGGGGGTGGGACAACCCCACCAACTAAGGGTGATGGTTGCCCTTAGTTGGTGGGGGGAGGGGGGTCGCCAACTAAGGGTGACCATCCCCCCTCCCCTCCCCCCACCTACTAAGGGGGGTGACCATCTCCCTTAGTAGGTGGGGGGGTCACCAACTAAGGGTGACAGTTGAATAGATCATTTGCCTCAATCACCGATAAGGTGGCTATTCACCTCAAACACCGTTGGCGAGGAAAACGTTTTGCGCCTGCCATGAAGGCATGGCATTCAAGAATTAGTCTAGGTTACTCAGAGCCCACAGAGTGGGTTAATTCACTTGGCTCATTTTCTACCAATCCTCAATTGGAATTGGTCATGTGCGTGCACACCCCCCACTAAGGGCGATGGTGCATGCGCCTTCCCCCCCTCCATTAAATTCTTGAGCCCCCCCTAAACAAAACACGGCAGCCCCCCCTCCATTAAATTCTTGAGCCCCCCTAAACAACACACGACAGCCCTCCTCCCCCCTTACACAAAACGCGGCCTCCTCCCCCCTTACACAAAACGCGGCAACCCTCTTTTCCCCCCTCCTGCAACGTGTCAGCCACTCTCCCCCCCCCAAAGCAATGCACCCCCCCTCTACAACGTGGCAGCCTCTCCTCCTCCCCTAAAGCAATGTGTCCCCCCCCCCTTAAAGATAAACGCTACACCCCTCTCCCCCTCTACCCTAAAGTAACGTGGCAGCCGCTCTCCCCCATCAAGCAAAACACCCTCTCCCTCCCCCCTCCCTCCTAATAGCAATCCCCTCTTCTCCTTTAAAAGAAAAACTCTCACCTCTCCCCCATAAAACGATAGCCCCCTCTCCTTCTCTCTCATAGACTCTCTCCCTCCCTAAACTCTAAAAGGATAGCCCTCTCCCTCTCCCTCTCTCTCTCGCTCATGGAACTCCCCTTCTCTCTCTCTCTCTCTCTCTCTCTCTCTCTCTCTCTCTCTCTCTCTCTCTCTTTCACCAATCCTTCCTTCACTCTCTTTTTTCCTCTCTCTCTCTCTCTCTCTCTCTCTCTCTCTATTTCTTTTCCTCTCCTCTCGTTTCTTCATTATTTCTTCTCTTTCCTCTTTTCTTCTTTGTTTCTTCCTTATTTATCTTCTTTCAAAACCCTAATTTTTTAATTTAATATTTTTCTCTCTATTTATATCTATTGATTTTTTGCTCTGTTTTTATCTTTTACTTTCTTATATCTTTTAGGACTCTTTCTTCCTTGTTCAATATCCTTCTTCTTGTGCTATTTGTTCGTCCTCATGGCATCTCCCCAATTCCAAAGAGGGACACAAGTGTCCGTGATGTTCAGTGATACCAAGGTAGCTACTAGACCGTTTGGCATATAGACCCCACCATGGATACTCTCCATGGAATTGAAGTTTGTTGCTTGGTCATGTTGGCATGTCGATAGAAGATGTTGAAGTGGGAGAAGCTCCTCTTCCTTTTCCCCTCAAAGACGGTGATATCGACAAGTTAAATCAAACCAAAGGATACATCATTGTGTGGCCAGCCAAAGATTGTGTAAATCTTATTTTATCTCTGTCCACCTTTTCAATTATGCTATTTTTTAGTGATTTTTTTGAGAGTAATCTGTCTTGTATATGTCGATGTGTTTAGATTGTTACGAACACATCAAAGGAAACCCCACATCCAAAGCGTGAAAAATATGTAAAGAGCACACCTATCAGGCAACTAAGCCAAGAAGTGACAAGTACCAAGAAGAGGAAGGAAGTGCAAGAGGAAGATAATGATTGGAGTCCTCCTCGAAAGAATCCAACTCGAGTTGCTAAGTCTTTGAAGAAAGGTGATCCTTCAAAAACCATTAAAGAAACTAAAGAAGTAGAAGAGGTGGATGAGGGAATTGAAAAATAAGGCGACAATGAAGAGGGTTTCATGTAGTGACTCATGCAACTGGATTGCGATTAGAACTCCTACAAGACAGTCTTAACAGAGTGAAGGTAATTATTAATTAACCACTTTTTATCAAATCTTATATAATGTATCTTTTACCAAATCATAACGTGTGTGTGTGCATTTTAGGTGGTGAAATCCACTCCTTTGCCACCTATTCCCTTATGCAAAATTGTGCCTAACCCCTCTATATACGAAGAGTGTAGTTTCAGTACAAGAAGCTGGTAAGGGAATTTTATATGAATGGCTATGTTGTCAATAGATGCAGGTTCATTTTCTCCATCTCCTCATCCCATAATCCCGTTAGAGAAGTGATTCAAGATGATGTTATTGCATGGGATAACATCTCGCGATTGAAAAATGAGGAGTTCAAGAATATGATCAAAGGCACAGAGTGAGAATTCATGAGCAACAAGATGTTGTATGAGTGGGATGGCAATCATCGAGTTGTGGCATGGATGGATGGAGGAGATTAATAAATGTGAGTCCACTTAAATTACCTACTATTTTGAACATGGTCTTTTGTTTTATAAAATACTTTTGGGACTAATTAGATTTGTACTATCTAACTATAGCATTCAAGAATGTCGCATCAAGACATCCTTGTGGTGATGCTATCCTTATTGAATTCAATAAGGATAGCAAGGGGGAGGTTCTCATAGTGATAGCTCTCTTAAACAGGTAGTAAGAGAATATATGTTTTAAGACTCTTTGAAATAGTAAAATTCAATGTACTATATTTCAATCTTTCATCATAACCTTAAATTTTGTTACCATAGAATGAATAAAGTGGGCTATGTTTCTTCTTCCCTTGTGGACAAAGTGTGCCTCATTAGGGTGCCTGGGTTGCAAAAAAAGAAACAATTATGAAGCACACTAGAGAGATGAACAAGGCATGGATGGATAAGCATGCCTCGACACATAAAAAAAATGGCCGCCCATCTTGGTTTTACTACGAGCTTTTAGAACTTTCCCAAATAGTATTCTAGGTAAACCTTTAATCTTTAGACACTTGCAATATATGATTAACATTTGCATATTATCCACTAATGTTATAATTTGTGAATAATAGGATGAGTACCTCGTAGCAGCCACCCGAGATATTGACCCCCTAGTAGATAGTTTGCCTGCATAAGAGTTTGAAGAGAAATGGATTTTATAAGGATGAAATAAAGTGGAGGCATGCTACAAGGCGGTTGGTGGTGATTGTTGCAAACCTTGCACAAGGGGAAGATTTCTTTGAGTAGGAAATCCTACACTATTTCAAGAAACTGGCTTGCTTGACAGAGGATAGGCTATACAGTTTGCCAGCTAGCTCGTTTGCCAAATGACCACAAAGCACATATTTTGGATATTTTGATTAATGGCCATTTGCAGAGGCTTAACACATGCAGGGTACTATTTTACTTGTGGTTCATTGGTATTATTATTATTACATTGTTTGGATACTAACATAGATTACGTTATGGATTCATATAAGCTTGGCACAAGAGGTGAAGCACCAAATGCACCATTGTGACCAATTAATCCACCTAGCCTAGGTGACCTGACTCCAATCCAAATGAATTTGCCAGGTATGATTTTACTCATTCTTGGTAATGATAATGTAAAGTATTTTTATGGTACATGCACTTAAAAAATGTGCGCTTTGTAGAAGTGTCTTGTCATACCATGGCAGTAGTCCTTAGAGCTCCCATCGAACATCAAAGTGCTATTTTCTCTATCGTTATAGAAGCCTCGGCCTTAACAGGTGTAATAATCAATTATGACCACATGTAAAAATATTGTAAAGGTGTGTCTTTAATATCCTATAATAACAATTGATGTATGACTCTACTCAACATGGTGTGGTAGGACATCATTCTACAAAGATGATGGCATGTGTTGGGGATCCTTTGAAGATAGGCCGTGTACTTCTGAACCAACAATGGAGCTAGAACATCTCTTTGATATGTTGCTAAAGGCCAACGTGGGAGACAAGACCTTTACTGTTAAAGGTGTCAATACAAGCATAGTGTGTGATTGTAGTGCAGTGAGGTTGTCCATAAGAGGTTATGCTTATGGGGCTACCTCAATGACATTGTCCCACCATGGAATCTCTGCACATGTGAGTGATGAGATGATTTTCCCTTCATTAAGACCTTATGTGTTATTGTACATATGTTGCGTGTATGTCATGCTTGCATTTTTTGTGTATGCCATTCTGATGCCACGTAGATGGAGAGGAGCATACATTACTTTTATAAGATTCCTCCTCAGCCTGAACAACAATTAAGCCTCTACTTCAATCCCTTGTAATCATTCTATGTTTCTGAATGCAAGAAAATATTATTTTTCCTTGTTTGGCCTAGTGAGATAAAAATTTCTAGAGAGTGGTAAATCAATATTGGGATATTTTTGGATAAATAAATTCTGTAAATATCAAAAAAATATTTCCTTGAAATAGAAAATTAAAATAGATTTTCCAAGGTGCAATTGGAATTAATTAAAAATGATTTAGAAGACCTGAGCCTAAGAGTCAAGATTTTCTAAAAATTTTGGATTAAGGTTCCTATGGACCAATAAGATTAATCCAAGTGTTGGGATAAGATAAATCCAAAAAATAAAAGAAAATACCCAAAAATGAGTAAATGTCGACATAAGATGAAGAGTTGACTAAGTACTAGATTTTTTAGTTAAAAAGTATGAATTATTAATAAAAAATGAGATATTTTAGAGTAATCATTCATTTTTGACACATTGGTAATAAGGAGAAGGGGGCCCTTCAAGGAGGCGCCTATTGCACATGTGTGGATGAGTTTTAAACTAAAAAATAATAGGATATTTTTATCTCTCCTCTCTCCTAGATCAAACCAAATAAAAAAGGGAGCCGAACTGGTCCAAAACTTGTCCAAATTCAGCCAAACTAAAGCTGAAAAATTCTAGAACTCTGTTGGACTCAGTTAGTGGCCTCCCTCACCTATAAATAGACCCTCTTTTTTTTGTATTCTCATCTATGAACTAAACTATGCCGGTATTACTCTAAGATAAGCTTATTTTGTATTATCCTCTAAAAATCCTCTACAAATTGAAGAGATTGGAGCTTCTCTCTCTCTTCAATCTTCCTTGGAGACTTCATCAACATTGGTTGGGGGCCTCTAATTTGATCAAAGAATCAAGCAATCTAGGAGGTAAAATGAAGAGATTGGAGCTTCTCTCTCTCTTCAATCTTCCTTGGAGACTTCATCAACATTGGTTGGGGGCCTCTACTTTGATCAAAGAATCAAGCAATCTAGGAGGTAAAATGTGGTTTATGGTCTTTTTTCTTTAATCTCCAAATGTTTCTCTCTTCTCAACCCCTCTCAAGCTTGAGAAGCATTCAATTGAATGGCTTTTTAATACAATTGAAGTTCTTTAATGAATTGTAGTGATAAAACACATAAATTTCCATTTATGCTTAAATTATAATGTTTTTAAGCATTTTTCTCTCTCCCCCAAAGAATGGTCATTCCTATGACCTATTCTATATTCAAATGAAGGATCTCATGAAGCAATTCTCTAATCTAAAAGTAATTTCTATGCTTGTCAAATTGAGGCCAAATAAGTGGCTTTTTAATGCTTTTATGCTATTTAATTTATAGAAAAATTAAGAATCAAGTCCATAACTGGATATTGATCCAATTAATGGTTATTCTAATCATAGGGATATCACTAAAATTTATGCTTTCAAATTATTAAGAATTATCAGTAATAGCAGAGCTATGGTAAAATTTTTAAAAAATTAACACATAAATCATTTTCATTCATAATATGAAAAGAGGACTTCCTACCATATTCTAGGATTAATCATCCTAGATTAATTGAATGATTCTCATTATAATCATGGAAAATTTATTTTTTATGTTTAAGCATAAATAGTTAATTAGAAAAAAGAGGAATTCCCACCATATTGAAATTCAAATATTTAAATGAGAAAAGTGGGATTTTTAGCTTAATGGAAATAATGGATATTTTTATGTTATTTTTAAGAAGAATTTTAAATAGATTTAATTTATGGTAAAAGAGAAATTCCCATGATAATTGGATTGCACTCATTAAAATGAGAAAAAGAGGGATTTCAAGTTTATTCAAAACAAAAAATAGGTATGATATTTAGTTAAAAAGAAGAATTTTTATGATAATTAAGAAAAGATGGATTTGAATTAAATTTGTGTCAAAAGATGAATTTCTACCATAATTCTACCTAATGAATTAAGGTTGAGAAATTATGTGATAGAAGGAATATCTTTGGATATTTTAATTGGTAAAATTACTAAATGGATATTTATCCAAAACTAGATGTTTATCTGAAGGGAATCCTTGTAGAACTAAACCGAATGAAATTGGTTAGACTACGAGAGGGACGAACAGTAAACCTACTTATCCATCTCTCGATCTGAATCAAGTAAAAACTTCGTGTGACCAATTCAAGTTTCTAATCAAAGAATAGACTACCGGAACTAAACTAGTTTTTCTTGACCGAACTCACCAAGAATCTAGTTGGAAAATCAGACTGAATGATGGGTAGATTACCCTGATGAGAAATCAAGGATCCTCATTATGAAACTGGGAACTATGGAAAAAGGGTTTTTGGAACCAATCTCAAATTGGAATTTTACTTGCATTTGGAACCTCTGTTTTTTTAATTCAAAGAACTATTTTATGCTAGAATGTTGGTGGAAGCATTTGGCTTATGTTTTTCTAAGAGGAGGTTTGCTGGAACAGCTGGCGGGGAGTCGTCAAGGGACGTCGCTCGTGGGGCAAAGCAGCCTGCCACCCAAGGTCTTGACCAGCCTCGGTATGATTAAAATGGTGCACTTTCGGTATAGGATGGGCGAGGACTGACGAAGCGGTCCCTGAGTGAAGTGCTAGGACACCTAAGGAGGATCCGAGAGGGTTCTTACCAGGCGATGCATGGGCTTGCGGTTTCTAGGACACCCATGCGTACATCGAGGAAGATTTCGGATAAGATTTCGGATGGACAAAAAGGAAAGATTTTTGGGAACCAAATTTTGATACTGGATCTCGTTGGTTGGCCAACTGGTCTTCAACAGAGAGTCCAGAGGATATTATTGTAATACAAAAGACTTGGAATTTTGGAAAATGATGATAAAAAATATTATGATTTCTATTGAAGGATTGTTTTAAAGCTAGTTGAATATGTTATAAATGGTAATTTCATATTGGTTGTGTACGTGGTATGCCTACCTTAATTTTTGCATGAATTGCCGGCTAGGGGGCCTGGGAATTCTTTTCCTCGGTACCCGGGCAAAAACACAACCAAATCTTTATAAAGGAATCCCACCAATACAGTGGTCGGTCGGGTGGTTGGCTAACCCATGGGCCAGATGGGGTTAGGCTAGATCAGAGGATTCCTGACTAGATACGATTAGTTACATTAATTAGTTTAAATCCTGAGAAGACCTTGTTTTGTGGGAGGGGATCAGTTGGGGTGTGCCTCATAAATGAGGAAAAAAGCGGTGATTCCATGGACCAAGTGCAAGTCTCTTCTTGATCTGATTATGTGACTTCAGGTTTGGTCAGATCAGTTTAACTAGTTAAGACTTTGACTCAGAGTAATTCCCCGTTAGAAGATTTTTTTTTCCATGGTGGAATTTCCCATGCCTTCCGGGCGAGGGGAGTCTTTCGGGCCCGGTCCCGAAGGGACCGCTGGGGTCAACCAACGTGATCCAATATCAAAATTCGATTCACAAAAGTCGTTCTTTTCAGTTCATCCGAATCTTCCTCGACGTCCGCATGGGTATCCTAGCAACCACGAGCCCATGCATCACTTGGTCAGAACCCTCTAGGATCCTACTTAGGTTTCCTAGCACTTCACTCAGGGACCGCTTTGTTGGTCCTCACCCATCGTACCGAAAGCGTACCATTTTTACCATACCGAGGCTTGTCTAGACCTTGGTAGGCTTTGTCGCGAGCGACGTCCCTCCGGCCAGCTGTTACAACAACGAGCCTCTTCTTAGTTAAACACATGCCAAATGCTTCCTCCAGTTCAGTTCCTCTTCATCCAAGAGAGTTAAGGAGGCCATGTTGACATGTAATAGTCTCTTCGGGAGTAATTGTTTAGCTTTGGTCATGGGAATTCCTCTTTTATCATTTAAAATTTCTCATGCATAAATTTTTTTATGTAAAATTTCTCTTAAAATTAAATAAAAATATCCATTATTTTAATATACCAAAATTTCTCTTTTTCCATTCAATTACATGGATCTCCATTATCATGGGAATTCCTCTTTTTGCATAAAATAAAATTACCAAAAATTTCTCTTTTCTTTAATTAATTATTTATGCATAAACACTAAAATTTTGTTTTACATGAATTTGATGAAAATCATTATTTTAGCGTAGGATGTCCAATCCTAGAATATGGTAGGAAGTCCTCTTTTAGAATTATACATAAAAATAAGATATGTATTATTTTCTAAAATTTTGACCATAGCTTCGCTACTATTACTGATAATTTTTAATTTTTTTAAAAAGAATAAGACTTTGTAATACAATTATGATAGAAGAACTATCCTTAAACTTAAATCCAAATTACGAAATTAAATCATAAATTTACCATAATTTTATTAACATAAAAGCATACAAATACTATTTTCTTAATCTCTAGCTTAACAAGCTTAGAGTTTGGTTTTGAATTAAGAATTTATGAATGAGAAGCATTCTTTTTCTAAAGAATTAGCCATAGGAATGAGTATTCTTTTGGGAGAGAGAGAGATATACATAAAAAGTATTCTAATAAGCATAAAGATTAACTTTTTTATGATTAATCATTAAAGTTCTTAGAGAAAGCTTGATTTGCATTAAAAATAACTAATTAGAAGTTTCTCAAGCTTGAGAGGGGTTGAGAAGTGAAATCATTTGAGAATATTAACAAAACCATGAAATTCCTTCTTACCTCTAGGTTTGGCTTGCTTCTTTATCTAAAAGTGAAGCCCCCAACCAATCAATTGGTTTAGTGAGTTGAGAAGAAATCTCCAAGAGTTGTTAAAGAGAAAGAGAAGCTCTAATCTCTCCAAAAGTAGAGGACTTTTAAGGGATAATAGAAAATATGATTATTTTAATGTAATACTAGCATGGTATATCTCACAAATGAGAATACAAAAGAATGAGGGTCTATTTATAAGTGAGTGAGGCCACCAACTAAGTCCAACTAAGTTCTAGAATTTTTCAGCTTTAGTTTGGCTGAATTTGGACAAGATTTGGACCAGTTTAACTCTATTTTTAACCAGTTTGATCCAGGAGAGAGGAGAGATAAAAATATCTCAATATTTTTGAATTAAAAATCCTCCCATACATGTGAAAGAGGCACCTACCTCAAAGGTCCCCCTCTCCTTACCAAGGTGTCAAAAATTCATCATTCCTCCAAAATATCTCATTTTTTTAGTAATATCTCTTAATTTCTAACTAATAAACCTTGTACTCAACTCTTCATCTTATGTGAGCATTTACTCATTTTTGGATAGTTTCTTTTATTCTTTGGATTTATCTCATCCCAACACTTGGATTAATCTTATTGGCCCATATGAACCTTAATTGGACCATAAACGAGAAATTTCTGAAAATCTGGATCCTTAGGGCTAAGGTCCCTTATATCATTTTGAATTGATTCCTAATGCACATTGGAGAATTTATTTTAAAATTTTGTTTCAAGAAAATATATTTTAGATATTAGGAGAATTTTTATATCTAAAAATATCTCAATATTGAATTACCTCTCTCTAGAATTTTTCCTCTCTAGCCAAAAACAAGGAAAAAGAATATTTTCTTGCATTGTGAAATAGGAAATGTTTACAAGGGATTGAGGTCAAAGCTTTTTCATTATTCAGGCTGAGAAGGAATTTTACATCCTCTCCCACTTGAAAAATGCGAGATGTCCTCATCTCGCAAAGTGGGGGTAATCTTTTGCCAACTCTTCTTCTTTCTCTCAAGTGGCGTCTTCTAGAGGAAGAACTTCCACTTGACTAAAAACTCTCTGAGGACTCTACTCCCCTGAGAACCTTCTCTCAAACATCAAGGATTTCTTAAGGTTGGAGTACCATCTGGCCTTGAGTCAGAGAAATCAATTGTTCACCCAAGCACGTGACTCGGGCTGGGTACATATTTCTTAAGCAAACTGACGTGGAATACATTATGTGCCTTGAGATGGGGAGGCAGAAGAAGTTTATAAGCTAGATCGCCCACTTTCTTTATAATAGCATATGGTCCACAGTATGTGGGAGAGAGCTTCTTATACTTCCCTAAAGATAAGAAACTTCTTTTTGGTCGTACTCGAATGAAGACCATATTTGTTTCTTCAAACTCTCTCTCTGATCTCTTTTTATGTGCATACTGCTTTTGCCTATTTTGGGCTGCCTTAATATCTTTACAGATTGATTGCATTTGCTGGTCCATGTCATCAAGCATTTGTCTGGACATCTCGACCCTCATTAATGGGTCTGGACCCTGAGGCTAAGGTCCCTTATATCATTTTTAATTGATTCCTAATGCACATTGGAGAATTTATTTTGAACTTTTGTTTCAGGGAAATATATTTTAGATATTAGGAGAATTTTTATATCCATAAATATCTCAATATTAAATTATCTCTCTCTAGAATTTTTCTTCTCTCTAGGCAACAACAAGGAAAAAGAATATTTTCTTGCATTCTGAAATAGGGAATGATTACAGGGGATTGTGGTCCAAGCTTTTTCATTATTCAGGCTGACAAGGAATCTTACATCCTCTCCCACTTAAAAAACACGAGATGTCCTCATCTCACAAAGTGGGGGTAATCTTTTGCCAACTCTTCTTCTTTCTCCCAGATGGCGTCTTCTAGAGGAAGAACTTTCACTTGACTAAAAACTCTCTGAGGACTTTGCTCCTGAGAACCTTCTCTCGAACGTCAAGGATTTCTTAAGGTTGGAGTACCATCTGGCCTTGATTCGGAGAAATCAATTGTTCATCATATCAAGCACGTGACTCAGGCTGTGTACATATTTTTGAAGCAAACTGACATGGAATACATTATGTTCCTTGAGATGGGAAGCACAAGAAGTTTATAAGCTAGATTTTCCACTTTCTTTATAATAACATACGGTCCACAGTATTTGGGAGAGAGCTTCTTGTACTTCCCTAAAGATAAGGAACTTCTTTTTGGCCATACTCGAATGAAGACCATATCTAATTCTTCAAACTCTCTCTTTGATCTCTTTTTATCTGCATACTGCTTTTGCCTATCTTGGGCTGCCTTAATATCTTTACAGATTGATTGCATTTGCTGGTCCATGTTATCAAGCATTTGTCTGGACATCTCGACCCTGATTAATGGGTCAGACCAAGTCAATGGTGTAAGGCAATCTTGTCCATACAAAGCTTTAAAATGACTCATCCCAATGCTTCGATGATAAGAAGCATTGTAAGTAAATTCAACCAGATGCAAATGGCTTAACCACTTCTTGGGTTCCCTGCTGCCTCGTAGCATGACCGAAGGATATCTTCTATTACCTGATTCACTCTTTCAGTCTGGCCATCTGTTTTGGGGTGTGATAGGCTATACTGAGATCCAAGAAAGTTCCTACTGCTTCAAAGAATGCAGTCCAGAATTTTGATGTTAATTTGGGATCTTTGTCACTTACTATCCTCTTGGGTAAGCCATGCAATCTGAAGATCTCTTTAAGGAAAACTTTGGCAACATCCACTGCAGTGTATGTTTCTTTCACTGGAATCAGATGGGCAACTTTGGTTAGTCTGTCAACTACCACAAAATTGGATTTGTGACTTGAGTGCACTGAAGGTAATCCAGTGACAAAGTCCATACTGATACATTCCCACTTCATCTGTGGAATGTCTAGAGGCTGCAGTTTCCCTAGCATCTTGACTCTCTCTGACACATTAAGCATCTTGACTCTCTGACACATTAAGCATTTCCGTACATGATAGAAGTCTTTAGATATGGCAGGAAAGTTTGAAATCTCAAGGCGTAAGGTGATATAAAATAACACCATGTATCACTTTTAGCCTCATCATGGCCAATGAGATTTTTACCTCAGCATCACGCCTGGTCGCAAGAGGCGTGGACTTATTGCTGCAAACCACTTGTGCTACCGTCTCTCCACTCGGTCTGGGAAATATAAATCCTCAAAATGGCCTGCGAGTTTGGCTCGGCTCGTTTGAGTTGTAGGGGAAGAGATGAGATGATCTAAGGCGAAAGCAGTCATATCTTGTGAGACTGAATGAGATCGGGAACACCATATAAGTGTGGAACTTCCATCTATAAAACCAAATTCTTTGATTAAAAATCTTCATTATAATGAAGCTAAAGGAATCAAAATACGATACATAAATTCTCTTTCTGAGTGTTTAATATAAATTTTTGATAAGAATTCATTTTTCCTTATTAGCTTTAAACAAAGCTCTGATACCAGCTGTGAGACCCCAACGCCCTCCCGCGAGACGATACCCCCTCCGAGGGAGCTGGTGGCGAAAGCAGCATCAGAGCCTCTCGCGCGGGGCAGGGATCCACACTTGGGGCCTCGCCATCGGATGTCTGGACAAGAGACTAGCCCGGCGATTCCTCCGAAACCAAGCCTCGAAAGACTTTCCTCGCCCGGAAGGCACGAGCGATTCCACCAGGAAAATCTTCTAACGGGGAAATTGATCTAACGGGTCAAGGTCTTACTATCCAAATTAATCCGACCGAACCCAAAAGTCACATGGTCAGATCAAAGAAGAGACTTGCACTTAGTCCATAGAATCACTGCTTTTTTCCTCTTTTAACGAGGCACAACCGCTGATTCCCTCCCACAGAACAAGGGTCTTCCTAGAACTTAATCTAACTAATGTAAGTGATCGTAACTTTTTTGTTTTGCACGATTCCCTCGATCCAGCCTACCCCAACCAACCCATGGATTAGCCAACTGCCCAACCACTGTATTGGTGATATTCCTTTATAAAAAATTGGTTATGTTTTGCCTGGGTACCGAGGAAAAGAGTCCCTAGGTCCCCTAGTCGACGCTTCAAGCAAAATTTAAGGTAGGCATACCACTCACACACCCAATATGAAATTGCCGTTATAACAGATTCAGCTGTCTTTACAACAATCTTTCATTTGAAATCATAGTATTAGTGATCATAATCCTCCAAAATATTGAGTCCATTGTATTACAAAATATATCATGTGGACTCTCCGTTGAAGACCAGCTGGTCAACCACGAGATCCAATATCAAAATTCGATTCACAACAGTCTTTCTTTTCAGTTCATCCAAATCTTCCTCGATGTACACATGGGTGTCCTAGCAACCGTAAGCCCGTGTATCACCTGGTCAAAGACCCTCTAGGATCCTACTTAGGTGTCCTAGCACTTCACTCAGGGACCGCTTCGTCGGTCCTCACCCATTATACCGGAAGCAGACCATTTTAACCATACCGAGGCTGGTCAGTAGGCTTTGCCGCAAGTGATGTCCCTCGATGACTCCTTGCCAGCTGTTGCAACAGCCTCTTCTTAGTTAAACACATGCCAAATGCTTCCTCCAGTATTCTGGTATATAACAGTCCTTTAAAGAAAACAGAGGTTCTATGCAAGTAAAATTCTCAGTTTGAGATTCACAAAACCCTTTTTCGTTAATCCATATTTTCTTAATGAGAATCATTAATCTCTCATCAGGGTAATCTACCCATCATTTGACTGAATGTCCAATTAGATTCTTGGTGATTTCGGTCAAGGGAAAACTAGATTAATTCAATGGTAGTCTATTCTTTGTATTAAGAACTGGAATTGGTCACGATGTTTTTGCTTGATTCAGATCGAGAGATGGATAAGTAGTTTACTGGCCTTCCCTCTTACAGTTGTGGTCTAACCAAAATTATCTGGTTTAATTATAACTTTGATTCCAAGGATTTTCTTCAGATAAATATCTACTGAATTTCTAACCATAAGGAAAATTCCACTTTATGAATTTCATTCCTTCCTAACCATAATGGATTAAGAAATGGTTCTATATATAAGAGTATCTGATTTTTATAAAATTACTCTTCTTTCATTTAGTCTAATTTGGTGATTTATCCACATAAAATATCTAAGGATATTCTTTCTACCAATTTAATTTATCATCCCTAATTCTCTAGGTGGAATTATGGTGAAAATTCCTCTTTTGTCACCAAAATTTAATTCAAATCTTTCTCTACTTAAATATCATTAAAATTCTTCTTTTAACTAAATATAAATATCCTTTTATTTAATAAGCTTAAAATTTCTCTTTTTCTCATTTAATGATTGAATTTCAATTGTCATGGGAATTCCTCTTTTATCATTTAAAAATTTCTCATGCATAAAATAAATTTATCTAAAATTTCTCTTACAATTAAATAGAAATATCCATTATTTCAATTATGCCAAGAATTCCACTTTCACCATTTAAATGATTGAATTCTAAATGTCATGGGAATTCCTCTTTTATCATTTAAAAATTCCTCATGCATAATTTTTTTATGTAAAATTTCTCTTAAAATTAAATAAAAATATCCATTATTTTAATATACCAAAATTTCTCTTTTTCCATTTAATTACATGGATCTCCATTATCATGGAAATTCCTTTTTTTGCATAAAATAAAATTACCAAAAAATTCTCTTTTCTTTAATTAATTATTTATACATAAACACTAAAATTTTGTTTTCCATGAATTTGATGAAAAACACTCTTTTAGCATAGGATGTCCAATCCTAGAATATGGTAGGAAGTCCTCTTTTAGCATTATGCATAAAAATAAGATATGTATTATTTTCTAAAACCAATTCTAGCTTCAGTTTGGCTGAATTTGGACAAGATTTGGACCAGTTTAGCTCCCATTTTGATCAAGTTGGATCCAGGAGAGAGGAGAGGTAAAAATATCTCAATATTTTTGAATTAAAAACCCTCCCACACATGTGAAGGAGACGCCTACCTCAAAGGTCCCCCTCTCCTTACCAAAGTGTTAAAAATTCATCATTCCTCCAAAATATCTCATTTTTTTGTACTATCTCTTAATTTTTAACTAATAAACCTTGTACTCAGTCAACTCTTCATCTTATGTGAGCATTTACTCATTTTTAGATATTTTCTTTTAATCTTTGGATTTATCTCATCCCAACACTTGGATTAATCCTATTGGCCCATAGGAACCTTAATTGGACCATAATCTAGAAATTTTTGAAAATTAGGACCCTTAGGGCTAAGGTCCCTTATATCATTTTTAATTGATTCCTAATGCACATTGGAGAGTTTATTTAAAACTTTTGTTTCAGGGAAATATATTTTAGATATTAGGAGAATTTTTATATCCAAAGATATCTCAATATTGAATTACCTATCTCTAGAATTTTTCTTCTCTCTAGGTAAAAACAAGGAAAAAGAATATTTTCTTGCATTCTGAAATAGGGTATGATTACAGGAGATTAAGATAAAAGCTTTTTCATTATTCAGGTTAAGGAGCAATCTTACATCCTCTCCCACTTGAAAAACGCAAGATCTCCTCATCTCCCAAAGTGGGGGTAATCTTTTGCCAACTCTTCTTCTTTCTCTCCCAGGTGGCATCTTCTAGAGGGAAGAACTTCCACTTGGCCAAAGACTCTCTGACGACTCTGCTCCTGAGAACCTTCTCCCGAATGTCAAGGATTTCTTCAGGTTGGAGTACCATCTGGCCTTGAGTCAGAGAAATCAATTGTTCATCACATTAAGCACGTGACTCGGGTACATATTTCTTAAGCAAACTAATATGGAATACAATATGTACCTTGAGATAGGGAGGCAGAAGAAGTTTATAAGCTAGATCACCCACTTTCTTTATAACAGCATACGGTCCACAGTATCTGGGAGAGAGCTTCTTATACTTTCCTAAAGATAAGGAACTTCTTTTTGGTCATACTCGAATGAAGACCATATCTAATTCTTCAAACTCTCTCTCTGATCTCTTTTCATCTGCATACTGCTTTTGTCTATCTTGGGCTGCCTTAATATCTTTACGGATTGATTGCATTTGCTGGTCCATGTCATCAAGCATTTGTCTGGACATCTCGACCCTGATTAATGGGTCGGACCAAGTCAATGGTGTAAGGAAATCTTGTCCATACAAAGCTTTGAAAGGACTCATCCCAATGCTTCGATGATAGGAAGCATTGTAAGCAATTTCAACCAGATGAAAATGGCTTAACCACTTCTTGGGTTCCCTGTCTCGCAGCATGACTGAAGGATATCTTCTATTACTTGATTCACTCTGTCAGTCTGGCCATCTGTTTCGCGGTGATAGGCTGTATTGAGATCCAAGAAAGTTCCTACTGCGTTAAAGAATGCAATCCAAAATTTCGATGTGAATTTGGGATCTCTGTCACTTACTATCCTCCTGGGTAAGCCATGCAATCTGAAGATATCTTTAAGGAAAACTTTGGCAACATCCACTACTGCAGTTTCACTGGAATCAGATGGGCAACTTTGGTGAGCCTGTCAACTACCACAAAAATGGAGTTGTAACCTGATTGCACCGAAGGTAATCCAGTGACAAAGTCCATACTGATACATTCCCACTTCATCTATGAAATGTCTAGAGGCTGCAGTTTCCCTGGCATCTTGACTCTCTCTGCCTTGACTCTCTGACACACATTTTCGTACATGATCAAGTACATACTTTTTGAGTCCTATCCAGAAGAACACTATATTCGTGAGTTTGGGAATTTCCCAACTCCCATTTTTTGAATACTAAAAAGGTGGGACCTGGATAACATGCCTATAAGTTTTTCAAAACCATATCATGTGACCTATTGTTGGAAAGCGCTTGGAAAATGGAATCTAGTAATCCAAAGATTTGACCACATGTCCCAAACTTATGGGAAATTCCCATATTCCCCAATATGGTGTTGAAAAAGCTTTTCTTCACAGACATATAGGTTTTTATAAACTCTAGATGTCCAGCTATCAGGCTATCATGGGCTTCTCTTAGAATTATTCTCTTTATTCCCTCGTCATTGGGAATACATAGTCGATTATTATAATACATGCATCCTTCATCTACCCAAGAACTTGACTCATCTCTTGAGGCGTCTTGCTTTCCTGCATCAGAAGGGTAGAAATAGGGGCAAGGAATTTGTCCTGCATGATTTTCTCCCTTGCTTCACTGATTAATGGATTTGACACCACTGTAATTGCAAGAAAGGAGGCTTTTCTGCTGAGCGAATCTGCCACCACATTTTCTTTCCCTGGCTGATAATTTCAAAATTAAATGCCTGCAGGGTCTGCATCCATCTCCTTTTACGCATGTTGAGATACCTTTGGGTGAAGATCCACTTCTCAGACTCCTTTGATGATCTGTCATCAAGGTGAACCTCCGTCCCTCCTAAAAGACAATGTTTCCACAACTTTAGAGAATAAACTAATGAGAGTAACTCCAAGTCATGGATGGCATAATTTCTCTCATGTGTTCTGAGTTTTCTGGATTCATAGGCCACTACATGATCTTCCTGCATAAGAGCACTGCCTAAGGCAAACCCAGTGGCATCAGTAACCACCTCAAAAGGTTTGGTAAAATCTGGCAATTTAAGGATAGGATTGGTTACTAAGGCTGTCTTCGGTTTATCAAAGGAACTCTGACACATTGTAGTCCACTAAAAAAGGGTACTCTTCTTGAGAAGGTTAGTTAAAGGGGATGCTATCTGAGCATACCTAGGTATAAATATCCTATACCATCCGTTTAATCCTAGGAATCCTCTGACTTCCTTTACCGTCTTGGGTTCCAACTAATCTACGACGGCTTGGATATTTATGGGGTCAGGAGAAATCCCATCTTTTGATACTATGAATCCCAAGTATTCCTCCTGGTCAATAGAGAAATAACACTTACTCTTTGCAAAAAGAGTTGGTGTTTCCTTAGGATTTCCAGGACCTTGCACACATGATCTTCATGATTTGTAGCATTCTTTGAGTACACCAAGATATCATCAAAGAAGACAAGAACAAAATCATCCAAGTATTCTCTGAGAATATCCTGCATAAGACAATTAAATGTCATAGGGGCATTAGTCAATCTAAACGGCATCACTGTGAACTCATAATGCCCATAGCGAGTATTGAATGCTATCTTCGGGATGTCCTGTTCCTTGATTCTCATTTGGTAGTACCCAGATTTGAGATCTATCTTTGTGAACATTTGGGTCCCACTTAATCGATCCAGCAGTTCATCAATCCTAGGGATAGGATACTTATTTTTAATTGTTAATTGATTCAATCCTCTATAGTCAATACAGAGTCTTAACGTTCCATCTTTCTTCTTTTGAAAGAGAACAGTCGCACCCCAAGGTGAGACACCGAGTCTGATGAATCCCCTGCTCTAACAGTTGTCTTAACTATTCCTTGAGTTCTATGGCTTCAGGGACCGACATTTTGTATGCACACTGGGCGACTAGGTTGAGCTCCGAGGGTTAACTCAATCTCATGATTTACTTCGCAAGATGGAGGCATCTTAGTCAGCTCTTCAGGGAACACATCTCCATACTCTTCTTTAGCCTTGCAATTTATGTCTACCGGATTCATCTTACCGACATAAACAGCGTGCCTCTTTCTAATCCCTTTTAACAATTTAGAAGCCTTGGCTAATTGCAGCACTGGGGATCCAGAAATTTGAGTTCCTTGAACTTTATTCCCGTGAAGGTCAAGGAAAGAGATGGTTCCATTGTGACAATGAATGTCAGCCTAATTCTTATGGAGCCAATCCATTCCAAGGATTCCATCATAGACTCCCAAGGGTAGGACTCTGAACTGGCACTCTATTGTTGAAATATACAAGTGAATAGGGTGTGTGCGGGAACAAGCCCTTGGTTAGAGGCTGTAAAAGAGAATGTGTAAATGTGAAAGAACCTGTGAAAATGTGAGAAGAATCTACTGGGAGAGAATAAAGGGTAGCATGAGAAGATTTAGGAAGTGTGGAGATATTCTGGGAGGTGTGGAGATATTCTGGGAGAGGTGGAGAGAATCAAGCAAAAGAGGTGGAGTGAATCAAGGAGAAATCAGTGGGATTTGATGCCTGGATGTAAACTCTATAAATTGAGGCATTGGCCTAATGAGAATTTGCTGGTTTTTTATTATTCATGCCTACATTAAGCTATTAGTTAATTACTCACTACTTAATTATCTTAGTAAATTACTCACTAATACATCTTAATTATCATCTAATCACTTAGTTAATTACTCACTAATCATATCTTAATTATCTTAGTTAATTACTCACTAATCACATCTTAATTATCATCTAATCACTTGGTTAATGATGTTGATTCTAGTATTTGATCAACCATAGCTCATCACATTGTTGTAATTTTAACCTCTGTTACGTTCCCATCTAGACTAAACTGAGGTCTGTCTCAAGGTGTGTGAAAAGAATCTTTCCACTTGCCAATTCCACTTGTATAGGTTTCCCTGATTTTTGATTTAGGACTAATTTACGTAGACATCCTAGGGAAATAAAAGGATGAGTACTGCTTGAATCAATTAAAAGCTTGAATTGCTTACCCTGGTACTCTGCTGGAGTCTGGAGGATTGAAAATTGACGGTTATTCCCTTGATGCTCTATTGCGGCATAGATCTGTCGTTTTTCTTCCTCCACTTCCTCAACTATAGTGATGGCTCTAGCCTTGCTGCAGTCTGAGAGGTGAACTTTCTCTCTTTGATTTTTCCAATTCTGGGAGGGAGTTTGGAGACTGCTTTGCATAGAGGCTGCAGGCTTGAGCTGGCACTCTTCTTGGGTTACCCTGATTTTGGCACGGGGAAACTGATTGGACTGATATGAAGGAGTCTGTCTCTGAATTCTAAGACCCTAGCTTCCTTGGCCCATAAAATGAGATGGGAAATCCTTGAGCTCGTGCCCAAACCCCTGACATCCGAAGTACCTATTCTCACTTCGAAGCTCTTCCCTCTGCATTCTTGAAAGAGCCAGAATTCTTGTGAAAGAGCTTCGAGGAAAAGGTCTTACTTCATTCCTAAAACTTCCTGACTCCAAATTTTGGTTGGGACCTTGGTGTCTCTTTGGAGGTGGAAGGTTGGAAGAACTTCCCGGTGTCTAGAATCTCTTGAAGGATGAGGGAGCTGGCTTTTGCGGGACTTTAACGATGAAAGCTTTGGGGAATTCCTTCGCCATTCTAACAGCTTCTGCCATGGACACTAGCTTGGCATTCTTGACCAGGGTGTCTAAAGGTTCGTTCATTCCCCGAATGAACTTGGCCATAAGTTTCTTCGTCTAGCAGTGGTGTGAGTACTTGAGGAGAAGAGCAAATGCCTGGAGAAGAGCAAATGCCTGGTGATATTCTTCAATGGTTTCTAAAAATCTGGGGGGACAAAATATCTTCCTTGGATAGGCTTTAAGATCATTCCAAGACTCGATATTCCTATCCAGATGGTTGGTGTCGTAATGATTTCTCCATGCCACCTTGGTTGTTTCCACAATTTTCAGCCTAGGGAGAGCCATTTTACTCCTCTCGTTGTATCCACTGACATCAAAATGTTCCTCCACATGGCTTCAACCCACTTCTCCATAGCCTCGCCCAAGTTCTTCCCTTCACCTTTGAAGGGTCCTGGGCTGAGTTCTGTGAAGAGCCTTGCAAACATCGAGGTCAAGATCTTCTTCATCATTGAGAGGATCTAGCTGACGGCCACGGTTCCCTCGCCTCATGATTCTGCCATAAATGATACATTATTAAATTTTTATTTTGATTTCGTCCATGAGATCCTAAGACTTAAGAGGTTCGAAAAATAATTTCTTAAACAAGATAAACAACCTTATTGGAGATCTATGACATATGTCCGAGTAATAGATTTTTCTTCATCAATTCGTCATATAATAAACAATCACTTATACAACAATGAATTTTTCCACAAAACATTTCTTTATTTATATAAAGGTTGCAAAATGTACATAGAGTATCTCGGCTCAAGAAAGTCAAAATCTCCTCGGGAGACACATAAGACAGTGATACTAGGCTCCACACATGCCCCGATACATATGTTTCCTTACTGCTAAGTGAGCTACTATCTTCTCCTTTAGGAATAAAGCGACTTTAGAAGAAGTCTATAGATATGGCAAGAAAGTCTGAAATCTCGAGGCATAGGGTGATATAAAATAACACCATGTATCACTTTTACCCTCATCAGAATCATGGCCAATGAGATATTTTGCCTCAGCATCACGCGCTGGTCGTCGCAAGAGGCGTGGACATACTGCCCTACAAACCACTTGTGCTACCGTCTCTCCACTGGGTCTGGGAAATATAAATCCTCCAAATGGCCTGTGAGTCTGGCTCAGCTCATTCGAGTTGTAGAGGAAGAGATGAGATGTTTGAAGGCAAAAGCGGTCATATCTTCTGACTGGGTGAGATCGGGAACACCATATAAGTGTGGAACTTCCATCTTTAAAACCAAATGATTCTTTGATTAAAAATCTTCATTAATGAAGGTTAAGGAATGAAAATACGGTACCTAAATGCTCTTTCTGAGTTTTTATAAATTTCTGATAAGAATTCATTTTTCCTTATTAGCTTTCAACAAAGCTCTGATACTAGCTGTGAGACCCCAACCCCCTCTGCGGTGCCCCCTTCGTAGGCGCACTGGCGGTGGAAGCAGCGCCAGCCTATCGTGCGGGGTAGGGATCCACACTCGGGGCCTCGCCCCCCCACGGATGTCTAGACAAGAGACTAGCCCGGCGGTTCCTCCGTAACAACTGAGCCCGGAAAAACTTCCCTTGCCTGGAAGGCACGGGCGATTCCACCAGGAAAATCTTCTAACGGGGAGAATTCATCTAACGAGTCAAAGTCTTACTATCCAAACTAATCCGACCAAACCCAAAAGTCACATGGTCAGATCAAAGAAGAGACTTGCACTTGGTCCATAGAATCACCGCTTTTTTCCTCCTTTAAAACAAGGCACAACTGCTGATTCCCTCTCCCACAGAACAAGGGTCTTCCTAGGACTTAATCTAGCTAACGTAACTAATCGTAACTTCTTTATATCGCAAGAATCCCCCGATCTAGCCTAACCCCAATCAGCCCCCATGGGTTGGCCAACCACTCAACCACTGTACTGGTGGGATTCCTTTACAAAAATTTTCTTATGTTTTTCCCGGGTACCGAGGAAAAGAGTCCCGAGGCCCCCGAGCCCCGCAGCGCTTCAAGCAAAATAAAAGGTAGGCATACCACTCACACACCCAATATGAAATTGCCATTATAACAGATTCGGCTGTCTGTAAAACAATCTTTCAATGAAAATTATAGTATTATTGATCACAATCCTCCAAATATTGAGTCCATTTTATTACAAAATATATCACCTGGACTCTCCATTGAAGACCAGCTGGTCAACCAACGAGATCCAATATAATATTAAAATTCGATTCACAAAAGTCATTCTTTTCAGTTCATCCGAATCTTCCTCGACATATGCATGGGTGTCCTAGCAACTGTGAGCCCGTGCATCACCTGGTCAGAACCCTCTAAGATCCTACTTAGGTGTCTTAGCACTTCACTTATAGGGACCACTTCATGAGTCCTCGCCCATCGTACTGGAAGGGCACCATTTTAACCATATCGAGGCTGGTCAAGACCTCGGCAGGCTTTGCCACGAGTGACGTCCCTCGATGACTCCCCGCTAGCTGTTGCAATGAGCCTCTTCTTAGTTAAACACATGCCAAATGCTTCCTACAACAGCATAATTCCCAATTTGAGATTGGTTCCACAAAACCCTTTTTTGTTAATCCATGTTTTCTTAATGAAAATCATTGATCTCTATCAGGGTAATCTACCCATCATTTGACTGCTGAATGTCCAACTAGATTCTTGGTGATTTTGGTCAAGGGAAAACTAGGTTAATTCAACTGTAGTCTATTCTTTGTATTAAGAACTGGAATTGGTCCACGAGGTTTTTGCTTGATTCAGATCGAGAGATGGACAAGTAGTTTACTGGCCGTCCCTCTCACAGTTGTGGTCTAACAAAAATTATCCGTTCTAACTTTGATTCCAAGGATTTTCTTCAGATAAACATCTACTGAATTTCTAACCATAAGGAAAATTCCACTTTATGAATTTCATTCCTTCCTAACCATAATGGATTAAGAAATGGTTCTATATATGAGAATATCTGATTTATAAAATTACTCTTCTTCCATTTAGTCTAATTTTGGATAATTATAAATTTGGTGTTTTATCCACATAAAATATCTAAGGATATTCTTTCTACCAATTTAATTTATCATCCCTAATTCTCTAGGTGGAATTATGGTGAAAATTCTTCTTTTGTCACCAAAATTTAATTCAAATCTTTCTCTTCTTCTTTTTTTAACTAAATACAAATATCCATTTTTTTAATAAGCTTAAAATTCCTCTTTTTCTCATTTAATGATTGAATTTCAATTGTCATGGGAATTCCTCTTTTATCATTTAAAAATTTCTCATGCATAAAATAAATTTATCTAAAATTTCTCTTAAAATTAAAAAGAAATATCCATTATTTCAATTATGCCAAGAATTCCACTTTTACCATTTAAATGATTGAATTCCAAATGTCATGGGAGTTTCTCTTTTATCATTTAAAATTTCTTATGCATAAAAAAATTTATGTAAAATTTCTCTTAAAATTAAATAAAAATATCCATTATTTTAATATACCAAAATTTCTCTTTGTCCATTTAATTACATGGATCTCCATTATCATGGGAATTTCTCTTTTTGCATAAAATAAAATTACCAAAATTTCTCTTTTCTTTAATTAATTATTTATGCATAAACACTAAAATTTTGTTTCACATGAATTTGATGAAAATCATTCTTTTAGCATAGGATGTCCAATCCTAGAATATGGTAGGAAGTCCTCTTTTAGCATTACGTATAAAAATAAGATATGTATTATTTTCTAAGAGTTTTACCATAGCTTCGCTGCTATTACTGATAATTTTTAATTTTTCTCAAAAGAATAAGACTTTGTAATACAATTATGATAGAAGAAATATCCTTAAACTTAAATCCAAATTATGAAATTAAATCATAAGTTTACCATAATTTTATTAACATAAAAGCATAAAAATACCATTTTCTTAACCTCTAGCTTAACAAGCTTAGAGTTTGGTTTTGAATTAAGAATTTATGAATGAGAAGCATTCTTTTTCTAAAGAATTAGCCATAGGAATGAGTGTTCTTTTGGGAGAGAGAGAGATATATAGATAAAAAGCATTCTAAATAAGCATAAAGATTAACTTTTTTGTGATTAATCATTAAAGTTCTTAGAGAAAGCTTGATTTGTATTAAAAACAACTAATTAAAAACTTCTCAAGCTTGAGAGGGGTTAAGAAGTGAAATCATTTGAGAATATTAATAAAACCATGAAATTCCTTCTTACCTCTAGGTTTGGTTTGCTTCTTTATCTAAAAGTGAAGCCCCCAACCAATCAGTTGGTTTAGTGAGTTGAGAAGAAAGCTCCAAGAGTTGTTGAAGGGAGAGAGAAGCTCCAATCTCTCCAAAAGTAGAGGATTTTTAAGGGATAATAAAAAATATGATTATTTTAATGTAATACTGGCATGGTATAGCTCACAGATTAGAATACAAAAGAATGAGGATCTATTTATAGGTGAGGGCAGCCTTTACTGTCCAATTAAGTTCTAGAATTTTCCAGCTTCGGTTTGGCTGAATTTGGACAAGATTTGGACCAGTTTAGCTCCCATTTTGATCTAGTTTGATCCAAGAGAGAGGAGAGATAAAAATATCTCAATATTTTTGAATTAAAAACCCTCCCACACCTGTGAAGGAGGTGCCTACCTCAAAGGTCCCCCTTACCAAGGTGTCAAAAATTCATCATTCCTCCAAAATATCTCATTTTTTAGTAATATCTCTTAATTTTTAACTAATAAATCTTGTACTCAGTCAACTCTTCAATTTACTCATTTTTGGATATTTTCTTTTATTCTTTGGATTTATCTCATCCCAACACTTGGATTAATCCTATTGGCCCATAGGAACCTTAATTGGACCATAATCAAGAAATTTCTAAAAATCTAGACCCTTAGGGGGGCTAAGGTCCTGTATATCATTTTCAATTCATTCCTAATGCACATTGGAGAATTTATTTTGAACTTTTGTTTTAGGAAAATATATTTTAGATATTAGGAGAACTTTTATATCCAAAAATATCTCAATATTCAATTACCTCTCTTTAGATTTTTTCTTCTCTCTAGGCAAAAACAAGGAAAAAGAGTATTTTCTTGCATTCTGAAATAGGGAATGATTATAGGGGATTGAGGTAAAAGCTTTTTCATTATTCAGGCTGAGGAGGAATCTTACAGAATGCATGTGAAGATGAGGGAGATAGAGAGAAACAAGACGGAAGAAGAGATTATGCATAGGGAGGGTGGGACAAGGAGAAGAGCGGGAGAGAGAGAGAGAGAGAGAGAGAGAGAGAGAGAGAGAGAGAGAGAGAGAGAGAGAGAGAGAGGGGGAAGAGGGTGGAGATGAGAGAAAGGGAGGGTGGGAGAGCAAAAGGGAGGGAGAGAGGGGAAAGAGAGGAAGGGTGGGAGAAGGAGAGAGGGAGGATGGGAGAGTGAAAGGGAGGGAGGGAGAGGAGAGAGAGGGAGGGTGAGAGAAGAAGAGAGAGGAAAGGTGGGAGAGTGAAAGGGAGGGAAGAGATAGGGAGAAAGAAGAGGGTGGGAGAAGGAGAGAGAGGGTAGTGTGGGTAGGGCGGTGGTCGAACAAGGAGAAAGAGAGGGAAGAGGGTGGAGAGGAGAGAGAGGAAGGGTGGGATAGTGAAAGGGAGGAAGAGAGAGGGTGGGTGGGAGAGTGCAAGGGAGGGAGGAGAGAGAGGGGGGGAGGATACAGATAGATACCAAAGAGAGTGAAGGATAGAGAGAGTTAGGAAAGAGAAGGATAGAGAGAGTGAAGGATAGAGAGAGTTGGGAAAGAGAAGGATAGAGAGAGTGAGATAGGGAGGACACATAGAGTGAGAAAAGAGAAGGATAGAGAGAGTGATAGGGGGAGGATATAGAGAGTTAGCAAAGAGAGAAAAGGATAGAGAGAGTGAGAGAGGGAGAGTAAAAGTTAGGGAAGAGAGAGAGGAGGAGGGAAGAGAGTAGGAGAAGGAGAGAGAGGGTGGTGTGGGCTGGTGGACTAGGCTAGGCTGGGCTAGGCAGTGGTGGGTAGAGATGGTGGTGGCAATATTTAGAGAGAGATTGTTTAAGTAGAGAGAGAGGACAGCTAAGAACCTCTCTCCACCAAGCTCCCCCAAGATCTTATGATTATAATGCTTGGACAGACAGGGGAGGTGAGTTGAAATTACTCAAATGAGAGCTCCCTCCACCAAGCTCCCTCAAAAATCACACTCACTTTCCAAGATCTTATGATGATAATGCTTGGACAGACAGGGTAGGTGAGTTGAAATTACTCAAATGAGAGCTCCCTCCACCAAACTCCCTCAAAAATCACACTCACTTTCCAAGATCTTATGATGATAATGCTTGGGGACAGACAAGCTAGGTGAGTTGGAGTTACTCAAATGAGACTCAATTATTAGCCACCCTTGCCATGATAGCTAAAAAGATGAGACACAAAGCATGGTTCGACCACCATGTGAAACAATGCAAATTTGACGTAGGAGGCCTGGTCCTTCTTTACTCCTTTAGAAGCCATCACCCAAAATTGGAACATAGAGGGTTAGTGTAGATGACTAGGGTGCCCACAAGTGAGTCTTATGTGAAAGGAGGCTTATGTGCAAATGGGTCTTGGAATTGGCCACATTGTATAAGAAGTCCCTTGGGGCAAGAGTGACCTCGGGTGCCACCCTCACTCTTGGGGCAAGATCAAGATATTGAGTTGCAATAAGTTCCTTGTTATCTTCCACATTTTTTATGAGTTAAATGTTGGAGGCATGGATGCTAGATGGTTTTTTGGGGCCAGGATGCAAAAGAGCATAAAGGGGAGCTATAGCTGAAGCTAAAGATTACAGAGGCAATAAAAGTTGGAAGATTAAAGAAAATCAAATTTTATGATCATTAACAATAGCTCAATTTCTCAATTCCTAGAGCACTAGCAGTCAACATCACTCCCGTGTGTGCCAAGGCACCAACAACAAGTGTTGGCCTTGGCCATGATCACTATTGTAGCTACAACAATGGGCTTCCTTACAATTTACCTCCATCTCCACCCTTCCCATTTCAACATCCCTTCTCTTCAAATCTCTAAAATTTGTGCTAGCTCCAATTACTCATACTTTCTGCATGGATGTGGAGATCCACCCTTCTTCAATACTAAAGTTGGGCATACGTACACTTGACTTGGTCAATAACAACAATAGTGGGCCCATAAACAAGGCATCCCACATGCAAGCCAGAAGGACATGATCGAGCCAAGCAATGGTCCAAGCTTTATCACCATCAACATGATAATCCAAATGGTAGCACCTCTTGTTGCACTTAATTAAGTACATGTCATGATCTCAATTGAAACTATACTTACGTATGTTTGTTTTCATATCCTTCCTCAGTCTACAGGAAATCGCAAACTTGTGTTGCTCAGTCAACATCAATCATCAGGATGCCAAGTCCTTATGATTTTACTGATTGCTCAAGCTCAAAAAACCATTACTCAAACTATATCCTGAGCACTACCATAATTGCCAAAGAATGCTCCTCACCATCCAAAGAAAATCTGGAGAAAAAAGGAGATACAACAAAATCAGAGGCTGCATTCTCAGTGATTTTCCCTTTCATGGAGTGGATTGAAACTTCTACCCTAATCAAAGGGTCAAACTAATTTCCACTAAATGTAGGTAGTTCAACCATCTTTTCTACTCATGTCCACAAAAAGCTCTAAGACTATCCTCAATGACGTGATTAATCCTTTCAGTTTTGCCATCTGTTTATAAATGATAAGTCGTACTAAACTCCATATCTCTATCATTTATTATTCTATGAGATAATCCATGTAAACAAAATATTTCTCTCACAAAAAAACCTTGGTAATATCTGAAGACGTGAAGGTCTTCTTTAAAGAGATAAGGTGTGCAACGTTTGTAAGTCTATCAACTACAACAAATATGGAATGATATCTGAGATTTATTGGAAATCCAATGATGAAATCCATGCTTATGCACTCCCACTTCATCATCGAAACATCCAAAGGATGCAATTTACGAGGCAATTCGACCCTTTCAGCTTTAACGAGGTGGAATTGGTAGACTTGGTGAACTAGGTGGACATGGTGGACTAGGTGGGTATCGTCAAACGACCACCATGCTGAAGTAACATGTTTACTAGGTGGGCATCATCAACGACCACCTTTTAGAAGATTCCAGCATTCCCTTCTTGTAAAAACTAATGGATCTTGATTCTTTATTCTTGTAACCGCTTTTGTAACAACATTTACTTGGAGTTGAGTGTAAGTAGAAAGGCATGTGCAACCAAATAGATATCTTGGAACATTGTATGCAGGATTGGTATGGGGATTTATAACGCGTATGGAGCTCTGAGCTAGTGGTGGAGAGTGTGTTGTGAGTAGCACCTTGTAAACAATTGAAGAGTGTGAAGTGAGTAACACCCAATAAGCAGTGGAGAATATGGCTCAGTGTAGCTTGCTGATGCATGAATATTAAAACTCTGTACCTTGGTTTACACCTCTTTGCAAGGGAAAAAACCCAACAGAGAATCCACATTTCTATGTATGTTTTTGGTTGTTTGGTTCTCTATTATTCATTAAACTCTTGAGTTTAGGTAAGCAAGTATGTGAGTTGGTCATAATGAGGAGTGCACACCTAGATTTCCCATAATCTACTTTGAGTATTGTGCTTCTCTCTATCTCTACTTGCTTGTTTTGTTGCGTTTCTATGTGTGTTGCTACCTTTGTTGTTGAGATATCGAGCTCAAATAGTGATGCGGGCGGACATTGATGACCCGCCTGGGTGATAGCTTCCTCATCTACACCACTAACATGGTTGGTGAGATTATGGGTGATACACAGCCAGTGGGATGATAGGCTGTGTGATAGCCATTTTGGATTACTAGAGACTGGCATAGTTATAGCGCCAGCTCATTTAGTTGGGTTCACATTATGGACCAGCCCTTGTATGTTGTAGTAGTTGATTACTAACCCATATAGTGTGTACTCTTATCTTTATGTTATGTTGGTTTAGTAGAGAAGAAGAAGATAGAAGAAAATTCAGCTATCCATCTCTTTGTGTCTTGCTCTCTCTTGTGTGTGTGTGTTTGCTTGCTATGGTTTGAAGCTCTCCCTCTCCCCTACATTCTCTTTATGATATCAGAGCCTTCGAGAGCTAAGGAGGCAAGAAAACTTGAAACTAGGGTTTGGGCATGGAAAGAAGAGCTATGGTGGGTGAAATGTGAAGAAAGCCATAGATTAAAGTGTGGAAATGTTGCTAATGACAAGGATGATGGATGATTAGTGTTGTAAAGCAAGATGATCACGACTTGGATAGGGTAGAATGCACACTCTTGTCATTACTTGAGGCTCTATCCAAATGGTTACATATCATGTGGACTCCATTGATGCCACCTCATCCAAGCAATATCTCAAATATCTCCTCTCTACTAGAGGATGTTCACACACCTTCACACACCCCCCCTTGATACATACTCCTTGTGCATCTAGGCACCACATTTTCAACACTCCCCCTTGGTGCCATAGGCATCTTGGCCTTACACATGAACTAGGCATCTTAGCCTTTACATCATTCTACCATGGCTACATCATCGGTGCCAGCGAGTAGAAACAATACAAAAAGATACAAGGGGTAGGTGAAAACTCCATAGCTTCAAAAAAGTTCTTTCATATCCTCCTTTGGAAAGGAGGCCTCCATCACATTCGCTTGTTGAGGTTGATTCTTTGACCAGTAGTTGCTTTCCAATTGCATGAGTAAATGAACTTTGGAGTGTTTTTCATGTGTACCAAACAACTTGTTTAACTCTTCCCATGCATCCTTGGCCTTCTCAATCCCATTGATATGATGAATGACCTCATCATCTAATGCAAGTGCTATGAGTCCCAAGGCCCTCTCATTCTTCTCATTCCATGCAGTTCCTAGGCTTGCTTGAGTGTCCCTCCCTTGAATTATTCCCCATAGATTTTTCTTCCATGAGTGCATACATGATCTTTGACTGCCATGTGTGGAATCTAATACCACTAAACTTGATGATTTCATGGTATGCCATGATGAGTAGGGGGTCTTACCAAAGTCCCCGTCTATGCAGTGGTACTTGGCAGTGTCTACCCTTTACAATGATTGACTTAATAATACTTATGACCACCTTACCTTAGCATGGAGTATGGTTACATACATGCCACATTCATTACTGATTTTCAGCATGCCTCAACTCATGTAGATCAATGATGGAATGCATACACGCATCAATGAAGGGATTCACTAGTGAGACCTAGGCATTTCAAGGCAACTTGGACATGATTTCTCATGAGTTCATGGGTGCAAGAGGGTATTTAAGCAAGCCTTCCACCAAACAAGTCAGAATAGCTCAAAAGATCACTTGTACTTGTACCTAGATTAAACCTGAAGTACAGTGTGATTAAGATTTTAATTAAGTTTCTTCACAATACCTCAAGCTTTTAGCTATGGCAGCTAGGGTACCCTCTACTCTTTTAGCCAGTGTGGATAGCTCCTTGCCTTGTTTGAGAATCCCTTTGGTGAGCTTCTAGAGGACCCTAGGCGCAGCCTCCCCTTAGTGGAATGGTCGTGAAAGTCGTCATGCTGGCCACACTTAAGATTTCTCCCAAATCGTAAAAAGCGATTTTGACTTCTCTACTAATGCCATCGGGTGTAGGCGTCCATCGTCTAATTGCTCCGAGTTGTGGAGTCTCCGTGAGGTCTGCTAGCTCCCTCTAAGAGGGTTTAAAGAGAGATGCCTTGTGGAGATAGAAAAACCAGTGGTGGGTAGTCAGGCTGCCATGAGAGCTTGAAAGGGATAAGATGGAGATTAAGGCTAGATTAATGAGGAGATTAGTGTGAGACCTCAAGTGAATGATTTTGAGAAAATGATAAAGAGGATTCAAGGATTATAAGTGCTCTGATACCAACTTGAAAACTAGGGTTTGGGCATGGAAAGAAGAGCTATGGCGGGTGAAATGTGAAAGCCATAGATTAGAGTGGAAATGTTGCTAATGATGACAAGGATGATGGATGATTAGTGTAAAAGCAAGATGATCACGACTTGGATATAGGGTAGAATGCACACTTTTCTCATTACTTGAGTCTCTTAATATAGCCAAATGGTTACATATCATGTGGACTCCATTGATGCCACCTCATCCAAGCAATATCTCAAATATCTCCTCTCTCTACTAGAGGCTGTTTCACACACCTTCACACCCCCTCCTTGATACATACTCCTTGTGCATCTAGGCACCACATTTTCAACAAGAAAGAGGCAAGAGAAAGGAAGGAAGCGGTACTACACGGGTAAGAGCATCATCATCTCTTTCCCCTTCTTGGTTTAGGTACAACACTCCCTCAATAGCTCTGGGAGCTACACATCTTCGATTAAGGAGCTATTTTCACGGGAGCGGAGCTACAGTGCAGGTATACTGTTCTATTGGACGACGTTTTTTTTAGCCAAATTTGCATTTCGGACGTGTTACGAGCCCTGTTTTATTATTGCAGGGTGTTTTATAGTTTTTTAGAAATTTTGGTAGAGAACTGTTTCTGCTCGAAATCTGGCTATTGCAATGTAGTAGTGCACTTTGGAAGTGTAGACAGGGTTTGCACATGTATTGTTGATATTGGGTGTATGCACATGTACTATGGTCACATTTGGTGATACAAAGGCTGTGCTAAAGTACCGCTGTTGCAGCAATTACATGAGATACTGCCGTATTACAAGTTGCATACAGAAGTTGCCTATTTGCAGGTTATTTGATTAGTGCAGGAAAACATGTTTGATGAAATTAATCAGATTGTTAGTAAAAAGCTAGATAAGAATAACTTCCATTCTTGGAAGTTCAGAATGAACAATTTCCTAATGGGTAAAAGATTTTGGGATTATGTAGAAGGAGACAATAAGGAGCCTCCAAAGTTATCTGAGGAGAATGCCACTCTTGCTAATAAAGGCATTCAAGGATTGTAATCAAGGTGCAAGAAAAGTCACGTACTGGCTTTCAATTAGTGTCATAGACACTATGATAGGACACGTACAGGATCCAAACACTCCAGCAGTTGCATGGCAAAATCTAGTTCAGATGTTCCAAACTAACACAAAGGTAAGGAAGTTGTAGTTAACGCAAGAGTTGCATACTGTGGAAAAGAAAAGCATGTCCATCAATGAATATGCCTTAAAGATCAAGGACATTATTGAATCCCTTAGGTCTATCAATGTATCAGTGGAGGATGATGATTTGGTGAGTATCTGTCTGAATGGGCTTGGCAAAGAGTACAAGCCATTCAAGACCTCCATTGCAATTAGGAAGAATATTCTCCACTTTCGGGACTTGATATCTATGCTGATCATAGAAGAAAAGACTTTAGGTGAGGATTCTTCATCACAAAGCAAGAACACATCGGAATAGGCCTTCGACTCTAATTAAGGTAGAGGCCGTGGTCAAGGCTAAGGGGGTGGCCGACAAGGAAATCAGAATTCTAGATAACAACAGTCCAATGATTCACAGTAGCAATCATACACAAGTGGAAGAGGCCAGGGGAAGCCAAAGAGAGGCCAAAGTGGTTGGCAAAGAAATCAAAATGAAAATAGCATAGAGTGCTATTACTGTGGCAGACCCTGACACATGGCAAATGACTGCTACAAAAAGCAGAATGACATTAAAAGTGGGAAGTTGCAGCAAGGTAACTATGCATCATCTAGCAAACATGGAGGTGATGTGACAGAAGTGAGCAGTTGTTTATCATGCAGCACATGCTTAGTTCGATAATAGGGGATGTGTCAAGATCTTAAGATATATGGTATGTGGATTCTGGTGCCTCTAACCACATGACCAGTCATGCTGAGTGGTTTAGAGATATGCAGAAAATAAAAAAAGCAGGTTAAGTAGAAACAGGTGATAATATTGCGTATCCCATTGCGCATGTTGGTAAAGTGTCATTATCTATGCAGGATGGCAAAATGAAGTACTTGTGTGACTGATGTACTTTATGTTTCGAATATTACAAAGAACTTGGTTTCTGTTGGATAGATGGTTGAGTAGGGTCTACAAGTGAGATTTGATCCTCAAGGATGTTTTGTGTGGAAGACTTCAAAAATAAGTACCGCTTGGTTACAAAGGGTAGCAGAAATGGCAGGATGTTTACTTTGGATGTGAACATGCATGAGATAAAGATAGCCATGTTTGCGCAGCATGGAACAGGTGTCATTGCAGATATTGACATATGGCACAAGCGCATTGGTCATGTGAATGTACAACGATTGAAGTCTATGCAAGCCTAAAATATTGTTGCAAGTTTGCCAAAGTTTAAGGTTGACGATATGCATAAGATATGTGAAACATGTCAACTTGGTAAGCAGGCCAAACATGCTTTCCCACATGAAAAGCATGTCAGTGCAAGGCCATTGGATGTCATACATTCAGATGTATGGGGACCGACCAAGACTGCAACAATTATAAGTTGCAGGTTCTATGTTACATTCATTGACTCATCACACTAGGAAAGTGTGGGTTTATTTCATGAAGGAGAAAAGTAAGCTGTTTGCTCACTTTCAGAGATTTAAAGCCTTGGTCAAGAAGGAAAAAGGCATGCAAATAAAATGCCTAAGATCAGATGGTGGGGGAGAATATTTCTCCAATGAGTTTAACAATTTCTTGAGAAAGCAAGGAATCAAGACATTTTACGTGCAGGTACCAACAGAATGGTGTTGTAGAAAGGAAAAACAGACACATTGCAGAAGTGGCACGTGCCTTGAAGAATATGCCACATTACTTTTGGAAGAAGCAGTAGCAACTGCTATGTACATTATTAACAAGACACTCACTACAGCTTTTCATGGTATGACTCCTGAACAAAAGTTTATAGGCATAAGACCGGATGTGTCTCACTTGACAGTGTTTGGGTGAATTGCATATGTACATGTTCCTGATGAAGTGAGAAAAAAGTTGGATCCAAAGGTAGAGAAATGCATCTTCATTGGTTATGCTATGGAGCAAAAAGGTTATAGATGCTATAACCCTACCACTCGTGAGATGTGAGTAAGCAAAGATGTCTTCGATGAGATGAGTAGCTAGTATACACCTATTATTATGAGTCCTTGAGCAGTGGATCCAATGTTAGCCCATGGTCAGGCAGGTTGAAGAATGATGCAAGTACACATGTATCATGGAAAGGGAAGGAAAAGGTAGATCAACCTTTTGTGCCTAATCTGTCAACAGGTCACTCATATGTGGATAGTGACTTTAGTGGATCTGAGTAGAGCCTTGATGTGAGAAGCTTGGCATTCCGATTGTGGTTACTCCTGGTGTAAGGAGAACCAGGGCTGTTTTGAGAACACCTGGCAGCAGTGATCGAGGTGTACGCAGGTCTACGAGGGTTAGATACCTTATTGACAGGTTGAGATATGATGGATATACAACCCACCATTATTCTTACATGGTAAAAGCAATACAGGAGGTTGAGCCCACTTGCTTTGAGCCGGCAATTGGAAGTAAGAAATGGGAAGATACCATGGATGAGGAGATGGCAAATGCAAATGCAACATGGGAGTTAGTGCCTTTGCCTAAGAAAAAGAAGGCAATTGGATGTAAGTGGATGTATAAAGTCAAGTGGATGTAAGTGGGTGTATAAAGTCAAGCACAATGCTGATGGTTCACTGAGGCAAGATTGGTTGCCAAGGGCTATGCGCAGACTTATGGCATAGACTATGAGGAGACATTCAACCTGGTTGCAAGAATATTTACATCAAATGGATGTAAAGAATGCTTTCTTGCATGGTGATTTGCAAGAAGAAGTGTACACGATACAGCCACCAAGTTATGAGAGTGATGCACATCTAGATTTTGTGTATAAGTTACGCAAAGCCTTGTATGGCTTGAACCAGGCACCCAGAGCATGGTCAAACAAGATGGGGGAGTATCTTATATCCAATGTAGATTTATGTGAAAAAGACAAATAGAGGGATCATGCTATTAGTCATCTATGTGGATGACTTGATTATCACTAGTGATAGTGATGTAGACATACATGATGTCAGGGCTTTTGAAGCAAAAGTTTGAGATGAAGGATTTGGGTGAGCTACGGTATTTCTTGGGCATAGAGGTGGTAAGATCACCTCATTGCATTTTGCTATTGCAGAGACAGTATGGCTTGGACATGATGTCCAAGTATGGTATGACAGGCTGTATGCCTGTATGCCTATTTCAGTGCCATTGGAGCATAACACAAAGCTTTCCACAGATACAGGTGAGCTTTTGGAGGACCCCACTACATACAGGCACATAGTGGATAGTTTGATCTACATGACCATTACAAGGCCAGACTTGAGCTATGATGTTGGACTTGTGAGTCAATTTATACAAGCCCTTAGAAAGCCACACTTGGATGCGGCTAGATGGATCCTCAGGTACATAAAGTCTAAAATTGATTATGAACTTTTCTATGAGGCTGGTACAGAGAAACAGTTGCATGGATACACAGATGATGATTGGCTCTGGTAGTATTGTAGACAGGAGATCTACCAATGGTTTTATGTTCTCATTTGGGAGTGTTGCTGTGAGTTGGAGCAGTAAGAAGTAGCCAACAATTGTCTTATAGAGTACAGAGGCAGAGTACAAGGGTGCTGCTATAGCAACTTGTGAGGTAGCTTGGTTTCAGAAGCTACTTGGTGACGTGGGAGTGCCCGTGGATAGGGCAGTTGTCATATATTGTGACAACATGAGTAGCATACAGTTGGCCAATAACCCAGTATATCATGCTAGAACGAAGCACATTGAGGTGCATTATCACTTTGTGAGGGAGAAGATTCTAGTAGAAGATGTAGATCTAGTATATGTCAGCACACAGAGGATCAGGTGGATGACATCTTCATAAAGAAATTAGGCACAGAGAAGCTCCACAAGTTTAGGAGCTTACTTGGAGTGCAGTGTGTGGAGTTGAGCTCGAGGGGGAGTGTTAAGATATCGAGCTCAACTAGTGCTACGACAGACATTGATGACCCACCTGGGTGATCGCTTTTGCATCTACACCACTGGCATGGTTGGTGAGATTATGGGTGATATGCAGCCAATGGGATGACAGGCTATGTGACAATGATTTTGGATTACTAGAGACTGGAATAGTTATAGTGCCAGCTCATTTAGTCGGGTTCACATTATGGACCGACCCTTGTATGTTATAGTAGTTTAGTACTAACCCATATAGTGTGTACTCTTATCTTTATGTTAAGTTGATTTAGTAGAGAAGAAGATAGAAGAAAATTAAGCTATCCATCTCTCTTGTGTGTGTGTGTTTGCTTGCTAGGGTTTGAACCTCTCCCTCTCCTCCACATTCTCTTTATTTGTCTCCACTCTAACAAAAGGATGCACTGTTGTGATCTTGCATTGGACTCAATGTCGAAATTGTTAGGATTGTGTACGAAAACCAACTTTTATCATGATGAAGGTTTCTAAGTTAAGGAAATGTGTAGGTCATCATCAATCACAAGAGAAAAGAGAGTATCCTACCCTATGGTCATCAAACCAGATCTTTCCTTGTAGAGGCTTTAATAATGACATTAAGTGATTGCTTGTGTGTCATGTATCTAGTTTCATAGGTAAGACTCATGTTCTTAGATTATTTGCTTCCACTTTTGGAACAATGCCAAAAGAGTTGGTTTGTTCCTCGTAGAGGCTTTAGTAATGGCATTAAGCGCAATTGCTTGTGTGTGCTGTATCTAGTTTGTAGGTAAAACTCCCATTCCTAGATTAGTGGCTTCCACTCTTGGAGCAGTGCCAAAAGAGTTGGTGTGTTCCCATTGAGATTCAATTAGAGAAGCAATGGCATGGGTTTGATTTTATAAGGTGGACTTCTGTGGTGGTCTAGATGTATATAGGGGTTCATATTCTACCACTTTCTCAAGAACTAGGTTTAGTTTAGCTTGGACCTATCTAACCAACTGTCATGTCTTCTCAATGCAAGATTTTTTCGACGTACTCTTCATCAGGACATGCAACAATTGGGAACTATTGGGCCTTTTTCATTATCAAGTACAAGTTCAAGAATGGGTTCCACGTAATCAATTACAAACAACCAAGGTGTCATCAGACCCGCTTTGGATGGTGACCGTATTGTCGTCCTTCCTTGTGTGCTTGGAGCAATATTTCCTTTTTGCCCTTCTCAATAGGTTTGTCATTATTTCATGTTGGTTTTCCCTTGACCTCTTTTGAGGTTCAAGCTTTGAGTTGTGCTTCGACTGATGTAGGGTCTTTTAAGAGTTTCTCCATATGAAGACATTGAGGGGACGTGTCCTTGATGCCATGTGGTTGGAAGGGGAGGGTTGGCTTAACCCTTGAGGTATGTGCACACTAGGAGTAGGGGGACAATTTCAACGATTTAATTAACATCGACACTATTGGTGGGTTGTGGTCAATGGTTTTGCTCCTGTATTAGTTTTTTTACCAAACAAGCAATACTACTGTGTGTGTGTGTGTGAGAGAGAGAGAGAGAGAGAAAGAAAGAAAGAAAAATTTTATTAACGTAATGTCCATCACATATCTCATCATGGAATGGAAATCAAAACAGAAACAAAACATAAACATAGCTACCTCATTGGGAGCAATACAAAACTATCCATGAAAACTCATCATGGAATACTGAGAACATAGAAACATGAGAGAAACATCAGCTCCCAATAGATGGTATACCACTCTCCAAAATATCAAAGCATAGGGCTAATGAGTATGGCCGAGAGGTCTCCCCAGTGCGGAGGCCCGCCGGTCCGAGGTAACTCCTCTCGGGTGAGAGAGGTCCGGGGGGACGAGCTCAAGGAGGGTCCACAAGATCCACTATATCGGTGTCCACCACCTCCTGGGTCCAAGAAAAACTGGTGATGGTTGGTTGGCGAGGGAGGGGTGGCTCGAGCCGAAGCTTTGTCAAGAAGTGTCCCTGTACCTGCGGAGCTCGAGCAGAAGAGGCCTAGGCAACGCTCGTCCTGGAAGTCCATGATCCTGGAGAGTGGACCAAATCCCTTAGGAAACAAACTGTGAAACCTCCCACAAGATCCACTATATCGGTGTCTTCCACCTCTTGGGTCCTAGAAAAACTAGTGATGGTTGGTTGGCGAGGGAGGGGTGGCTCGGGCCGAAGCTCTGTCAAGAAAGTGTCCCTGTGCCTGCGGAGCTCAAGCAGGAAGATGCATAGGCAACGCTCGTCCTGGAAGTCAATGATCCTGGAGAGTGGACCAAATCCCTCACGAAACAGACAGTGAAACCTCCCACAGATCTCATGGTATACCGGGCGGCGACATGTAATGCTCCTCCATCTCAACCTCTGTGGCATAATTGGCAGATCCTCTCCCCTCTAGGTCTCCGTATGAGCTTTCCGACTCTAAAGATGTTGTCAGCTCTACCTGTCTCCACTCTAAGGCGGTGGGATGAAACCCGTATCTAGCCAATCGCAATCCGCATGGCATGGGACATGTGAACACTCAAGTAGCCTAGCTGCTAGATGAATCCATCCTCAATGAGCCTGAGGAAGTGATCTCTGTAGAAGTGCATCTTCATTGGGAGCTCCGAAGGTGTGATCCATGTGCAATAGATGTAGAGGCTATGTGTGTGTGTGTGTGTGTGTGTGTGAGAGAGAGAGAGAGAGAGAGAGAGAGAGTGGTGGAGGTGTGCAAGCAAGTACAAGAGATAGTTTAAAATGGGTACTATATGTGTGTGTGTGTGTGAGAGAGAGAGAGAGAGAGAGAGAGAGAGTGGTGGAGGTGTGCATGGAAGTACGAGAGAGTTTAAAACGAGTGCTCACTATAGTACAAAGTATGAATCTTGAAGCTTAAATGTGAACACCATTAAAATATTTGTGACCATTGTCGTTAAAGAGTACTAATTTTCTAAATTTGAGTGAAAGTAACCATTTGTTGTCGGAACTGGAATACAGTTTACCATTGATCCGTTTACCCTGTTGTAGAGTTTTCTCCTTTTCAATCCCTATGCCCTCATCATCAAGTAGAACTCAGCCTCATTAGGCTAGATCACAATTTATTGGGCACTTGAAACCTTGGGATATCAAGCCCCTACTAACTTTACCCTTTCTGGTTTTGATGCATCAAGTGCCAAGCGATGCAAGAATGCTATAGCTACACACTTTTTGAGCTCTAGTTTTCAGACTAGTTTAAGATGTAGTCGTTGATGAAGATGAAGAGATCGCAAAGAGTTATACTTCGTTCCTTACGAGTCTAAAAATAAGAAAAAGTTGTTTTCATGAAGTAAATGTGTCGCAAAATGCTTCACTCCAACGGATACAAAAAGGCTCTCGGGTGATTTTCTAGCACCTGAGTTGCAAAATTAATACAAATACTATGAATTCCCTGACATCTCTTCTTCATCTAAATAACAATCTAGTAAACCTCTTCAAATTCTAAGCTAAACTAGAATGCCTTTTTCCCTTACGTTCACTGACAAGTTACAACATTGATGTACTATATGCATGTACTATTGGATATTACAACATTGATGTGCCATATGCATGTACTATTGGAGATTGAAGACTTTGTAGTGATCCATATCCAACACAAATGTATGCTAGTTGCTGTTAGAAATGCTCTCCAAATCTTACACAAATAGGCTCTATTGCAATCAAAGATAGCTACTAACACTTAACAGGAAAATACATACAAGAACTGGATGTTCCTCTCTCTATATATATACCTAGATGAATCTAGGAACACGCCCAAATTCACCTTTTACGAACGTGCACGTTATATACTCATGGTAGTCAACCCACAAGACTAATCAACTCCATCATGCATAGTATGGACTAGATACTACGACATCCCCACTAACGTCATCACCACCTATAAGCATCTCCACCATAAGCAATAAGTTGATGCATTCATTCAGAGGCTTTCTGCAGCTTACGAACTGTAGGCATTTTGACTGATGTGCCAGTAGCTGATTGGCTGAGAACTTGCGTCGATAATCTACACTTTGAACCGTACTTTTCATGTGCTTGTGTACATATACAGGATGGAATAGATCATCCCACTTATCCTATGATTTAACATGTAATAACGTTGATGGCAACACCAAGATGTCACGTGAAGGACAAGTTATGTGTACAGCACCTTTCGTTGGAGTGGGGCTGTGTAGTATTGCTCCTCACATCAAGTGTTCTCATGAGCATGTTTCTAAGATGACATTGTAGCTCTACTGTTGCTATTCCTGATGACCTACATCAACGCATCCTGGTGGCATTAATCATACGTTTCTGGACCACCTGAATCTTCAATTACATTATAAGCCACTGAACATACAAGTGAGGGACAAAGAATAAATACGTACACTGGGATCCATGCCCTTCAAACTTGCCTTGCATGCATCTTCTCTGCAACTTACTCTGAACTTGTTTTTCCCAAGTGCTTTGCCATGGGATATCACTGTATCTCCTTGAAAAAAGAAGGCTATTGACACCAATTGTGGCACCGATGAAGTATTGCATTGTAGACGCAGTTCATATACGGGGCACTGCCAGCAGAAGTGAATCATAAACGGGAACTGCTTTCTGAGTAAACGTGGCACCCAACTTTGATGACTCTTTCAGGTTGACCTGAACCATTATGTCCTCCCATGTGTTCTAACCTCTGCTCCTGGGAAGGAATGTGCGCCAAAAGTAGCCCAAATAGTATTTTACCCTACAAAGTGGGCACAACCCAATTTATTGAAAAGAACAAAAGTTTCACATCATTTTTTAAATGTGCGAAGACATGCTTTTCTGAGAGGGCTGTGCACGATTTCACCTTGAATCTCCTGTAGGATGCAAGTGTCAGCAAAGGGTTACTTCCCTCCTGAGGCCTCCCTGTTGTTTGATCTATATTGATCATTTGGCATCTATTGCACCCCCCCAAGACCTGAGGCAAATATGATGCGCACACAAATATGGCATCAAACTAAGTAGCTCAATCATGAATGACAGCAACTCTCAAAATAGACTTACTATAAATTTATCATCACCAAGATACAACGACTGCCAGCTGTCTTCCTCGAAAGCGGATCCGCCTGATATGACAAAGTTTGACCTAAAACGCATAACGTCCACCTGCATCTTTGCTGTCATGCAGAATATTTAAGACAAAATCAATACATTGTTCAAGAGAAATGCTCTCAAAGAAATACAAAACAATAGACCTAGGGGGGTGGGTAACTTATGGGGTCACAGGTCAGGGGGAAGTGAGTCTCGCTACAAAATCAACCAGATGTTGCCACATCAACAACCCCAGAAAGCACCATCAGAAAATCAAGGCTTCACTTGCGCCCTGTCATTTAAACTAGAGTATGATTGGTTGAAGACATCAGACATGCTTACGGATGTCTTTCCATAAGGTATGGAATCCCTTGCTGAGTGTGCAAAAGGTGGTCTTATTCACACAATATAGGCATGATAATACCCATTTTAAGGTTGAAGACATCAGACATGACTGCGGATTTCTTCCCATAAGGTATGGAATCCCTTGCTGAGTGTTACCTTACTGAAGATAGTGAAGCCTTGTTAACGCCACTGAGGTGAGGAATTGTTTATGATAAGACTCAAGTTTGTGAAAGCATGGTATGCAATGATAGCAGCCAAGTGGATCTTACGCATGCGCAGGGCTCTTCTTTTGTTTGTTGATTGTATGGATGAGATCACCCGACGATTCAGATCCTCGACGCTTGCTCGAGAAACGAGTAAAAATTGGCCTTCATTAGCAAAGCTAAGTTCTCTTGCCTCTTTACATGTCTGTGAATCACATGGCCCCCCTCTTAACCTCACTTGCCTGCTCCTTGGCTCCTTCCTAACCAACGAGCAGGCTGTACCAAGAGCTTCTGTAAACCAGTCAGAAACCTCCTTTTCAGATGATTTTCCTTTTGACCTGCAGCTTCAAAGCATCATCAATGTCCATTTTCACACTAGTACACTGCCATGGATATGTAAGCAATGACATGGTTACTAAAAACCCACCTTTCTCCACATAAGTCAAATCCTACAACAGCCTGGTGAGATATCTCTTTAAGAGGAACTTCTAGTCTTGTTCTCATGTTTGGAGATGTCACAAACAGTTTATTTACTGAGGGCTCAATATAAGTCCCTATCAAGCACATCATGGGGCACTGCAAACCAAACCAAACAAAACATGTTGATCAGCAAGGATTGGTCAAGGAACACATGTTATGGATTACATTACATACAGGCATTCACATTGTGTCTCACCTTCTTTTGCGTGAGAGCATCACCTGCAGAACTCATCACAACCCATTCACGATCATATAGAAGGCCTGATCAACACATCAAAGACCCATAAATGGAAGGAGTTCTCCACATGATAACAGTCTGTTGCCACCTCCGTCTTATTTAATGAAAAAGATTGTGGTGAAAATATGTATATACACATTTTCACTCGTGCATGCCACTCATTGAAAACTCATAAAACATGCATAACGCAATTGGCCAAGATGAAGAACCCCTCCCCACCCCCCACCCCCCACGCCCACCCCCACCCCACCACACACACACACACACACACAAAACCACAATGTCACTCGTGGGCCTTTCACAAAAAGGGGTGAAATTTTTGTTCTTTAATCCTCTCAATCAAAAGTTTTGATGTCCTTACCGCAGTCACCAAGTGGCCACGAATCCACAGAAAAGCCACCACAAGACTTGATGGGGTAGATGGTGATTGATTCCAAGTGCATCCTGTGATCTCCTTTGTGATTAACTGCATCAACCATTGAGTCTTTGAGGCTGCATTGTTATTTTGAAAAATCTCAAAGATATTCTCAGTACAAAAATTCAGGTTGAATCCAAACAAAACACGACTTGAAAAAACAACAAAACCATGCAATCCAAAATGCAGACCCAAATCCTAAACAAAACAACAAAAAACCTACATGCAAACAAGCTACTCACCTGCCAATCCTAATGAGAGCAACTTGTGTAAGCCCAGCGGGGCGTGCAGTGGCAGTGAGACAGACCCAACCATGTGTCCAAGAGAAAAATATAAAGAGAGAGAGGGGAGAGAGAAAAGGGAATGGGGATCTTGCATAGTACACCACATGGAGCGGGGAACAAGCCCCGCCCTCTTTCAGGAATTTATTCAGGAACAATCCACGGGCACGCTGGCCAGGATCCATACAATCAATGAATACAAAACAAACAAATATGCCGAGGTAGGATATCCAAGTCGATGTCGATATCGATGTCAAGGCACAACATCTCTGATGCCGAGCACACCACGGGGATGACCCACAAGTATCTCTCACCGGGCTAGTACCAGATCCAATATCCAAATCCAATGGATCCCAAGTCCGATGAATCCAAATCCAAGTCCAAGTCCAAGTCCAAGTCCTAGTCCAAATTCCATGTTCATGTCCAAGCTCTATGTTCCATATCCAAGCTCTAAGTCCAAGTTCATATCCAAGTTCAAGTAGTCCAAGTTCCCATGAGTAATCTCCACGACTCCTACAACCTTGTCGATCAAGAAAACCATGGAAAAGTTCTTTCTAACAAGAAAACTGATATAATACCTATTTTAGTGGTTCTTGGCCGATAAAAACATCCAAAAAGCTGTTTTTAGGGTTTTTAGAGCAGTTTTAGGGTTTCTGAAATTTTTGTCCATGTCCGTACAGCTCCACACATGTCCGTACAGATCCTTACACGCATCCATATCGCCCATGCATATGTCCATACAAGTCTAGGGATGACCGTACATCTGAAAAGTAAGTTGGTTGATGGCGAAGAAGAAGCTCTCCATGATCATAATGATGCCCACACACTCCACGATCTCCTTTATTCTTCAATGATCTTGTTCATGGTACTACAAGAGAAGTCCAATCCTTTTTATACTTGTAAGAGACCCTGCTTTTTGCCAAAAAGCCTTCATGCTTTTGCTTTGCCTTTTTTATGCTTTGCTTTTCTCTTTTTACTTTTATTAATGAAATATTAGTCAACTTTTGGTGCTTTGCTTTTCTGGCTTTAAGGCCTTGCTTTTTGGCCTTAGAGCTACTTTTTGAGAAAGCGCCTTTTAGTTTTTTGGTCCGGCTCAGTATCCTCTTTCCAATGGTGCCCTTGACTCGCGGTCAACCCTATTTGACTTTTTGCTTTTTCTTGCTTTTTGATCAAGAATGGTGCTTTTTCTTAATCAAACCTTATGGACCCTGTCCCCATGTCTTCTTCCACCTATCTGGTGTCCGGGCATGCATTTCATCATGTGAAATAGAGCTAGGAGGGCCAAATAGTTACAACTTGTCCATCTTCAACAAAGAATACTTCAACTTTGTCGGTGGGAGACCATAATCAAGTTGGCGGGTGTAAGAAGTCTATGGTAGAATTATGCTTCTAAAAGGCCTGATTGGCATGTTCATGTGCAACAAGTGAGATAATGCACTTGTCCCACACCCAAACCCTCCGTCAGCAGCATGTATGACCCATGGTATTTAAGTCGCCAAGATCCCCTTTGAGACTCTAAAAGTATGCTACTTTTGTATTTTACACTAGGATTTCCAAACGACAAGGTGGGAATTTGATCCCATGGCACACAAGGGCTGAGATCAGTCACCGATCTGTGTGCTGATGTGGCAGCAACAAAAAGATGGGCTTGCCCTTACGCGAAAAGTTGGGGGAATTTTTTATATTAGAAATTGAGAGAAAAAAGACTAAGTGAAACTGTCCTTAATTTTCTCGTACCATTAAGCATTCACAGTTGTACTGATGAAAATGGGAATAAACACAGCTTAGTTATGTGGATTGCAAAGATTTGCTGCGAGTGAGCTCCATGCAAGTTGACAAAGATATGATGACTATTTTTAAGGAAACATGTTAGTGGTTTCAAGCTTGGATATGAAAACCTATCGGACCATAAAGAGAACCCTCAACCCAATAGGCAGCCTGTTGGGTACGAGCAGGACGAAGTGGAAGGGGTAGAAAAATCTTACTTTGAGGAAAAAATGGAGAAACTCAGCAGATTTGCAGGCTGATATTCAGTATTTACAGGAGCAAATGTTACTTCTTCAGAGGGTATGGTTGGTTCAGTCCCAACTCCAAGTGCGGTTGCCGTAGCTCCTTACTTCACGCCAGATGCTTTTGCAGGCGAGAAGAGGAGAGGACACAGAAGGTTGTACTCCTGACTCAACCGCTGGAACGTGCACTTTGAGTTTCACCCTTTCCTCGATGCCCGGAGGATACAGATGGTCAGGGGTCTCCTAATGGGGAAGGCCCTTACTTGGTAGAGAGAACTCACGGATAAACCCACTACTTGGGCGGATTTCAAGGCGCAGTTTCAAGGCGAGTTCCTCCAAGCGGAGCATGAGTTTGATGTAGTGGCCAAGTTTGCGGACTTGGATATGAAGAATGTGTCTTTCAACACATATTTACAGAGATTCAAAGAGTTGTAGTCCCAGGCAGCACACACGGATGCCACAACATTGGGTGGGTTCTTTATCCATGGGAACACAAGCTCCACGTGAAGAATAATCATAGCAAGACACGAGAGGATGCCATCCAGTACGCTAGGATTTATGAGAAAACGATGGCCGGGAAGATTCAGAGAAATGTCTCCCACAAACCTCAAGCCACAAAAGCCTCTGAGCAAGCTTTCCAACGTAAATGAAAATTTAAGGCTGAGAAGGCTCCACAAAACCAAACCTAGGCTTTGGGTGAGTCTAGTCTAAAGAAGGATAAGAAGCACCATTAGAACCTTTGGGAGAGCAGGTGTTTCACTTGAAATCGGAAGGGTCACTTGAAAGTGAGTTGTCCATAGACGAAGACCAACCCCAAGGCAGCTCATTTGACTTAAGTAACAAGAAACACTCATATTACTTCCGTTGATATTAATGTTTTAGGTCAGAGTACATGCATGAATGCATTTTCAACATGGCAGTCTTTGGTCCGACTTGATATGTATGTATGGGTAACTGTTAGGGGAGACTGTGCACGTCCTTTTTGACTCTGGTAGCACTCGCAACTTCACTAATGCTAAACTTGTGCAGAAATGTCACGTGCACACCCATCAAGTGTACAAGTGGCATGGCATCATCAAGCATTAAACAGGACATCTAAGTATTATTCAAGCATATATCAGCATAAGCATGTATATGGGGGTGTTTCACTACCAACATCAGTACTTTAGTCTTCATGAGCATGTAAGGCATTCATTTGCATCAGCTCGGGGTTGTTAGCACCAGCCGACAGCACATTAGCACCAGCCGACAGCATGGTATGGGCAGCCGACAGCCTTCTAGGCATTTATAACAAGTCGTGAGCATCTAGGGGCTGGCCGACTGCAGCAAACTGGCCGACCAGCAGCCATGTTCACATATATATAGAAGTGCATCCATTCAGTCCAGCAGATCTCAGTTCAGTTCATCAGATATCTCAGTTCAGCAACGCATAGATCATCCATCTCCTCAGCGTTTCCTTCCCAGGCAACAAGGAGAGCATCAGTTCAGCATTAGTACATCAGCGTTTCAGCATACAGACAGCATCGCATCAGTTCCAAGCATTCCCTTCAGCGTTTCCTTCCCAGGAGACAAGGGAAAGTCAGTGGGACAGCAGTTCATCCAGCATATAGTCATCAAATCAGCATATTCAGCAACATAGGCAGCATATTCAGCATATAGTTCATCATTCCTACCTCCTACATAGAGGGAAGCCGGCACCGAAGGGTGGACCTCAGCATTGGAGCAAGGAACAGTCCTCATCTTCAGCATTCAGCCCATTCATCTCATCCCGAGAAGGATCTTCATTTAGGACAGCATCATAGATCTATTTAGATCTCATTGTAACCCATTCATCTAATATAGCTGCATTGCATTGACACTATTTGTCTATCTCTTAAGCATCATTAAGTGAAGTTTAGTTAGCCTAAGGTTGTGTTTACGACGGTCATTCCCTCACATGTCACAAGAAACTAGGACTGAAGACGCAAGTAATCACTCACGTGTATCGTGTGAACCTACTGGCGGGATGTGGACAAATCTGCGACATGCCTGTGTCTCAGTCTACCAATATCTATCCAAAGTTATACAGAGTCCCTAAATTTTTTGATTATGAATCTAGATGGGGTCGATGTTATAAAAGAATGGTTTTATAGCCATGACGTCCATGCGGATTGGAAGGGTAATGTTTTGTTCTTTGTAATGGGAGATGTTCTTGTATGTCTACAGGGTGATTTTCTGGTCCCACCCTCTATTTTGTAAATTCAGCAGGACTTCATAATATAATGGAATATTTTAATTGTAGTTAATAACAGTTAAGTTAGATGTTGGTAGACACATGATTTAGAAAGCATCGGGACGGGTTTCACAGATGTTTTCTATGTTGGTTTACTTTATGGTCGATCATAGGACTGTTTTGGATCCCAAGGTCTAAGCTTGTGAGTGCCACATCTTACAGGATGAGCCAATTGGGAGAGGATTGGGATAGATCGCAGAGGTATATCTCCCTGGGTAAATTCTATAGGACGAGAGTTATTGGATGTGTGGAGAGTCCACGGATCCTGGCCTCTCACCTACAGCACTAGCTCCTCCCAGGCAGCGAGCTCCGGCCCATGAATGGTCTCCTGGCTGTTATCCTTTCTCCACATAGCTTCTTGCAGGGCTGATTCAGTTAGGCCTCTTCTGTCACAGTTGCAAGACCAGATAGACAACCACACTCTCAATCACTCGTCAAGTAGTGGTAGTGAACTAGGTCCTTGCTACCATGTGGCACATCACCTCTTGCTAGGCCTTTTCCAAGGCATGTATCGGTCAGGTACAATGGTTGATCTGCAACTTACAGGCAGCGAGATCGGCCAAGTGGTGTCTAGGAGAGTCATCATTCAGCATCGCCATAGAAGGAGCCTACACATTATTGATCCTTCTATGCAGAGCAGAGCCCTTCTGGGGAAGCTGATCATCAGAGGCCTCCTCCCAGGTGGTGAGCCCTAGAAGGACTTTCTCATGGCCCACATCTCTACCCGCACTACTCCAGCTCTTGGTGGTCCCTGGCCCCCAAGACCGAGATGGATCTTCAAAGAGAGGACCCACGGCTTGAACCCAGCCTTTGAGGACCGATTTGCGGCTAGCTACTTCCGAGCCTGGGACCACATTCATTCTTCTCTTCGCTGGTCTCCCCCAGTCCTAGACAAGGAAAGACTTCTTCAGCCACGCTAGTCTGGGACCCCTTGATTACCCTTCCTAGTGGCCACATGCTAGGCTCCCATCCTCACATCTCATGGGGCGCATTGAGCAAGGGACGGGACCAACCTAGTCTCTTGGAGAATGGCTCACCTTCAAGTGGCTACCACCAGAGGCTCGAGAGCAGTGCCTAGCAGGGATCTGCGGCCGAGAAAGGCTAACCCTCAACATTTACTCCTCCATCCGTCCTGAGTGGCTCGCACCGGTCCCTGAACCACCACCCCCCCCCCCCCCCCCCCCCGGCGGCACCCCGTGGGTAGGGGTTTTTACAAGACATGATATCCCGATGGCAATCCATGGTGCAGATGGAGGCACTGTCATGACTTTCTCTATAGGGCCACAGGGCAGATTGAGCCAATCCCCCCCCCCGTGGGTAGGGGTTTTAACAAGACGTGATATCCCGATGGCAATCCATGGTGCAGATGGAGGCACTGTCATGACTTTCTTTATAGGGCCACAGGGCAGATTGAGCCAATCCCCCCCCCCCCCCCCCCAAACAGAAGACCTCAGCAAACTGCAGCACTTTCCTGAGGGTGAAAATGATCAGTTTTCATGACCACAGATGGCACGTTGACCCTCCCCTGGCCAAAGTGGCTGGAGAGAGATTGTAGACATTATGGTAGTTTGGTTGTACACCAGCAACAATAGTACACTGCCAGAGTCCAAGGCAGCCCCACACATTTCCTCCGTGCTTTCCGGAAATGATTGTGGGATAGCTTTTGTGGCCAGAAGCATACTCTTTTCCTTTGGCAGATAGCTTTCAGGAGCTCGGCATGGTGCAGATGGAGGCACTGTCATGACTTTCTCTATAGGGCCACAGGGCAGATTGAGCCAACCCCCCCCCGCCCCCCCCCCCCCCCCCCCTCAACAGAAGACCTCAGCAAACTGCAGCACTTTACTGAGGGTGAAAATGATCAGTTTTCATGACCACAGATGGCACGTTGACCCTCCACTGGCCAAAGTGGCTGGAGAGAGATTGTAGACATTATGGTAGTTTGGTTGTACACCAGCAACAATAGTACACTGCCAGAGTCCAAGGCAGCCCCACACATTTCCTCCGTGATTTCCGGAAACGATTGTGGGGTAGCTTTTGTGGCCAGAAGCTTACTCTTTTCCTTTGGCAGATAGCTTTCACGAGCTTGGCAATGGGCGCTGGCGGTTGGAAGTCGGCTAGCTCTCTGTTCTAGGTGTGGAAACCCCCGGGAGTCACGGCGACATTTGCCTTTTAGTGCAGCTTCGGGAGCATAAGAACCCACTGTATGAGATAGCCTTCCTCCGAGAGCGGCCAGCCTGTGAGGAAGAGTCCCTCTGTCTCCAACTGTTTTTCTTGTCTCCCTTGATTGAGACTGGGTCATGTACTTTGCTGTTTTGGCTGCATTTTTGGTAATGGAAGGATATTTTCTTGGAAATAAAGGAAAAAGAAAAAAAAAAAAGGAAACACTTCCGGGGAGTCTAGAGAACAACACCCGCTGCTGAAATCAAGAGCCGTTGAGGCAAGGAATCAGACGAGGTTATGAGCACCCTCATGGATGGGAGACCCACAGCCCTAGCAACCATGGAAGCTATCGTCTGGGGGGTCTCAATGACCTGTCCAAGGGTACTGCTGGGCGCATGGAGGAGGTTGTGGTACTCTTTGGGGAAGACCTGAGGAAGCAAATTATCATACGGAATCATGACGCGGGCTGCTCAGAGGACGCACTCAGGAGCTCAAGCTTCACTTCTAGCCATTTACGATTAATTGAAATTTCATTGCATTGTAGGTTTGAAGATCCCACTGTAGGCCCTTGTGCCCATACACTATAGATTCAAGCTTTATCAAATATCTGGTTGGATATTAAACCTACCCTTGCATGCATCTAGAGTAGGATTCAAGGATCTTCTAGGATTATGGAAGGCCTTCAGCCCTGTTACGTCTAATACGCGTTCTGGTTTTGTTTTGTACCATCATATTCATGTTGAATCCATCAGAAGTGAGTCTACCTTTTCTTTATGAATTTCTTTACGAAGGGCCTTTCTTGTATTTACTTTATACTTTAAAAAACAATCAAACCAGGATCATGAAGTTTGATAATTTGCACAGACCTTAGATCACTTGATTCAATCTGCGACACTGCCTGTTACACTGGTAAACTTCTGATTATGCCAAAAATGGTTTGGAGTGCAAAGACCTACTCTATATAGAATTTGTTGAGAACATGTAAAGTTGTTTCAAAGAAAAAAGTCATGTTGCACAAAACTTTTTCACTAAAAAAATTTAAAAACAATTGAGTCACAAAATATCCAGTTTTGACATGAAGTAGATAAACCATGTGACAGCAAACCTTCTTGTTGATTTAAACTCGAACATAAATGTGATGCAGAATTGTCCACAAAATACTTGCGTATAAAATCGAGTAAAGCCTGTTGAGACAACTCTTTGTTAAGTGGCATACCAACCATAAGAAGGTTAAAATTATGAAGTTACTTGAAACTTTATATGACAGCTCTCTGCTCATGTACCTAGATCAGATTTTAAAGTTCTAGATTTTTGTTATCTTTCTTTATTACTATTTTGTCCCCAGGATTATGTACCTCATGGATATGATGTAACCTTTTGGTCTCATAGGTCATTTTGGCCTTTTGAAGACGTTAATACAACTTTCTTTCTTTCTCTCTCTCTCTCTCTCTCTCTCTCTCTCTCTCTCTCTCATGGATATCATACCAATGGATGTTCTGATGTTTTAGCTAGATTGTTTTATCTCTATTCCATGATTCAGTTACTTAATGGATGTATTGTAACACTCGTATACCCTTTGCTACTGGTCTTTTTGTGGACATTTTCCGAGCCAACCTCTTCAGACTGAAGACCCATGTCACATGGCTGGTCCGCTTCTTCACCACCATCCTTCTCACTACCATCCTTCTTCGCCTCGCCCATACCGGCAGCATCCCTTCTCCTCCTCACCATCCGCGCCACCGGGTTCGCGCATAAGTACGTCAGGATTCCCCTAGCCAACGCCGCCGTCCCACCCCCCGCAGCTCCAGCCCTGTGGTCACCTTCGCTTCCTTCTCCCCCACTGTTGCTGCCACCACCATATTCGGATCCTGGATCTCCCCTGCTTCCATCCGGCACTACTGCCTCCGCTTGCACTCTTTCCACCCCCGCTCTAGTTTGCATTCCTGCCTCCTTGACACCCCCTATTGTCACCCGCACCCCCCCCCCCCCCCGCTTTTGATCTCGACCTGATTCCCTCCCTCGAGGAGATCCACTCCCCGCCGCCACCACCACCCCTTCCTGCCAGTTCTTGTCCATTGGCGGCTGTACACCTCACTGGGCCTCTCCACCCGTTCGTCTGACACCCCACCCTCACCATCCTCTTCCGACACCCATTCTTTCACCGCCACCCACTCATCCTCTTCCTCGCCATCCCGCACCTGCAGTGGCTCTCCCTTCACTGATGCCACTCCTGACCAGCTTTGAAACATCTGCCCTTCACCAGGCTTCCCCCTCTCTCCCTGCCTCGCTATGCTCGTGCCCTCCGCCTCATCCGCTCTTCGACAGAATCTCCCTCGACACACAGATCTACTCAGAGCATCTCACAGAGTATTTCATCCTTCTCTCTTGCAAGTGGGAACACACACACACTGAGCTCCGCCAGGCACAGGCTGCCCTCACTCAGGCCCGCTCAGACGCCGCAGCACATCTCCAGCACCATCTTCAGCAGGCCCAGGTCTCTCTTTTGGAGTCACGTCATGAGTTCACCAAGCTGCGCCACCTTCTTACAGCATCTGAGAGCTGGCAATCCACTTTGGAAGCTGAGTTAGCCTCCCTACGGGCGTGCCTCACCCCCACTGAGACCGACCTTGAGACTACTCGCTCTCGCCTTGAGGCCGCAGAGCATGACCTCTCCGAGCTTCCATCTCTTCGGGAGTAGGCAGCGCAGCTTCAAGGGATTCAACAGACCCTCCAGTTCGCTTTTGGTGGTCTTGGCATTGTTCCTGCAGCGCCACCCTCCAGCACTCCTACGAGCACCACTGGTACCACTCAGGGGTTTCCTACCCATCCCAACTCCCCCGGTCCTTCTGGTGGACGGATGTGACCTCGGAGGACCACACCACTTCTAGTTTTTGCTCTTAGTTTTTTTTTAGACTGTTTCTTTTATGTTATTCTGCCTTTCATGGCAGCTCATTGTATATACCATCAGAACTGCTACATGATCATTACTATATTGTTCTTGGTTGGATCGTTGCTTGTTGCTTAGTTCAGTTTAACACACACCAGCATGCATCAGGTTTACTTCTCGTCTCGGATGCGGCCTCTCTCTCTTCTGGTGAATATATGGCATCCTGCTTTCTCGACAAGCTGTGGTGGTCCCACTTCTTCAACACTTTCTCCTGGACCTATAACGGTCCATTTGCAGCTTCACCTCAACATGTGCCTCTGCTTCTGGTGTTCACCAAGACGGTGAACGGATTAATTGGTGGGGGACCTGTAGCCACCCTCACTGCTAGTGGTCAGGCACCCCAAGCTCATGAACCCCCAAGATCGGGCACCCCCAAATCGGCAACCAAGTTCGTGAACCACAAGGCCACACACCAATCACACAAGGCGGGAATCTCCGACGGACCCACTCCCCAAGTTTGGCTACCCACCGATGAAGCGGTGCTCACTTGTGCTCGGCACCTCTCACCTACTCCAACGGCATCTGTCAGTGACCACTTTTAGCACTTGGCTCGTGATAGCCCAAGGGGCCACGCCTATTGTATATAAAGAGACTCTGGTGTACTGAGGGAGGATCCCCAATGCAATACATGCTTTTGTGGTTGCCGACTCCCATCTTGTGTTGTGTTCATGTCACTCTAGGTAGCTCTTGTGTTGTGTTCCGTTCTTGAGTCTGCGTGAGTGCATAGTGGAGTGGGACAAAGAGATCACCATCTCCCTAGCCTATGCCAACTCCTGAGGGTATACTGCCCTAGAGAGAACCCTAGTGATTTAGTGTGCCTCCACGACGGGCATCCTAGTCTGCTACATCCCCTTCACATATGAGGAGTTGGCAAAGGCTATGACGGTCTTCCAACCTCTTTATTTCTGCGGCATTGGGATCTCATGAAAGGTGGCCCCAGGGCTACCTTCAATGAGAATGGTTACAGAAGCCATGCCGGAGAGGTTGTCGGAGGGTTTCATCCACTTGATTCCCAAGGGGGGTGAAGACTGATTGGAGATCCGGCAGTGTAGACCCATCACCCTCCTAGGGACTGCCTACAAAATTCTAGCCAAGGCCATCAGCCAAAGATTGCAACCCTTTCTCCCCCACTTGATTCATGGTACTTCACAGACCAGTTCTATTCAAGATCGGAGTATTCTAGACATCATCTTCACTCTTTGGGAGGCGACCGCGTCAACTAGGATGCGGCAACAGCATCTGATTGTTCTCCTCCTCGACTTGAAGAAAGCCTACAACAGAGTATATTCGGGCTTTCTGGAGGGGACGATGTGCAGGATGGGTTTCCCAGAGGAGTGGATCCGAGGTGTATCGGGACTCTACTCGGCTTCTCATAGCCAAGTTCTTATTCAGGATGCTAGAGGTGACAGATTTCCACTTTCACGCTCAGTCCAGCAGGGTTGCCCTCTAGCACCTTATCTCTTCCTGTTCATCACCGCCAAGACCATGAGCAGTTTTCTCTCTGCCCAGGAGACGAGACTCCAGGGACTGCCTCTCCCCATTCGAGTGCAAGAGGAGCTTCTTGATTCCGAGTTCGCCGATGACACAATAGCATACCTGAGAGGAACCTCCAAAGATTCACCGAGGCGATTGAGAATTTGTCTTGCATCAGGAGCACAGATCAACTAGCACAAGTCGTGTGGAGTTTGGGTTGCCTCATCGCTTGTCCCAACTTGGTGTCCGGTTGAGGATTTTTTTTTTTCAAGGAACCAATTGAGGATTTTCAATGGGTCCAGAGGGGAACTCCAGTTCGTTATCTTGGATGCCAGGTAGGCATTGACATCTCCCCTGAGCAGTAGCTTGCCCCCCTTCTTCTAAGCATTCTGAACAAGCTGTTATACCGGAGTTTGGCCAAGCTTTTCCTAGCTGGCTAGGTAGTGGTGGCAACCCAGGCTCTTGCCACCATGTGGTACATTACCTCCTGCAGGTCTTTCTCCCGGGCATGTACCAGTCATGTTCAACGTTTGATCCAGAACTTTCTGTGGGCTAGCAGTGATGGGAGACTGGCCATGGCCATGGCCAAGGTGGCCTAGAGAGTGATCATTCAGCACCAACGCAAAGGGGGCTTGGGCATCATCGACCCTCCATTCAAAGCCGTGCCCTATTGGGCAAGTTGATTGTTTGAGGTCTTCTTCCGGGTGGTGAGCCTTGGAAGGACTTCCTTCTCGCTAGGATCTCCACCCGCATGCCAATCTTGGGGGACCTTGGCCTCAGAGCACAAGATGGATCTTCACAGAGATGCGGGCACGTGGCTTTAGTCCAGTATTTGAGGACAGATTTGCAGCCAGTCTCTTGCATGCTGGGGATCATCTCAGGCCGGCCTTGCAAAAGTCAGCTCCAGCAGCCTCCAAGGAGTGGCTCCGGCAGCCTCTGATCTGGAATCCTATGGTTAGTCTGCCTAGTGGTCACATGCTCGGGGCTTGCCCACACAAACCATGGGGAGCCTTGAGTACCGGCCCCGCTAGGTCACTTGAAGATTGTCTTGCATTCAGACAGCTACCCCTAGAGACGCAGGAGAGAGGCCTTATTGAGATCCAGGGCAAAGACCGACTTAGCCTCGACATCGCCTCTTCCATCCCTCCGGAGTAGCTGGCCCCGATACTGGATCCTTCTCCTCCGCAGTGGGGCTGGGAGTGTTCACCAGGCATGGTATATGCCTGGAGGCTGGCAGTTCATGGCGCGCAGACAAGTACTCCACTTTACTCCTCTATTGGGCTTCATGGCAGACAGAGACCCCCTTAGAGAACCTGGAGAGCAAGAAACTCTTAGGGTATTTAAATTCAGTGTGTCCTGCCTTGTACCACACCTTATGTCTGGTGGGAAGGGCTGTTGTAGGAAGAATGCATTGGCTTTATTAACATCAAGTACCAAATTTGTGTAGAGAAAAAGGATCACACAAAGCTTGCCCTGTTCTGATTACTAGTGCCTTGGTAAAATTTTGAACAAGATTCAGGCGCATTTGTGTCGAAGAAATTTGAGATTCCATACTTTTTTCCAAGCATGATGTGTCCATGTTCCATGCACATAAACGTTTGATGGGAAAGTGTGGCTAGTGTGGATTAAAAGGATGGTGTTAGGGGGGGGGGGGGTGGGGGGGGAGCGCTCTGGTGGTGGTTTTGCGGCCGGTGTCCTCTCCACTGCAAGGGCCTTCTCTTCTGCAGGATGTAAGGAACTTGACAGAATTTTGGAGGTTTTCTGAGAGCCTAGCTTTAGGATCATGAGACACCCTGACCATGCCTTTCTGAACTTTTAAGAGGACCAGGGGAGCACCTTTTCCCATCATGCACCGGTGATGCTTTTCTTGGAGGATTTAAGACATAATGCTTCTCATCAGATATACTTGAGATTGCTTGATACAGAAGACAGAAGAGAAGACACAGATGGAAGCTAACTGGTAGTGGTTGACACACTCTAAGACTTGCTCACATAACCTTGCTTTGGATAGATTCTATCTTCAAACGGTTGCTCCCTTCGGCGCATGTATGTCAGCTTCTTGGAAAGAGCCGAGTTTCTAGCATCACCAAGGAGAACATACCAGACAGCCCTTGGGTGTGGTGGCAAAACTTCAAGCTAACCAGACTTGTTTGGCTTCTTGGAGGATAGTTTCTGCAGACCATGTACTTGACGTCTCACAGGACGCTCACAGTCCCAAGTCAAATGAATGTGGCATTTGATGGATATGACTCAAACATCTTTAAAGGTGCACTTAAGGTGTCATCGAAGTCATAATGCCTAAATGCCAGCTTTGGAGAGTTTAGTCCATTGAACTACCAAGGGGAAATGCAATGGTGCAACTACTTTTCTCAGAATTGAAACATCTTTGAAGGTGCACTTAGGTGTCATCGAAGTCATAATTCCTCAATGCCAGCTTCGGAGAGTTTAGTCCATTGTACTACCAAGTGGAAATGCAATGGTGCAACTACTTTTCTCATAATTCAAACAAGAAGTTCAGCTAGCACCTCACTCACTCTGCAGGCTGTCACTTGTGCTTAACAAGATCATCAGCAACAAGATTTGTTCATGGGTTGAAACCATCCTCACACGCACATGAGCTTGGCACAAATATGGATTGAGAGAATTGATCTGATAGCATTTGAAAAATTAGACAGGTTGGGAAAGCTACCAAAAGTGTCACCAAGTTCAGAACTGGGATCGATGTTGTTTTTTTATTTTATTTGTGTAAACCTCTGTCATAACCAGCTGGGTCAAAACCAGCTGGGTCAAAACAGGTGAGCATTTTGAATATGACCTGTCAAACCAGGTTTTTGGTCACCTACTTGCTCCGGACAGGTGTTGAAGGTTTACTCGCGATCTAGATAGTCTGTAGAGGAGCTTTGTGTTCTTGTTTTAAACATTCAATGAACCTTACTAGATGGACTAATGCAAAGTTAATCGAGCCTTATTATAAGATTAGGTTATATTTTTCTTTAATTTACTAGTAGGCAAGTTAAAGAAGATAGAAGACTTCATTCTTTAGAACTCATGAGAACCTTACAAACCTTATCATAGGATTAGGTAATATTTTTATTTAATTTACTAGTAGGCAAGTTGAAGAAGATAAAAGACTTCATTCTTTAGAACTCATGAGAACCTTACAAACACTTTGTATTTATAAAGAATCATGGCAGGAATGTCATCAACGTTAATTGGACACTCTCCTTACAATCATCACTAATGCCGAAACAATAGATTTTGTAATTTGTTCCTGGGCTAGCTAAGCTCAAGATTAGGAAGTAGGGGAAATACCAACGAATCCTCAATGGTAGACATATAACCGAATGATGCTCGAACTGCTCCAGTTGGCTTCCCATCAATGATGTCATGATCATCCCAACATACATGGCCAGCCTATAAAAACACCTTCATGATGAATCAAACCTACCATTTAGCATCCTTAATCCAGCAACTTAAGTAGCTTTCAAAGACTTTCACCTCATGGTTAGCTCGAATCTCTGACTCTAACAAGCCTAAATATTTCGAACACGCACCAGGATTGCAAAAGCAGCCTGTCTGAAAAAAGGCATGAAAAAACACGAGGCACTGATTATTATTATCATTACTTTTTGCAAGAAGGCATTAATTATTTTGAAACTAAAAATCAAACCTCACATTACTTACCCGAAGGTGGATGCCACTAAATGATGCAAGCTTCTCAACCTCTCGATAGCCAATCCACGATCCATCCAAACGTTTCAAATTAAATGTCACGATTGGACCCTGATTGCAGTTATCACCCCAGTAACTCTGCAAGAGTCAAGCACAAGAATACTACAAAATTAACAAGCAAGGAATCTCATAGCCAGGGCAATATTTATTTAGCATTTATCCATGGTCCCTTTGTCTCCTTGTATTTAGCATTCATAGCATGTCTCATGCCTCCTTGTCAAAATATTTGAAGAATTTAATTTAAAAAAATACAGATCCTCTACACTACAAACATTGCATTTCCTTTTGATTAGATTTGAATTGATATCATGCCTCGTATGACACTTACCTCTGAATCATGACTCCCATATAATACGCAAGCTATGTTCCCATTCTTGTGCCTTAATCCTGATAACTGGGAAGCTGTAAACTTTGCAAGGCATCCGACATGCCTGTAGATTAAAAAAGACATCCATTCATCAGTTAGCCACGGTCGTGAAACTGCCCATCTGAGCATTAGAGAATCAAATGAGAAACATCATGGCAGAAACCAACTGCAGCACAACTTTTGTTGTGTTGTATTGGGCGCCCTTTCCATGGTATGATGTTATGTGTAGAGAAGAGAGGAGAGACAATCAGTGTAAGCAGCTAATGGAGAGAGGGAAGGGATGAGTTAACACTGAGATCTGTCCACAACGAGGCCTAAGAAAGAGGGGTGTAAAGCTATGAAAGAAAGACCAAAAGCAGATAAGTAGCTAGTGCAAGAGGATCAGAGATAGCTCATAAGTTAATTGTTATGATTTTTGTTACTGATGGCTCTTACACAAACCAACATCAAAATAACAGTTGCTAGGTAGAAACTACTGGGTCATCAAAGCATTATAAACTCACATTCCTATATTGTAGATGCCAAGTTTTTTAACAGTTGTAAAGCCTCCTTGTAGAGCAGCGATCCCAAGAAAGGGCACAGTTCCATCCTCTAACCATTGCTCAATGTTCTCTCTCTTTTGAACGAAGTCTACGTCTGCTACAGAAGCTGCTACAGTACCTATAATACAAAGCAGGGACACATCACATTGTGCTATTGTTCTCCCAGAAAAATCACATTAGCAAATCAACAGAGAACAACTACATATATTGTCAAAAGTTGGTGAGTACTAATCATAGTTATGGGAAACAGGCAAACGGAATCAGAAATGAGCATTGGCAATTTTGCGAGGGACACAACGGGGGGAATGACAGGTCAACAAGGGAGATACCAGCTAGGCAGAGAAAGGGGGGAAAAGCAAGGGACTCCAGGAAATGGAAGACAAAAGGAAGGGAGAGGAGAAGAAAGGTGGGTGAGAAGAGTTGATGAAAAATGTAAGTCGTTCAACCTACAAATGGCCTGAAATGGGGGTGCAGAGGGGAAGCGCCAGCTGTTGTTGAGGGATGGATGAAATGGCAAGGTGGGAAACAGCTAATAAGACTAGAGAAAGCCAAAATGGCAGAAAAGTGTAACAGGCCCAGGGAACCCCCAAACAAATATGGTTCAGCCTGGAGACCCTGCATTTCAACCATTTTCCCCATAGCTATGATACTACCAGCTTAAGTTTTGTGTGACTTAAGAGTCAAATTTGGACTACTAAAACCATAAGGAGACATGATAGTAAGTGCTAGTGCTCAAAGCATCATTCAGCTGTAGCGCGGTTCTGAGCTCTCCCCCCCTCCTGCGTTTTTTTCCAGCTGCCTAAGCCTCTCCCCATCACTATCGCCTGCGCCCCCCCTTCAGCCTCGCCTGCCTATGCATCCCCCCACCAGTTTCATTGCCCCCCCACCCCCCCGCACGCTGCTGCACCTGCCCCTCCACTCTGCGCACGCTCCCTGCTGCCCCCCTTCTCTGCCTGCGCCGCCTCCCCTCCCCTTTCCGCCTGCCCCCCCACCCCCCCCCCCCTCCATTCCATGATGAGATATGCCATGGACATTATTGTACCACTTTGGTCTCATAGGCCCATTGGGTCTTTAGTAGACGCTTAATATATATATATATATATATATATATATATATATATATATATATATATATATATATATATATATATATATATATATATATCATGGACCCTCCATGAGCTGCTCTGGACCTACCTCGCCCGAGAGGAGTTATCTCGGACCAAGCCTCTGGACTCCAGCATGCCCGACGCCCTCCGCCCCCCCGTCGGCCACAATCACCTCATCAGCTCTAGATCCAGGACATGCTCCACCGCCATCAAGCTACCTTTCCACGTGACATAGCTGAGGGAGACCTCTCGGCCATATTCATTAGCCCCATGCTTGATATTTTGGAGAGTGGTATACCATCTACTTGGAGCTGATGTTACTCTCATGTTTCTATGTTCTTAGTATTCCATGATGAGTTTCCATGGACAGTTTTGTATCACCCCAATGAGATAGCTTTGTTTATGTTTTTTCTCTGTTTTATTTTCCATTCCATGATGAGATATGCCATGGACATTATTGTATCACTTTGGTCTCATAGGCCCATTGGGTCTGTAGTAGACGCTTAATATCTCTCTCTCTCTCTCTCTCTCACATGGTTGTAACTTAGGTCTCATAGGTCACTTTGGCGTTTTGAAGACGTTAATATACCATTTCATTTCATTATATATATATATATATATATATAGCTGATGCATTATATACTATGATATTCGGGGGAGGTTCCACTACCTCTTCCGAGCTGGGTTCGGACCACTTTCCAGGATCATGGACTTCCCGGGTCAGAGATGCCTAGGACTTTTTCTTCTAGAGCTCCACAAACACAGGGAGTCCTTAGTGGGATCTAGATCAGTTGTACTTGCTCGAGGACCAACACAGAGGGCTCTCACCAACTTCTTCCATACCAGCATTCCGAGGGCCGATCCACCCACCATACCCGGACCACAGGCTAGTGCAAGAGCTCGGCCGAGAGGTGTGACACTCGACAGAGCCACTGAGTTACGTAGAGCTCGACGCCCCAGACCCCATGGCCACGCCACCACACGAGGATCCGAGCCATCATCTCCCGTCATCGCAGGACCTTCTCGCACCGGCTCAATTTTACCACCTTGAGCACCATGTCATAGCGGCCCACAAGGGATGTATTAGGGTGATATGAGACCTCTTTGCTCATGTACCTGATCAAATTTTATAGCTCTAGAATTTTCTTATCTTTCTTTATTACTATTTTGTACACAAGATGATGTACCTCATGGATATGATGTAACCTTTTGGTCTCAAAGGTCATTTTGGCCTTTTGAAGACATTAATACAGCGTTCTTTCTTTCTTTCTCTCTTCGCCCCCACAATCTGTTCGCTTCTCTCTCTCAAAGAGGGACAGATGAGGGATGGAGGCAATTGGAGAGACCACTGATTATGATGATTGCCAGCATGATTTGGAGCAAATCATCAGTACCACATGAGATTGTTCGGGCTGAGCTGGGTGCCCCACCAGTAGTAACCGAGGCCCTATTCCAGGCAGTTACCTTTTTACAGTGGCTATGGGAGCTCCCTCAGCAAAGGTACTCCCGTTTGGCATTGACCTCATCCATACAGTTGGCAGAGGATGGAGATACTCATTGTTGGTACGCTTAGATGAGATCATGGTTTGACCTACATGGTTTGCGGATAGAGGCACTACCACCCTTTCGCTACAGTCTGGATTGCCCATTTTTGGATCTCACCCGCTCAGAGCAAAACCGCGTGATCAGGATGGATATCATCACAGTGGACACAGAGAGGACATGGACTAGCCCCCTTGAGCCCTTGGGCACGAAAATGACTCATTACAAGAGCCATTTTCTACACCTCTCACCGGATGATTTTATCACCCGCCCGACGTACATGGATGTACACCTATCACACGGGATACGTTGTGCCATTGGACAGATCCGGACCTCATCACACCAACTGCGGATTGAGACAGGGCGATATGTGCATCAGATCGTGGATGACCGCATTTGTCAGCTATGCTACCAGGAGGTAGAGACAGAGGAACACTACATTTGCCGATGTATAGTCTATTATGAGATCCGAGGGAGATATCACTGCCTCTTCCGAGAGGGTTTTGGGCCGTTACGCAGGGTCATGGAGTTTGAGGATCAGAGATGCCTCGGATTGTTTCTACTTGAGCTCAGGAGACATAGAGAGACCCTCTTGGCAGACAGGAGGCCGAGACATGATGTACCTAGACAAAGGATCCTGACAGATTTCTTCGGCACCAGCACCAGCAACCCAGCCCACACACCTCCTCATACCTCCTCCATTGGGCCATCAGAGCACCGACCACGCTCCCAGGGAGTCACCACTGATAGAGCAGTTATCTTATGTCGTGCTCGTCGGCCACGCCCACCAGGATCCCGACCACGGCATCCTCACCATCGCCAGATCAGAGCCATTATTGCTCGGCATCGGAGGCGCCTACCTCGCTTCTACGACCTCTCCATTCTAGACAGCCCCATGGCGGAGATACTTGATCTAAGGAGAGGGCAACACTTAAACTGATCAGCATACATGGATCTACCTGATATACATTTTCCAGTATTTTCTACTCAGTATCATCTCAGAGTCTTGCAAATCTATTCTTATAACTGTAGGACAATCAGTTTATTGAACTTTTTAGTCTTGTTCTCTTTGATGAGACACCAACTTCAGATGTACTCTCAGTTTTGGTCTCATAGGCCATTATGGCCTCTTAGAGACGTTAATATATCATTTTCATTTTCATTTTTTTCATTTTTCTCTCTCTCTCTCCGTACCTATGCTGTTCGCTTCTCTCTCTCTCTGGGCCCCCACAATCTGTTCGTCTCTCTCTCTCTCTCTCTCTCTCTCTCTCTCTCTCTCTCTCTCTCTCCGCCACCACAATCTGTTTGCTTCTCTCTCTTCGCTCCCCCTCTTGGCAGACAGGAAGCCGAGCCATGATGTACCTAGACAGAGGACCCTGACAGATTTCTTCGGCACCAGCACCAGCAACCCAGCCCACACACCTCCTGATACCTCCTCCATTGGGGCATCGGGGCACCGACCACGCTCCCAGGGAGTCACCACTGATAGAGCACTTATCTTAAGTCGTGCTCGTCGGCCACGCCCACCAGGATCCCGACCACGGCATCCTCACCATCGCCAGATCAGAGCCATTATTGCTCGGCATCGGAGGCACCTACCTCGCTTCTACGACCTCTCCATTCTAGACAGCCCCATGGCGGAGATACTTGATCTAAGGAGAGGGCAACACTTCAACTGATCAGCATACACGGATCTACCTGATATACATTTTTCAGTATTTTCCAGTATTTTCTACTCAGTATCATCTCGGAGTCTTACAGTTCTATTCTTATAACTGTAGGACAATCAGTTTATTGTACTTTTTAGTCTCATTTAGTTGTTCTCTTTGATGAGACACCAACTTCAGATGTACTCTCAGTTTTGGTCTCATAGGCCACTGTGGCCTCTTAGAGACGTTAATATATCATTTCATTTCATTTCTCTCTCTCTCTCTCCGTACCTGTGTTGTTCGCTTCTCTCTCTTCGCTCCCTTTCCCCACCCGCTCTTGCTCAGGCCCCCAAGGCAGCAACATACCTATCTGCTGCTACTTGCCTCCCCACTTGCAGCAAGCCATCTATGGGGGCCACCAGCTAAGGAGCAAAATCAGTACTAGAAGGGGGACCCCTTTAGTCCAACATGGACAGCTCGCCGGCAACAAGGACTAGAGGTGAGGAGGAGGGGAAATACAACTCGATTTAGGCGAGCACATAGAAGATCGGCGACCCCCATATCAAAACATGCCTGGCCACCATGAGAGAAGTATGCAAAATGCAGGATACGGACATTGAGCACCTACAAAAGAAGCTCGGGGAGAACAAGGATAGTGATGTCCTTAGGCATGAGTTGTGTGCCTCCATGCAAGAAGAGATGGATAGGTGGAAGGCAGACATGCAGGCATACATGGCAACTCAGCTAAGCAAGATGCAGGAGGAAATGGTCCAAATGTTGGACGCAAAAACCAGCCACCACACCTCACTAATCACGGAGCTCCAGGCCCAAGTCACCACCCTTAGAGTGGAATACGAGACCTTGAGGGCACGTACTCAATTTGAAGAAGGAGAGATTCAACTATCCCTCAATGATGAGCTGAATACACTTAGAAAGCAAATGAAGACCCTCCAGGAACAAGAGGAGAAGAAGGCAAACGAGGCAACCACATGGGCCGAGGTGATTAAGAAGACACAGAAACAAGTGGAAGATGCGGGCAGCTGGATTGAGGTTGCCAAGAAGCAACGGAACCCACCATCATCCCCAAACATCATCAATGACACACCTGAAGAGGAGAAAAGAAGGAAGATTAGGGCATTGAATGTGAGTGGTGGGATGGAAGGAAGGAGCCTCGCCAAAAGAAGACGCCATAGCACTGTGCAGAAAGCTGGGAATCGCTAATACCCCCTTCGTCGGCATGGAGGGTGGGCAAAGACACCACCAAAGAACGCGCACTCGTCCTCAAGTTTGCGGGGTCGGAAGCGAGGCAAGCATTCCTTACCAAAGGCGGGCACTAAAAAGGAGAAAAGACTTACCTCGAAGACGATCTCACACTAGCACAGGTGGCACAGAGGAGGGAGTGCATGCCACACATCTTGGATGCATGGAAGGCAGGGAAATGGGCAGTGTACAGAGATGGGAGGGTGATCATCACCAAGCAACATGCCCAATGACGGTGCGAGACCTATGAGACCAAGCTAGAGATTGCGGTTTGGAACTGCAATGGCGCCTTCAAGACAGATGCAGGTCTGTTCGAGGAGACATTTAGAGGGAGAGACTTGGTCGTATACACAAAGACTCATCAGTGCCAAGGGAGTCGGCTTCCAGAGGTGAGAGGATACAAATGGGAGTCAATTCACCGCCCACACCCACGCACAGTAGGGGGTACCCGAGGGTCGGGAGGGGTGGCTTTACTATACAGGGAGGAGCTTCAACATGTGATACAGGTGGTCGGACGGGATGAGGCCGCACGGTTTTTGTGGGTGAGGATCCAGACAGAGAGGGCCCGAGACATCTACCTTGCAGTGTGCTACTTTGCACCCTCCAATTCTAAATATGCCACCCATGGAGAGTCCCCGTACCTGCCCCTTTATGGTGACATTATGAAGTTTTCCAGTCTAGGGGGCATCCTCCTCGTTGGAGACTTCAATGCCCGCACCGCAGGTGCACATGTACCCTTCTTTGAGACAGATGATCCCATGTACCAGGAGACTGACACGGTGGGTACGGATCTGGAGCGGACATTACACGATACAGCAGCCCACACAAACTATGGAGAGTATCTCTTAGCCCTCGGTGGGGCTCATAGGCTAGCCATTTATAATGGCCTGGCTAGATGGCCTAGATCCAACTCCTCCACCTCCTACCCCTTCGGACATGGAGCTAGTACAGTGGACTATCTAATGGGATCCCTCTCTCTGATCCCACTCATTCCGGAGTTTACCATCTCTCCTCGCCCCATCGGTGTTGCAGTCGACCATGCATACCTGGCCTTCTCCCTCACATGCCGATACACCATGCAACCACCTGCTTTGCCCCATCACCGTCCGAGATACCACTTCACTAGAGAGACCTCTTCCAACTATTCTGATCATGTCTACCACATCCTCTCCGACCTCGACCCCCACATCCCACTTGATGAGCTTACTACACACCTTTCAGGCACCCTCCATACGTCCTCTCTCCAGAGCCACCCCTACATCACCAGGAGGGACTGTCCCACAGAATAGCTGGTACAACAAGGATTGTCGTGATACCCAGCCCATCTACATCGGGAGATGGCACTAGGATCCACCACTCACCAACAGGCGCGAGTGACATTCGACGTCTCACACAGAGAAAGAAGAGAGCCTACCTAGCCAGGCTTGAGGAGGACCTATACCAGCTATTTCTTGGAAGGGACTGTAAGGAGGCCTGGAGGATCTTCGAGGATCATCACCTTCCCACTCCGATTACTTCACCCAGCACCTTGGCACACCTATGCCACCTCTCTCTACCATGTGCCCAAGCAGCCACCTCTCCCCCATCCACCCGAACCTCGTCCCCCACACTCTTTCTTCTTTCACCTCAGCATGGTGAGCGATGCTATTGACAGGATGCAGACTGGGAGAGCACAGGATCATTATGGACTCCTCACTGAGCATTTCTCCCATGCTAGGGACACGCTAGCCCCTTTACTGGTTCACATGTTTAAGAGGGCTTTATGTGAGGGCTTCCCTATCAGCTGGTCATCGAATACTATTGTACCTATCTTGAAAGCAGGTGACCCCATGGACCCCAACAACTATAGGACTATCATGATTGGTCACACCTTGGCCAAGATTTATGGTTCGATTTTGGAGCATGAGCTTAGTAGATGGTCCGAGGAGCAGAGACTCAGAGCACCGGGGCAGGCAGGCTTCAGGAGAGGGCACTCCACACTAGATCATATCTTTACACTACGAGGGATCATTGAGGAGGGGGATCTCATGGGCAATGGATATACTACTGCTTTGTGGATTTCCGCAAAGCTTTTGATACTGTCCCACGAGCCAGACTGATGAGGAGACTGCAGGATATGGGAGTGCTAGCAGAGATGCTGTGGGGAATCATTACACTCTATGAGTCAGTCATAGGCAAAGTACGGGCTCCAAAAGGTGACTTAGAGATCATACACAGCACTATCGGGGTGAAGCAAGGCTACCCCTTGTCTCCTACTCTATTTGGTCTATACATTGATGAGATCTCAGATTACATAGACAGGCAGGGAGGACCAGAAGCACATTTGGCAGGAGTCCTGATACCAATCCTCTTGTATGCAGATGATATTGTTCTTATTTCTGATTCACCAGAGGGGCTGCGGAGGCATTTGGATGCATTATAGGCCTTTTGCGAGGACCAGGACCTTACTATGAACCTTGGAAAGACCAAGGTCATGATCTTTAACACCTCCTCACAATGGATAAGTAGATCTGTAGTACAGTTTACATACAGTGGAGAGCCTGTTGAGTATGTTACTTCATATGTATACCTTGGGATCACTTTTGCTGGACCTCAGTTCTCGATGCGGAAGGCGGCCGTTGCTAGATTGATGAGGGGATATGCAGCCCTTGGCATCACTAGAGAGGCAATGCTCACAGATACAATTTCAGGAACCGAGGACGAAGCTTTGGCTCTTTGATACTCTAGTTACACCTTCACTACTGTGTATGGTGCCCCCATCTGGGGTCCTAACTTATACCACAGGAGGAGACAAAGGAGAGAGCCGGCCGAGATAGATACAAAGGAGGTATATGATGGGTGGAAGCTGATGGAGAGGCCCCTAGTGGCGATGATCTCACGCATTATCAGTAGTAGACCATCAGTGCCACATGAGATTGTGCGGGCAAAGATGGGGGCTGCACCGATAGCGACAGAGGCTCTATTCCAAACAATGACATACTGGCATAGGCTATGGGAGCTTGATAGATACCCCCGGCTAGCCCTGGAGTCCTCAAGAGAGTTAACACTTGAGGGAGATATAGAGCGCTGGTATGCACAGGTAGGCACTTGGTTTGGCATGCACGGAGGCACTCCCCCCCTTCCAGTACAACACAGAGGCCCCATCATTTGCTCTCAGCCGCACAGAGCGGAACAGGGTTATCAGGAAGGACATTCTCAGACTGGATACTCAGAGGACATGGATTTCACCTAGTCGTCCACTGGGGACGAAGATGGCCTTCTACAGAGATCACCTGCTATGCCTGACAAAGGATGGGTTCATCATCCGTCCACACTACATGGACATACACCTATCCTTTGGGGTGAGATGTGCGATCGGCCAGATCCGCACCTCGTCCCACCAACTGAGAGTGGAGACTGCCAGATATGGGCCTACGGCGGCCGCACCAAAGGACACGATATGTCAGCTCTGTCACACAAAGCCCGAGACAGAGGACCATTACATATGCCGATGCCCTGTATACTATGAGATTCGGGGGAGGTTCCACTACCTCTTCCGAGCTGGGTTCGGACCATTACATATGCCGATGCCCTTTATACTATGAGATTCGGGGGAGGTTCCATTGCCTCTTCTGAGCTGGGTCGGACCATTTTCCAGGATCATGGACTTCCCGGATCAGAGATGCCTGGGACTTTTTCTTCTAGAGCTCCGTAGACACAGGGAGTCCTTAGTGAGATCCAGATCAGCTGTACTTGCTCGAGGACCAGCACAGAGAGCTCTCACCGACTTCTTCCATACCAGCACTCCGAGGGCCGAACCACCCATCATACCCAGACAGACCACAGGCTAGTGTAGGAGCTCGACCGAGAGGTGTGACACTCGACAGTGCCACTAAGTTATGCAGAGCTCGACGCCCCAGACCCCATGGCCCTCGCCCACGGCCACGCCACCACAAGAAGATCCGGGTCATCATCTCCCATCATCGCGCAGGACCTTCTCGTGCCAGCTCAATTTTACCACCTTGAGAACCACGTCACAGTGGCCCATGAGGGATGTCTTAGGGTGATATGAGAACTCTCTGCTTAAAGTTCTAGATTTTTGTTATCTTTCTTTATTACTATTTTGTACCCAGGATGATGTACCTCATGGATATGATGTAACCTTTTGGTCTCATAGGTCATTTTGGCCTTTTGAAGACATTAATACAACTTTCTTTCTCTCTCCAGCATGCCCGACACCCCTGGCCCTCGCCACAATCACCTCATCAGCTCCAAATCCAGGACATGCTCCACCGCCATCGAGCTACCTTTCCACGTGACATAGCTAAGAGAGACCTCTCAGCCATACTCATTAGCCCCATGCTTGATATTTTGGAGAGTGGTATACCATCCACTCGGAGCTGATGCTGCTCTCATGTTTCGATGTTCTTAGTATTCCATGATGCGTTTCCATGGACAGTTTTGTATCACCCCCGTGAGATAGCTATGTTTATGTTTTCTTTCTGTTTTATTTTCCATTCCATGATGAGGTATGCCATGGACATTATTGTATCGCTTTGGTCTCATAGGCCCATTGGGTCTTTAGTAGACTCTTAATATATCTTTCTTTGATTCTTTCTCCACCCCCCCCCGGGCCCCGTGTCTCTCCCTTCCCTCCTCCGATTCTTTCGCCCCCTCCATCTTCTACAAGCAGCTCTCAGAGTTCTTGGGGCTTTCTCCATTCGGCAAGTCTGAGTATTTTTTGATCTTCACCCCTACGAGGACTCCATGGCAGCTACTCCATCAACCCCAACCGAGCCGCCGTTACTAGCTTATCTTTCTCTGAAGCGGATTTTCAGCTCCTCGCTACGACTGTTGCATCATTAGAGGCCTTCACTCTGGTATGCAAGATTGTCAGTAGCCGCCCAACACCCGGACAACTCAGAGATCATTTGCAGGCGAGCCTCATCGGTGGACCTGAAAAGATCATAGACATTATCACCATGCACTCAGTGCATGGTGACAAACTGGCTTATCATCAGCAGTGCAACATTTGTACATTATTAGAACCCAGTCGGATGATATTTGTCGTACGCCGTGACCTCATTGTACATCCTCAGTCCAAGATAAGTCAGGCACGAGCTACGTAGGTCATTCCTCAGCCTTAGCGGGTCAGTCAGTCAGTCAAGTTTCTTAACCCACTTGGAGAGAATCATTCATGCATGTAGAGTCAGTAGAAACCTTAGGGTTTGCATCAGAAAGCACTCTGCATCTTGCATAATATGCATTCATATGCTTGTGCATCATTTAGAACATCCCAGAAACCTTAGGGAATTTACTAGGATTTATCTGGTATTTTTTCCATATTTTATGGTATTTATTTAGCATTTAATGTCATTTATGAATATAAACTTTATTAAATAAACGACCAGCCAACTTGACCAGCCCCTAGTTAGTATAAATAGGCTTGCATAGGGCTTAGTTCAGCATTCAGTCTTCAGTGTCCTCAGAGCTTTCCTCCTCAGCCCTAGGAGTACCCTTGCCTTCAGCCCTAGACTAATCCAACAGCCTTGGAGCTTCTGCATTTGCTTCTCCGGCCTTGAGAACCTGCGTTTTTGCTTCCATCAGCCCTACCAGTCCAACACAGCAGTTCAGTAGACCATTCAGCAGTTCTGCAGTCCCTATAGACCATAGGCGCAGCCATACAGTACATCCACAGGCCCAAAACAGCAAGCACGTCTGCGTTTTCTGCATAGATCACAGCCGGCCTGTGTTCAATTCATTGCAGCCCTGCGTTTACAGTTCTACAGCAGACCAGCCTTGCGTTTTCAGTTCTACAATAGTCCTATAACAGTATTCAGCCCTACAGACCTGCGTTTGCAGATTCCGAGCAGTTTCAGCATCAGTCTACATCAGTATCCAGCATTCAGTGCATCATCCACGCATACACCAGTCATCTGGTAAAGGTATTCTATCATTCATAAGCATTTACAGAATTCTAACATAGCTTAGAACAGTCCACTGCCTTCTTTTCTCAGCCTCAGGTGTGCAGCCCTTCCTCATGCCCTTGGGAAGAGTGCATAGGCTCAAGATCAATTCATTGAGGTGTTTCTACAACCGTGTACAGTTCAGCCCGGCTTCCGATCCTCCGAGATCTTGCGTTTGGCTTATCTACAGTCCACAATCATTCTCTCTAAAGTAATAAAGCAAATACTATCTCGTTATCGGGATCGGGGGCCCTTCAGTGGGTAATTTGGGACCCAATCTGGTGTACAGTTCTCATATATCTCTCCTCATCTCTTTAAAGTTTGAAGTATGAAAGTGGATTGCTAAACTCACGAAACTCAGGATACAAAAGACGGTGTGAGCATCTGTGTGACAGGATCTTCCAATACAAAGACTTCCGCTGCATATCACATTGGTATCAGATTCAGATTGTCCACACACATTGTATCCTAGCGTGGGGGCATCCTTGGATGGTTAGATTGCGTTCCGGCACGACCACCGACTTCAGCATCATGTCTACAGAAGAGAGTACTCATTAGCCGGAAGACATCTCCCCCGAAGCAGACCATGTTCTTCCACCTACAGCAGACACCATAGCTCTTATTAGAGCTCAGAACCAGCTACCCATGGAGCGTCTCCAACTCTTGGAGGCAGCAGCACCACCACGTCCTTCTCCGCCTCCAGCAGCACTCGACTACACTCCCTCTTCTTTCAGATGGAACAACAAAGGAGAGGATGAGGCCCGAAGGAAAGAAGAAAAAGCAGAAAGACGGGACTACGAGGAAGCCCAACGCAGGATTCAGGAAGACCGGCGTCAAGCTGAACTCGCCGCTCGGGAACACCAACGTGAGCTTGATCGAGAACATATGTTACTCGAGCACCAACGGGAAAAGGAGGCCATACACTTGAGGTATCAACAGATCCCCAGTCATAGGTGTCACCAGCCCGCAATTCGCTTTATATTCGTGCTCAAACAACCCCTCCCTCGTTAGTAGCATCCGTTACATCTTCAGCCCCTCAGTTAGCAGACCTCCTATCTAGACATCAAGACATTATGATTAGGGACGATCTCCCGCCCAGTCTCCCACCCTCTTGCCCTGAGGACCATCACATTGATTTGGTCCCTGGATCAGATCCTCCTATAGCAGGTTTCCCTATTGTCTTTCCAAGACTTTAGAGGGCGAGTTAGAAGAGCAGTTATCTGAACTTCTCCGAGCCGGATTCATTCGGCCTTCTTCCTCCCCATTTGCTGCACCTATCCTATTTGTCCAAAAGAAGGACAAGTCTGCACGCCTTTGTGTAGACTACAGGGCATTAAACAAACTCACTATCAAGAATAAGTTTCCTATGCCAAGGATAGAGTACATTTTGGAGCATTTAGACAGTGCTACGTTTTTCACTAAGATCGACCTCAAGAGTGGTTACCATCAGGTACAAGCTTTCACAGTGAAAACACACCACCAAGCACTTAAGTGGCTTCAGACTATGCACAGTGCCCAGTGGAGTGATCGACAGGCTAGGTGGAGTCAAATCTTCCAACAGTTTGGAGGTATGATTGAATACATCCCTGGTAAGCATAACTGTAACTCGCAGCGGCGGGAGTGCCCGGGGGACTAGGGCCTTTGACACACTTGTTGACACCATCAATGCATATTAAAACATTTAAACATGGCCACAGCCTTAACACATATCCATCATCACTTTGCATAAAACATAAAGCTGGACAAAACATCCACAAATGCTGAAAAAGGAGCTTGCACGTGTGACACCGCATAGAGGCCGGAATGGGCCGACCCCCCCCCTTGGAGTATTTTATTACCCAAGGAGAATAATATCATGTACAAGCTTTGAGGGCCTTACTCTCCCCACGGGAGATGCCGGATTATCCATATACAAATGCCATAACACAGCCCAACACGAGGCAACCAAGCCGGAACATAGGCTGTAGAAATGCCGAGCCAACAATATAATCCATATACCTCCGTGTGGGTACTGATTCTTCCCCAAAAACCACGGGTCTTCATGCAATAGAGAGGGTACAGCAAGTACAACTCTCCATTCAGCCGGTACAGTAGGTACAGTGGCTAGTACAACGGGTACAGCAAGTACAAAAGCGGGTACAACCGGTACAATGGGTGGTACAGCAAGTACAAAAGCTAGTACAGCCAGTACAAGGGCTGGTACAGCAAGTACAAGGGCTGGTACAGCAGGTATAGTGGCTGGTACAGCCGGTACGGTGGCTGGTACAGCAGGTACAGCAAGTACAGAAGCTGGTACAGCCGGTACGGTGGCTGGTACAGCAAGTACAGTGGCTGGTACAGCAAGTACGGTGGCTGGTACAGCAAGTACAGCAAGTACAAATGCTGGTACAACACATACAATGGCTAGAAATCATAATAAATGATTGAATACCCTTGCCTTCAGTATTTCTTCGCGATGGAAGCCTCCAAAACAGTCCCCAACAGCCGGTATTCTTCATGGGCAGCCTTCAAGAGAGAGAGAAAGAGAGTAGTCATCATTAGAGAAACCTTCAATGGTGGTAGAGGCTAGTGTGCAGCAAGAGAGCCTCTATTAATGAAGAGAGAGGGCTCCAATTTATAGATTTGGGCCTCCCATGAGCTAAAATGGCAAGAGAAGGTTACGATGACAAGTGGAGAGCCACACAATAGCTGAAGTGACAAGTGTGAGGCCACTTGTCTCACTTTGATCCTTTTTCTAACAAGTGTCAGGCCACTTGTCTCACTTTGGTCCACTTTCTTGCCACATGTCCCAATCTAAGAGATGGGTCCTTCCATAATCTTTACCTCTAAAAATATCCCAACTGGTAGACATTCTGTCATAGGCACTTTGCCAACTCTTGGTATCTGCTCAATTCCAGATGTAATGACGCGAACAGAATTTCCATCGGAGTCGGGCCAAAAATAGCAACTCTCCTAAATTTTAGGAGTGTGGTCCTTTGTATTCTAGGATAATCCCCCATTCCCAAAGCTTGTACTTTCCAAATATTTAAACATCCTGGAGTCCACCAGACCCCTTTCAGACTGGGAAACGTCCAGGCTGGTGACATCCTCCCCAGCTTCTTAAAAGTTGTCCGCAACTTTAAGCTTCAAGCCATATATTCAAGATATAATCATGTCCCATCGATTGGGCGAGACGAGACAGTCTCAAAAAATCCAATATAACTGAAGAATCCATGTCCCAAAGAAATGGGCGAGACTAAATAAGTCTCCATAATACCAATATCAAAATCATGTCCCAAGATAAATGGGTGAGACAAAACAGTCCCATAAGTCCAGATAGCATAATCCATGCCAATGCATATGAAATTCAGCATTTAGAAAACAATGGTATGTCGATGTAGATCACCAAGGAGCTGCCTTGACGCCCGGCCCGACTTCAGTGCCCATATTCTCTACCATTGGCTCTATGTTCTACCAAGCAAGGTAGCAACATCTTGAAGAGCACTTAGGTCAAGAGAAATACTACACAGGGCGGCTAAACAAGGAGTCCTGAAAACAATCACTCGCAGGCATAGATAACCTGGTGTTCCATACGCATTTCTACTACACATAGTTTATAGGCATTTCGGCCACCAACTCACACTACCCTCTCAAGTGCCCATGTTCCCTTCCATCTGCTCTCTATTGTTCCACCCACACATGGTAGAAACAATCTTCAAGAGAGCACGTAGGACAAGAGAACACTACACAGGGTATGTGAATCATGAGTTTCATAAGTCCAATGCATCCCAAATAAAGGGAGCCAAAAAGAATAATCCATCCCAGTAAAAGGGAGCCATAAACATAATCCATAAACCTGAGGATGGATCCAAATTCCTAGAAAAGAAGTCCAGGAATCCATAGACCTGTATACCATAACTCTTACCACATACTCTGTGCTAACCACACACCTTGGAGTAGAGGTGAACTTAATCCATAAAAGCATCATATCCATGAGATAACCAAAGATTTCTTCTCTATAAACTCGAACAGATTCGTCCATAGAAATTGCCTGTTAAGCCCAATATCTATATAAATCTCGTCCAAGAAAGAAATCTCCATAGATATATTCCATCCCAATAAAGGGAGCCATGAAAAGAATTCATCCCATTAAAGGAAGCCATAAACAATGTTTCCCTGAAACCATCTCAAGGCAAACAACAACACCTTTCTCCTTGCATAGCTATACAAGGGTTAGTGAACATCAAAAACACTTCATAGTAAATAGCAAAAGCACCAACTTTGCAAACTCAAAGTATACTTAGCTGCTCTTTGCCAGGTTGGTCATGAAGCCAACAGAAATATCTCATCACCATATCCTTAAGATATCTTGAGATATATCTCCATATAGCTTGCCTGTAAGCTTGATAATATAATCCACAATATCCATATGGAAAGAGTGCTAAACGTGTGCACATAAAGCCAACTCCATACTTCCAAGATAAATTTTGTGAATTCATAAATCCTTAGATCAAGGTGTCTATTGTTCATGCTCTTGCTTCATAGGCTGTGAAGTGGCTGGCCATGCTTAATAAAAAGTGTGGTCCCCAATCCAGATCTTTTCTCTTCCTTATTGATAGAAGGAAGCCTCCGCTTCCAAGAAAGCCTATGCTCTGATACCAATGTAACTCGCAGCGGTGGGAGTGCCCGGGGGACTAGGGCCTTTAACACACTTGTTGATACCATCAATGCATATTAAAACATTTAAACATGGCCACAGCCTTAACACATATCCATCATCACTTTGCATAAAACATAAAGCTGGACAAAACATCCACAAATGCTGAAAAAGGAGCTTGCACGTGTGACACTGCATAGAGGCCGGAATGGGCCGACCCCCCCCTTGGAGTATTTTATTACCCAAGGAGAATAATATCATGTACAAGCTTTGAGGGCCTTACTCTCCCCACGGGAGATGCCGGATTATCCATATACAAATGCCATAACACAGCCCAACACGAGGCAACCAAGCCGGAACATAGGCTGTAGAAATGCCGAGCCAACAATATAATCCATATACCTCCGTGTGGGTACTGATTCTTCCCCAAAAACCACGGGTCTTCATGCAATAGAGAGGATACAGCAAGTACAACTCTCCATTCAGCCGGTACAGCAGGTACAGTGGTTGGTACAGCGGGTACAGCAAGTACAAAAGCTGGTACAGCCGGTACAATGGGTGGTACAGCAAGTACAAAAGCTAGTACAGCCAGTACAAGGGCTGGTACAGCAAGTACAAGGGCTGGTACAGCAGGTATAGTGGCTGGTACAGCCGGTACGGTGGCTGGTACAGCCGGTACAGCAAGTACAAAAGCTGGTACAGCAAGTACAGTGGCTGGTACAGCCGGTACGGTGGCTGGTACAGCAAGTACGGTGGCTGGTACAATAGGTACAGCAAGTACAAATGCTGGTACAACACATACAATGGCTAGAAATCATAATAAATGATTGAATACCCTTGCCTTCAGTATTTCTTCGCGATGGAAGCCTCCAAAACAGTCCGCAACAGCCGGTATTCTTCATGGGCAGCCTTCAAGAGAGAGAGAAAGAGAGTAGTCATCATTAGAGAAACCTTCAATGGTGGTAGAGGCTAGTGTGCAGCAAGAGAGCCTCTATTAATGAAGAGAGAGGGCTCCAATTTATAGATTTGGGCCTCCCATGAGCTAAAATGGCAAGAGAAGGTTACGATGACAAGTGGAGAGCCACACAATAGCTGAAGTGACAAGTGTGAGGCCACTTGTCTCACTTTGATCCTTTTTCTAACAAGTGTCAGGCCACTTGTCTCACTTTGGTCCACTTTCTTGCCACATGTCCCAATCTAAGAGATGGGTCCTTCCATAATCTTTACCTCTAAAAATATCCCAACTGGTAGACATTCTGTCATAGGCACTTTGCCAACTCTTGGTATCTGCTCAATTCCAGATGTAATGACGCGAACAGAATTTCCATCGGAGTCGGGCCAAAAATAGCAACTCTCCTAAATTTTAGGAGTGTGGTCCTTTGTATTCTAGGATAATCCCCCATTCTCAAAGCTTGTACTTTCCAAATATTTAAACATCCTGGAGTCCACCAGACTCCTTTCAAACTGGGAAACGTCCAGGCTGGTGACAATAACCCAGTAGCAGATGCTCTTAGTCGAAAGTCCAGCATCCAGGCAATCCAAGAATCTACCATTCTCGAAATCACGGGGAACGACTTAGATGGTATGAAAGACCAATATGTCGACTCCCCTGAGTTTGGTACTCAGTACAGTTTGGCCCTCAATTCTGAGCCTGGCCACTATTCAGTACAGAACGGTTGGTTGTTCTACAAGAACCGTCTCTGTGTTACTCAAGAAAAGCGTTCCGCTCTTCTCCACGATGCCCATGACTTCTTAGCCCGGCTTCCGATCCTCCGAGATCTTGCATTTGGCTTATCTACAGTCCACAGTTATTCTCTCTAAAGTAATAAAGCAAATACTATCTCGTTATCGGGATAGGGGGCCCTTCAATGGGTAATTTGGGACCCAATCTGGTGTATAGTTCTCATATATCTCTCTCTCATCTCTTTAAAGTTTGAGGTATTAAAGTGGATTCCTAAACTCACGAAACTCAGGATAGAGAAGACGGTGTGAGCATTTGTGTGACAGGATCTTCCAATACAAGGACTTCCGCTGCATATCACAAACATTCATCCTCTAGAGCGTGGCTACTATTAGGTTGAGTTCGACTCCACCAGCGGCGTCAGATCGAGTCATGCAGTTGAGCCGCGTTGCACTGCGCACGGCCCAGGCCTTCTTTGCACGGTGGCAGCACGACTGGCGTGTCGGGCTTCCCAAACCTTACGAAGGAATACCTTCATCTTCTCCCGATGATTGGTGGAGCCATTGGGGGAGTGATGGAATCCCCCCCCCCCCAAAACTGCTGCCTCCTCTCTCGCACGGGCGGTAGAGTACAAGAGGATTCGGTTTCGTTAGAGAACCGTTTCGAGCATTGATCACAGCACCCACCCATTGGCAATGGGCCCCCTCCAGTCGTGGAGAGGGTCCCTCCGGCACCTCTGGTTTGGCGGCCGCATCCCCGCCGAGATTCCTCCTCCAGCTCTCAACTTCCAGTGAGGCTAGCTGGCCCCACTAAACCCCCGACCAGCCCCTCCTAGCAACCTCCCTCTCCAATGGATCACTCCCAGCCGCTCCTTTCTCCTTCCTCTCTGCCTCCCCTCCCCTCCCCCCCGGCCCCTCCCCTCCTGCTCGCCTCCGACTCTTCCAGCAGCAGTCCCCTCTGCCCCGTCTTCTTCCTCTGAGCCTGCACTTCCCCCTCCCTCCGCCTCTCCATAGCAGTCAGCCCCCCTCCAACAGCACCCAACCCGGAGCGTAGGCAGCCAGCCAGTTCCATTCACCGCTTGATCCATAGATTCTCGAAGCCCATACAGATGACAATCGCCGCTTCCCGGTGAGGGCTCTCCTGCGAGAGTCCCCAAGTGGGCCCCCCGGGATCTTGGGGCTGCCTGTGGATTACAGGTTCTTTCCATGTCTCCTGATGGAAGGGACACATCCTTTTGAGGAGACAGTAGCGCCCATTCGGATATGTGTGGTGTTTCATCACTCCAGACCTTCTACGCCAAAGAGTGGCACGATGATCTTCCCTTTTCCTTTGCGTCCAACCCTGGAGACGGAGGGGGACTCGGAGTCAGTGGCTGCTGCCATCCAAGGGCAGGCAGTTGAGCTTTCACACCATCTTCACGATCGTCGCATCACCGATGTTCTCAGCCACCTCTGGTCCCTGGCTAGGATGGAGCATGGAGGCTTAGGCCATAGCGTCCAAGACAGGGAGGTGGTGGCCTCCAGCCTCGAGGTGCTGCTGTTTGTGTTCCTACATATCTCAAGTCGCAATACCACTCCTCCCTTCTTACAGATACCTCCATTGTGATCGATGGAGTTCGGAGTATGCCTACTCTCACACTCGGACAAAGTGGCGACACATGGAGGACAGGATCCGTGCCCACTTGGCGCACCTTCGCCCCAGGATTGATTGTTATTATTCCGCATCTAAACCCACGCCCAAGACTCTTCGAGTGGAGGGAAATTCCGATAGTTCCGCTTCCCATAGAGATTGATATGCAGATAGTCTCATGGAACATTCAAGGTTTAGGGGGGCCTCAGTGCTTTCAAAGGCGAGCTTCACAAAGCTACAGTTGGGGACCCATTGACATTGTTTTCCTCTAGGAGCACCACCTTTCTGAGGGGCATACCCGCCGCTGCACGAAGATTTTACCAAACAGGAGCCACACTTTTTGGTCTCCCTCTTTCGGCCCCTTGGGGACACAGGGAGGAGTTTGTATTTCTTGCCGGTAGTGATAGGCTCAAGTGTCATAGTCTCTGGACAAGCACAATGGGTTACCATTATGATTGGAGAGGATTGTGTGGGCCTCCTCAATGTTTATGCCCCGAATGCCACAGCAAGTAGAGCCATATTCTGGAGCACAATTCATCAGGCCCTTCCTCAGGCTCACTTTTGGTGCATCGGTGGAGACTTTAACATGATTGAGGCAGCAGAGGACAGACTTGGAGGAGGCATGGCCACTGTCTCATGCACAGAGTACTCTGCATGGGAGGAGTTGATTCTGGCACTCAGGGGACAGGATCCTTGGTATCTTCCAAAGTTTGGGTGTAGTCCTGAGAGCTTGTGCTTCTTGCGGTCTGATAGGAGCACCAGTTCCAACCTCTCTTGACTTGACAGGTTTTATGTGGATGAATGGGCTTGCCGCTGTGGGGGCATGATCGGCATCTTGGCAAGCACTACTTTTTCGGATCACACTCCAATTATTCTGACCTTAGGGACCCCCGAAGACGGGACAAGCACGCGAGCTCTACGATTTCGGACAGCCTTCTTCAGGACCTCAAAATAGAGCACATTTGAGCGGGACTGGATTTTATTTCAGGCTCTATTGCGTGCCCCTTGGATGCGGGCCTCGAGGAGATCCGTAGCTTTTTGCAAGAGGCAGCTCAGAGCACATTGGAGGGATTTTGTGAGCAAGAGAGGAGTCAAAGGAGGGATCTTGCTTCTCTTCGACGGCTTCAGGAGAGTTCCCATGATAGCCCTTGGATTGAGAGTCAGATTGTTGCCGCCCGTACGGAGATCAAATCCATCGAGGAGAGGATGGAGTATAGATACCATGCCAGAGCTTCCTTTTGGACCCAGGCTAGTCACAGGAGACTTTTTTGAGATAGCACGCGCCCACAGAAGGAGAGATGGTATTCGCAGGTTGCGTGGCCAGGATGGAGCCATTGTTTCTGAGCCCCCTCATGTGAGAGCCATCGCCACTGATTTTTTCTGATCTCTCCTCACAGGTGCCCCATTGTCCCCATAGGTGATGGACGCACACGAGAGGGTCTGGCAGCACACGAGAGAGGTGGTTCCCCTCGCTCTTCGGTCCTTATTATTGACTCCCTTCACTACAAAGGAGCTAGCGGAGGCATTGACTGTTCTTCCTAGGGGCAAATGCCCGGGGGTGGACGGGCTTCCAATTTCTTTCTTTCTTCGCCACTGGGACCTCATAGAAGGTGGCCTTCGAGCTACCTTCAATGAGATTATGACCACACGTGCCATGCCAGAGAGGCTTTCAGAGGGTTTGATACAATTGATTCCTAAGGAGAGTGGTGACAGATTAGAGATCCGCTACTTGGAGACCCATCACCCTTCTTGGGACCACCTACAAGCTCTTGGCCAAGGCCATCAGCCAGAGACTCAGCCTTTCCTCCATGACTTGACCCATGACACTTAAACAGGGTTTGTTCAGGATTGGAGCATTCTAGACAACATCTTCACCTTCTAGGAGGCGACTGCTTCGGCCAGGATGCAGCAACAACACTATGAGGTCCTAGTGGCGAAGAAAGAAAGAAACTGGAAGCCCGTCCGCCCCCGGGCATTTGCCCCTAGGAAGAGCAGTCAATGCCTCAACTCGCTCCTGTGCAGTAAAGGGAGTCAATAAGAAGGACCGAAGAGCGAGGGGAACCACCTCTCTTGTGTGCTGCAAGACCCTCTCGCACGCGTTCATCACTGGGAATAATGGGGCACCCGTGAGGAGATATCGGAAAAAATCAGTGGCGATGGCTCTCACATTGGGGGGGGGGGGGGGGGGGGGGGGGTGTTAGAAACAATGGCTCCATCCTGGCCATTGTCACATGCACTCTACATTGTAGTGCATGGTGACAAGCTGGCTCATCATCATCAATGCAACATTGTAAAGTATTAGTTCCTTTTAGGATGATATTTGTCGTACACCGTGACCCCATTGTAATCCTCAGTCCACGATAAGTCAGGCACGAGCTACGTAGGTCATTCTCAGCCTTAGACAGTCAATCAGTCAGTCCAAGTCCCTTAACCCACTTGAAGAGATGCATTCATGTATGTAGAGTCAGTAGAAACCTTAGGGTTTGCATTAGAAAGCACTCTGTATATTGCATATCATTCATCCATTGCATCTAGACCATTGTAGAACCCCTCAGATATCATCTAGTATTTATTAGAATATTTATTCGGATTTATCTGGTATTTTTCCCACAATTTTCAGCATTTAAACACCATTTATCAGTCGTGTAGCATTTATTATGCAGTCGGCCAACATCTAGTGCCAACCGACCAACCTCATGGTAGTATAAATAGGAGTGCTTTGCTCATTCATTCATATCATCTCATATCTCAGAAATCAGCCCTCAAGCGCTTCAGCGTTTCACTGTTCAGTCCATAGTTCACTTCAGCAACCTGCCTTTTGGAGAAGCATTTCATCCTACAGCCATAGGCGCATCAACGCATGTGCATCCAGCCCTCCATCAACAAAACACAGCAGTCTAGAGCATTCAGCCATCAGTAAACCTTGCATTTTTTGCATACAACCAGTTTTCAACATTCATCTCTTCATCGTTTTGCTACAGCCACTTGGTGAAGGTAAAACTCAGCATTCATATTCATTTACGGCATTCATACATAGCCTAGAACAGTCCCAAACAGCCCCTATCTCAGCCTCAGTATGGCAGCCCTTCCTCATTTCATTGGGAAGAGTGCATAGGCTCGAGATTGGACATCATTGGTGTTTCTACAGCCGTGCATAGTTCAGCCCGAATCTTGGCCTTCAGAGATCTTGCGTTTGGCTTATCGTCGGTCACACCATCAGTCTCTTCAAAGTAATAAAGCAAATACTACTCCAGAAGCGGGATAGGGGGCCCTTCAGTGGATAATTCCGGACCCCATACAGTGTACAGTTTCCATCTCTCTCTCTCTCAAATCTCTTAAAGTTTGAAGTCTTAAAGTGGATTGCTAAACTCGCGAGACTCAGGATACAGAAGACGGTGTGAGCATTTGTGTGACAGCATCCTCAATTACGAATACTTCCGTTGCATGTAATACTTCCGCTGCATGTTACAGCCACGCAACCTGCGAATACCATCTCTCCTCCTATGGGGGCGTGCTATCTCAAAGAAGTCTCCCGTGACTCTATCACCAGCTTGGGTCCAAAAGGAAGCTCTGGCATGGTATCTGTACTCCACCATCCTCTCCTTGATGGATCTGATCTCCTTACAGGCGACAACAATCTGACTCTCAATCTCTCCAGAATACTATGAGGTCCTGTTGCCGTTTACCTAGTGGCCATATGTTGGGGGGCCGACCTCATGTATCATGGGGCGCGTTGAGCATAGCACCTGCCAGGTCCCTTGGAGATTGGCTTGCACATAGGCACTTACCCTCGGAGGTTCAGGAGAGAGGCTTGATAGGGATCCGCGGTAGAGACAGGCTCAGCATCGACATCGACTCTGCTATTCCTCAGGAGTGGCTGACTCCTATCCCAGACCCGCTATCCCAGACCCGACCCCCACACTGTGGCTAGGCATGTTTACCAAGCATGATATTCTTTTGGCACTCCACGGAGCAGATGAGGATAGTGGTTTGCTCACTTTTTCTATTGGTCCCCACGGCAGATTAGAGAGATCCGAGCCCCCCTTGGAGGATTTCAATGGTGGCTGCACCTTACAGAGAGTGAGGGTGATTGGATTTAAGGCACGAGAGTGGCACATAGACCCCTTGCTGGCAAAGGTGGCCAGGGAGAGATTCTGACAACTATGGATATGGGAGAGCCGACCTCTCACACGCCTCCAATGGAACCCGGGAGAGTGGACTTGGCATATCATGCTAATCGGGAGGAGACTTTGGATGCCCCCTTTTTTGCATATACAACGTGGCTAGGCTACTGGATTTAGATGTCAGAGATTGATGGCACCCCTGCAAAACAGCAGTACATTGGTAGTCACAAGGCCTCTCCCAACATTTCTTCTCAGATTTTTGGAAGAGGCTCTCGGACAGTTTTCGTCGTCGAAAGATCATCCTCTTTCTTTGGTTGATGGCACACAGGAGCTTGGCAGTTGGCACGTGGTTGGCCATTGGAGGTCGACCAGCAGCTTACATGAGTAGCGGCCACCCTCAGGAGTCTCAACGACATTGTCTTCGGGACTGCCCGAAGGCTCAGCAGGTTTAGCAACGGATTCTCCGCATCTTCGCGATGGATAGGGCCTCGACCCGGATCATTACATGGGGCACCGTTGCTTGGGCCACAGAGGCTGAGGTTGACCACTCGAGATCGGGCTCATGTCACAGATGGGAGATTTGCAATAACATTGCAGCCTGGAACATATGGCGACCTAGATGCAGCTAAGCCATCGAGGGTACACACTCTCCGCCTGCAGAGTCCATCAGGAGCATTTGGCTCGACATCATCCATACCCTCCGTGGTCTCAGTGGGGGAAGAAGTTGCAAGGTGGCTCTGACCGCCCCACCTTTTTGATTATTTGATCCCCACCCTGTACATGAGGCGAGGTTGTATCTAGCCCTTCATGGTTGAATTTAGCCCATCGTGGCTGTTTTTTCATTAACTAATAGAAGGATCTATTTCTCGAAAATAAAAAAAGGAGACATGATAGTTATCAAACTTCTGATCATGTGAAAACTACCATCACAAAATGCATCCATCCATAGACATAGGCAGCATGCACACATACACGTTTGCATGAAATGCATACATGTACATATGCAAAATTATATTTAAAGAACATATACATGAAAATACAGATCTTTTTATACTCAAAAGTGCACACTTCATGTATAATTTCATGTATGCGCATCTAACATCCTATCATTTCAAACTCTATGCCAAAATCTATAGCGAGGTTAGCCAATGCATTTATTGCATCTCAACGATGTAATGTTTCTTTTTCTTGGGCTAGCATGTATTTCCCTGCTGCAATAGAACATAAATGTGGTATGTGTTTGTGTAACACCCTTGTGTAGGCAACCAAGACCAACCTGCATCCAGACCACCAAACACACCCACGCATATCCATAGAGAACACAAGGGAATCACTTGAAGGACTCACTGACACAACCATAGGCCTGACTGCAACAAACCGCCTGAGTAGGGCAGTACACCTTAGCACTACCATAAACCAAGCTCCCAAGCAGTGGGAGGAGAATCGGATCTCTGACCACGTGCCTGTTGAAGAATGAGCCAGCAACTTATAGGCAGTGGCCCGGTAAAGGGGTTTTCCCACGGCCCATACCATGCCTGGCAACCACTACCAGATTCAGCAGTCTTATATCCACCGCGTGGGCTACAGGCCCACACACTGGCTCCACACTCAGGTGTGTGCACTTATCTATGATATACACCTTGTTAAGAACCCTGCTTTTATGGAATTTTTTATTTGCTTTCCAGTACCAAATACTAGCCCATGTTACACCTTGGATGGCCCATTGAGTATTAACCAGACCCCTACTTGAACATTGTCAAGAATGTAACAGTTAAATGTATGTATGAATAAGACTGCATGCTTCATAAATGTTACAATCTGCAATATATAAGCCCATACATTGCATATATAATAGAACAGATAGTACCATGGCATTCATCATCCTGAATTTCAAGTTCCATTGAGCTAAAAATTTATAAATTTTGATTGTACATGGATTAAAAGAACTCAGAACAAAGAGGAAAACGGTGCATGTGCATGTGAACATACCTCCTCCAAAATATTTCTTTTGTAGCTTCCTGGCAGAATCTGCATACCACAAAGCTTTGTAATTTCCAAATAGGTATTTATGCTTGAATAAGAAACTGGCATCTCGCTTTCCTATCGGTTTGAGAATTCCAAGGAAATTACCAGTCCGTACAAGAAGCGCCCCTAAACCCGTGGGATATCCAAAAATCTAGCAACACATAAAAGCTAAACTATATTAATGACACACGCCTTTAGCATAACTTAGGCTGGTTACACAATACCAAGCACGTGTATGTGGGGTGCCAATCATGGCTGCCCATTAATCTTGGACAGGCAATGATGCTCATCCAAGTCCCTGCCTGTCCCGGCAGGGAAATATCTGTGAACACCCTTAGCCACATAAGAATAACAACATGCTATTTGAGCATCAACATTAGCCAGTGAAAGTAGGCTTACTTTGTAGAAAGAAATGGCTACAAAATCTGCCGGATATTTAGAAAGATCAAGTGGAGATGTTCCACAACCCTTTGCCGCATCTATAAGCACCATCCACCTGCCGCTGGTCAACACATAACACAACAAGGAAATGTAAAGAACACAACTACAGACTGCAATACCGGCTACCCATCTGTGACATGACCATAAGTAACAAGCATTGAAACTGTAGTCATTCCTAATCATTCATTGATTACTTTACCAAAAACTACTGCACCAAGCCTACGATGGTCTCAAACCCTTGAGCTAGGAAATAATGCCAGCGCCCGGGGGTTGGTGGGTAGGGGTAGGGAAGGAAGGGAGGGAAAGGGACAGGGAGAAGGGGAACCGCGCCGGGGGGGCCGGGGGGGGGGATGGTGGGGGATGCGGCGGCGGGATTGGACACTGCAAATTGGTCTACAAGACCAAAAAAGGTACATGATGAATAGTTAGTGCTGTGATAGAAGATGCATAAGGCATCTCCAAAATCTTACTAGATAACAGTGCGGGATCCTCAATGCAGAAAGTTTTGCGATGTCACAATGAGGGTGCCCTGTGGTGGTGGTTGCTCTTGTTATGCTCTAGTTGAGCCACCTCAGAGTATGTCCTCATCCTCTGCATGTGCCTCTCTGGCTGTAAGAGCTCCTTACTGCCACACCATATCACCTCAGCAGACACGTGGAATGCTTATAACTTCTCTGATAGGTACTAGCATATTTGAGCTGTAATGTCTCCTTGCATAGTAACACATTTTTTTCCATATATGGTTCATACTCAACAAGGGTGTCAACCATTAAACACCATCATGAGAAGTTTGATGCATATGCAATAAAGAAATTGACTTTCCTTTTTTTTCCCTCAACTGTAATGCAAACTGGTATGTACACAGATAGGTGAAGGCAGAAGAGATCAAACAAGAAATTATCTAACGGAAACACATGAACTTACAGAGCTTCCTTCGTGTGTCTTCCATCTTGAATGCAGTTGATTAGATCAAGGTCAAACTTCCTCCCAGAAAAGTTGCACTCCGAAGGAAAAGCAAACAAATTGTACACAAGTCCTGTTGCAAAATCCATAGGTCAATAACAAATAGCATCAAATAAGGATATAAAAAGTTTGCAGTTCACTCAAATATATATATATATATATATTCTCCTTGCCTTCCTCTTGATCAAATTCAGGAACGCAAGTAGTGCGCCTTTGGCATGCCCTCAGTCTGAAATTCCCAAGCTGATCGGAGTCTTCTGTATCTACTGCACGGGCTGAGGCACCTACCTCAAGAGCATATCTAATAGAAGTTTTGGTAGTTAAGAGATTTAAGCACACTAGCACAAAAAGGGTGTGTGTGTGTGTGTGTGTGTGTACGGAACAGCCCCTGGCTGGTGAATAGGCCCCATCTTGACTGCCCATGGGCAATGTAGCTCATCCAAGTGCTCCTTTGTTCCATGGGTTGGCACAGTTGTGTAGGCAGTCTAATATACTCTTAATTCAGGCAAAGGTAAGACCTGGATAATAATGGCAATAACATGAAAGGATACTCTCGGATTCCAAGAACACTGTTATGATTTTCCATAGTATACCAAAAATTGCTCCTGCTGGTCCAAGGAAAGCTTTCTCCAACAAGTTTAAGTGCTGCTGTTGCTCCAGAGGTAAACACGCATTTATACTCCCCAATTGGTGCATTGAAGAACTTCAGAACCTGAAAACACCCAGTCATCGTCACTACATAGATTGAGGAAAAAAGCCAGAGTCAAAAATGGATCCTGCCCTTGTATATTCTCAACATATCCTAGCTTTTATGCAGAGATGCATGCCAAATCAAAGCAGAAGTTAAAAGAATTTCATAACACTCATGCTTTGAACTAGAGGGTTTTAACACAGCCGAACGCCAACATGGAATAGATCATCCAGATGATACACAATGGTTCCTTTCACATGTTCTCTACATGGACTACCCGCCACCGTTCCATTACAGTTTGGATGCCCCACAGCAGGCAGGACATTAACTGGCTCATCCACTTGGACCTTCTCCAACTACAGATTTACACCACATGGCTTGATCCAATCCAATGCAGCTTCCTATGAAGCTTCAGTTCTACCGGGTACATTTTTTGCAACTTACAAATGATCACTTCATCCAATAGCCTGGCAACTTATGCAAACACATGTAACATGCCATACGGATAGCAATCAGACAGACCTGACCCTCATCCCATCACCTAAGAATGGAAATTGGGAGACAAGAGGGCATTGCACAATGCAGGATCTATAGACTCTGCTCCACACCAAAGGTCGCAATGAAAAAACACTAGAGATCGAGACGAAGAAAAGCAGCCGGTCCCAGATGGAGACTCAACGATGACCACAAGGATCCCGAGAATGAGATCCAGACATACCTTGACAACCACACCTACCAGGAGTCACATTGAAAGAGAGCACTCCAATTATGGTGTGCCAAATGTCTTCGGCCGATTGGACAGAAACACACAAGTTCAAATCCAATCGGCCGAAGACAATTGGCACACCATAATTGGAGTACACCAATAGAGATCAATGTGTCTTCCGCATGGCAGGTCTTAATCCAAGAGATCCTTTCCAGACACAAGTGCTGTTGTGGTAGAGAGTCTGTATGCGGTCACAGGTGTGGAGAGAGTTGAGAGACACATTGATCTGTATTGGCCAACCTGGTGTAAGGTGCTAAAGAGCATGATCTTGGTTTTATTGAGATTCACTGTGAGATCCCCCTCCCCACAAAAAGTCCGAATTGCATTTAGTCATGACCATGTACCTCCCAACTCATAATCAAGTCTCATATCTCATCAATTCATAGCCCGAAGCGTGTGGGGGAGAGAGTGAGCAGTCTTGTCTAACCTTAATGGTTTTTCAAATCCGACCATCTTGAGCTTGAACTCAGCGAGTCACTAACTCATAGAGTGCCATCACGCCCCCAAAATCATCTTTGGTTGAAAATGGAGGTCCTATGGGTGAGTGAAAAGCCGTGATCTCGGCATTGAGTCAAACACGAAGCAACAAAACACCCATTGCTTCCATGCTCTCCCTTCCTCGATGGCAGCCCATACTGTAAAGATGTGGTCTAGGGTCGAATAGTTCCTCCTAAATCCTGCCTGACATAATTATTGGGGTCTCCTGGGGACAACGGTGTGCATAGTCAAGGATGACGGAAACCCTCACAAAGAGCCCTATTAAAAAATGTTAGCTAAAATAGGAGCCAAGGTCTTCCAACCATGTGCTAGATGTTGATGTGAAAGTCTTCATGGTACGATGCTCTACCACTGCATAGCTTTAACAAGGCTTTCATGACATTAGGTCTTCCAACCATGTGCTAGATGTGTAAGATCCCTGTTCCCACCGAGCAACGGATTCGGGGTACTGGCAGCGGAAGTAGCACGTCTCGCGTGGGACAGGGGTCCCACATTCGGGGCCTCGCCCACGGATATCCGGATAGGAGACTAATCCGTTGGTTGTTCCAGAACCGAACCCGGAAAAACTTCCTTTACCGGAAAGCACGGGCGATTCCACCAGGATAACTTATTACTCTAACGTAGTCAAGATCATTTCTGATCGAGCTGATCCAATTACATCTATAAGATACTTGGTCAGATCAAGGAAGAAACTTGCACTTGGATCATTGGGATCAACGCTTTTTTCCTCATTCAAGAGGCACAGCCGTTGATTCCTATCCATAGAACAGTTACTGTCCGGGATTTAATTTATCTATCGTAAAAAACAAAAGTTTGAGTCTCGATTTACGAATCCATCAGTCCAGCCTAACCCCATCCAATCCCATGGGTTAGCTAACCGCCCAACCACTGTAGTGATGGGATCCAATTAACAATTTGGTTAGGTTTTGTCCCGGGTACCAAGGAAAAGAGTTCCAAGGCCCCCTAGCCGGATGTTCATGCAAAATAAAACTAGTCACACCACTCACACACCCAATATGAAATTGCCTTTTCACAGATTCAACCAGTTTAAAACAATCCTTTAATAAAACCATGGTATCACTGATCACCATCTTCCAATTTATCCAGTTGATTCTTAATTTTTCCATCATTCCTTCATCAGAGTATCTATGGCATCATTGGCAACTAGGACGCTCACCACCTGTCCACTCAGGGGCCGTTTCTTAGTTCCTAGCCCTTAATACTCGGCAATATAATCACTTATCAAGATGGACTCTCATTGAAGATCAGCAAGATCAACCAACGGATCCATATAAGGAGCCATGGACTCATCCATTGAAGACCAGCAAGGTCAATCAACCAGATCCATGCTCGATTTCAGAAAACAACTCCAACTCTGTTCCAATATCTTCCTCGACGCACGCATGGGTATCCTAGGCGACCCAGAGCCCGAGCACCGTATGGTCAGCACCCTCTAGGATCCTTCGCAGGTGACCTAGCGCTTCACTCATAGGCCGCTTCCTTGGCCCCTCATCCACCGTACCGGAAGCTCACCATTTTAATCGCACCGAGGCTGGTCAAGACCTCGGCCGACCTTGCTACGCGAGACGTCCTTCATTGACTCTCCGTCAGCAGTTGCAACATTATCAGTTAGGTCTCACGACCTTAATCATAAGATAGTCACAATGCTCCCCCAGCAATCTTGACATAAAACGGTCATTTACAAACAGCATTTACAAACAGTTTACAATACAGTTTCTATTTTTACTTTCATTTTTCCACATTATCCCTCATCAATCCACATTACTTATTCCATATTCCATTTATATATATACTCATTCCATCACATCATTTTCCATCTCAACACTTCATATTCCTTCACATCACATATCGTATATTCACATCCATACATATATCCACATCCACATCTACATCCACATTCACATCCACACATCCACATCTACATGCACATTCATGCATCCACATCTACATCCATACATCTAATTTCACATCCACATCTACATGCACATTCATGCATCCACATCCATACATCCACATCTACATGCACATTCACATCCATACATCCACATCTATATGCGTACATTCTCATCTACATGCATACATCCACATCTCTATGCATACATCCACATCCACATCCACATTCACATTCTCCTCATACATCTACATCTACATGCATACATCCACCTCCACATTCACATCCACATCTATACATCTACATCTACATGCATACATCCACCCATACATCCACATCCACATCTATACATCTACATCTACATGCATACATCTACATCTCCATTCACATCCACATCTATACATCTACATCTACATGCATCCATCCACATCTCTATTTACATCCTCATCTATACATCTACTTCTACATGCATACATCCACATCTCCATACATACATCCACCTCCACATTCATACTCACATCCATACATCTACATCTACATGCAATATCCACATCTCCATGCATAATAAAATTCTTTTAAATAATCTAGGATGATAGTTCCTAGAATATGATAGGAAGTCCTCTTTTTATGCTTTGAAAGAATTTATTTTATGCGTAATTTCTGTAAAAATTTTGCCATAGCTCCGCTACTATGACTGATAAATCTCAATTTTTTTCTAAGGGATAAAGCTTATCATTAAGGATATAATTAGAATGGTCTCTAATTGGGTCATCAATCCATAAGGGATTGAATCGTCAATATGCATAAACTAAAAGCATAGAAAAAAAGTCATTAAGTTTGCCTCAAGCATAGCTTAATCTTGGATTAAGGAAAAGCTTTATGAAAAGCTTCATTTGGATTGAGAATGGGTCATAAGTATGACCATTTCTTGAGTGAGAGAGAAATTACATAAAAACCATTAGAATTTAAACATAAATGGAAATTAACTTCTATAGCATTTATTAAATTATGTAACTCTTCACTACTATTCACCAATTAACTTCAATAGCATTTAAAAAACCATACCAATTAAACTTCTCAAGCTTGAGAGGGGTTGAGAAGAGAGAATCATTGAGTAATTATAGAGAAGATCAAAATTCAATATACTTACCTTATAATTTACTTGATTCTTTATTCACGGTAGAGGCCCCCAACCAATCAATTGGTTTAGTATGTTGATGGAGCCACCAATGGGGATTGAAGAAAGAGAGAAGTGTCAAAAACTAGTGAATTATTAAAGAATTCACAGTTCTTGGCTTAGGTGGAGTAACAAAGCATAAGACACTATATATTTTGGCTTAGATGGAGTAGAGTAACAAAGCATAAGACACTATATATTTTAGCTTAGGTGGAGTAGAGTAACAAAGCATAAGACACTATATATTTTGGCTTAGGTGGGGTAGAGTAACAAAGCATAAGACACTATATTTTTTTGGCTTAGGTGGAGTAGAGTAACAAGGCATAAGACTCTATATCTTTTTCAACAAGGGGAGGCTTCTATTTATAGGAAAATTTGAGCTCCTAACCAAACAAACTGATTCTAGAATTTTCCAAGTCAGTTTGGTCACTTTTTGACCATTTTTAGGTCAGTTAAGCTAACTTTTTGGAACTAGACTTGAATGAGGAGAGAGGAGAGATAAAATATCTCAATTTTTATGAGTTTAAAATTTATTCAAGCATGTGAAATATGCACCTCCTTTAAAGAATTCCCCTTCCTTACATATTTGTCATAATGGAATCATTTTAATATTGCTCATAGTTTTTTACTAATAAACCTTGTACATTTTTAACTCTTCATCTTATGTGAGCATTTAAGGGACTCCCCTTCCTTACATATGTGTCATAATAAAATCATTATTCCCAAAATATCTCATATTTTTAATATAGTTTTTTACTAATAAACCTTGTACATTTTCAACTCTTCTCCTCATGTGAAATATGCACCTCCTTTAAAGAACTCTCCTTCCTTACATATGTGTCATAATGGAATCATTTTAATATTGCTCATAGTTTTTTACTAATAAACCTTGTACATTTTCAACTCTTCATCTTATGTGAGCATTTAAGGGACTCCCCTTCCTTACATATGTGTCATAATAAAATCATTATTCCCAAAATATCTCATATTTTTAATATAGTTTTTTACTAATAAACCTTGTACATTTTCAACTCTTCTCCTCATGTGAGCATTTACTCATTTTTGGGTATTTTCTTTTTACAATTTGGATTTATCGCCTCCCTACACATGGATTGATGCTATTGGCCCATAGGAACCTTAATTGGACCATAGTCTAAAGATTTATGAAAATCTAGACCCTTAGGCTAAGGTTCTTTATACCTATTTCCAATTAATTCCAATTGCACATTGGAAAATTCTTTTTAAATTTCTGTTTCAGGGGAACTCATCTAAATTATAAGAGATATTTTTCTATCCAGAAATATTCAAAATCTGAATATTCTCTCTCTAGAATATTTTCTCTCTCTAGGTTAAAACAGTCACAAACAAGATCTCTTATATTTCAGAAAAGGAATTGATTACAGGGGAATATACTAGACATCAAAAGGGATTGGGGGAGGAATCTTACATTCTACCCCACTTAAAAAACGCGAGATGTCCTCATCTCGCAACTTGGGATGTCCTCATCTCGCAAGATGCACGAATATGAGACTTAGAGAAAAATTTTAATCACGATTAACCACCAAGAAAAGTCTTAGAGAGAGCAAGATTCAAATAAAAACAAGATTTAAACTTTATTCATTCACGGGACTTATACAGTAAAGATAGAAGAACTCTTTACACTTCCATAAGCCCGTCCATCATATGGTCACAAAAGCAGTCCTCACAAGCTGCACAAGTATAGGGTAACTCATCTATGGGAATGATTCTGCTGGTTATTGCCGCACCTATCTCAGTGGTATGAGGAGATCTAACAAAAGGACCTCTGAGAGGCAAGTCAAAAACGGGATAAAGGCATATCTTCTCATGAGGAAGAAAACATGCCAGTAAGAAGACCCGCTCAGAAAACCCAAGATGCCTTGATCTCATGACGCAGTAGTATTGGGGACCCAAACCCAAGGCTTCAATAACCATGGCCAAGCGGACATTGTTACGAAAGTGCTGCTGACCCCAGGGTGTTACCCTAGTTATGTTTTGATAGGTCCGCTATTTGGTCTGCGCTACAGAAGTTCCTAGGTGAGGAAAAAGTGAGCGCTCATACTGTTCTATAAAGTCTTTCTTCACAGACTCTCTTGCGTCTTGAAGGTGAGAAATCATCAGGGATAAAACTAATTCCTGTTGCCAAGCCATGAAGGAGATTAAGAAAGAAAGGAGATTGATGGGAGTAAGATTACTGTGAGCGACAAGTAAAAGTTACGACTTATATAAAGGAAGGAGCTAGCGTAACCTAGAAGCCAACGGTAACTTACCACTGAAGTTTTACCGTCTTTCCATGATTTGAGTTTGACACATTTTTCTATAGAAGGCATTAAGAAATTTGAGATGAGGAGATAAAAGAAGCTTGTAGGCTAAGTCACCTACTTTCGTTGAATTCAGATATAAAGGTCACAATATCTGGGGGATAACTTCTTATACTCCCCAAGAGATAAAGAACTTCTTTTGGGCCGTACTCGAATGAAAACCAAAACCTTGGTATCCAAAACACCGATTCTCACTTCTAAACTCATTGTTCTAAATCCTTAAAACAGGCGTGTCTCCTGAGAAGTATTCTAGGAAAAGGGTCTTCCTTTTTATTAAACAGAAACTTTCTTTTATTTTAGAGAGGGAATAATTATAAGATCAGAAAGGGAGATTCTTACTCCTGTATACCTCGAAGGCTGGGGAGGAATCTTACAAGATGTTGATGTGAAAGTCTTCATGGTACGATGCTCTACCACTGCATAGCTTTAACAAGGCTTTCATGACATTAGGGGTATTAAATAAAGTGGCAGATTGGGGGTGTGGGAGGTGTGCTATGTCAGTTAAGGGCTAATTTGGGATGTCGTAGAGGTTGTGGGTGTAGGTTTGCAATGTGGAAGGGTTGATGATGGGGGTGGGTGGTTTTTTTTCTTCCGGGATGTGCAAAGCGTCCGAGCTATCTGCACTCACTAAGAGCAGGTATAATTCCTCCTCGCACTTAGCCAAGAATGAATGCTTCTTCCAGCCCGTACGGCAGTGGAAAGAACTCAGCATTTTACCGACAGAGATCCAGTCACATGCCCTTTCCCGTAGAAGGTGAAGTCACGTGGCTTTGCACTCCTCATCGTACAAACCATTTTGAGGCTGTGAGCTTAGAGGTGGCTTGGCAGTGAAGCAATAGCTTTTACTCCTTGGTACCCTCAAGTATGTGTGCTTTGATTTTGTCAAGAAGTTCTTTTTCATATTGAGCAATCTGTGTCAAAGGGATCTAGTCCAGAAACCCATTGAGCACCACAGCGATGATCACAATTTTTTATTTGCGAGGGATCGAAACAGTGAATGGATAGTTGGCTTGTGCACATTCATGAAGGATGGTCGTGATCTATGAGGCAATGAGAGGTCTAGATGAGGAATATTAGTGAAATCCTGGATGCGTCGCATAAAGGTAGGGGAGAGGGTATGAGCGTAGACCCAAGAAGCTGCATATCTCATGCACATTCTCAGGTTGTGGCCAATCTTTCACCGCCTGCACCTTTGCAAGATCCATGCATACCCCATCTTTGGACACAATGTGTCCAAGGTAATGAATTTTGGATAACAAGGATTCACTTTCCTTGCCATTGATGAGGAGACTATGTTTCCTTAACTTTTCAAACACTACTGCAAGGTGTTTCTTGTGTTCTTCCTCAATTTTGGTGGAGAATACAAGAGTATCGTCAAAGAAAGTACATGTGAACCTCCGGTGTTCTCTAAAGAACCTATCCATTAACCTATTAAAGGTTACGGATCCTATCCATTAACCCATTAAAGGTTGCGGGGCATTTGTCAATTCGAAAGACATCACAAGTTACTCATACAATCCAAAAGATGTGCGGAAATCAGTCTTCTACCCTAATTTGATGGTAGCCACTTTTGAGATCAATGTGGCTAAAACATCCTGCTCCCTGTGACTTTGTCTATCAAGCGAGCATTGAAGCTCCCCCCGTTAGCAATCTGTGCTTCCCCTACTCCCTCTGTCCTCATCATTGCAGTCACCTCCCTTCCCACCTTCACTAGCACCATCCCCCTCTTTGCCTTCTATGCTTTGCACTCCCCTCTGCAATCCGCCTGCCGCTTCGCCACCCCCCTAGCCCTCCCATATATTCGCCTTCCCCCTCCGCCTTGCACCCCCCACCCCCGCCCGTTTTTCTCTGTAGTGTTGCCCCTGCCGCCTCGTGTTTTTGCCACCCTCCACCTCATTCCACCCATGTGCCTTCTTCACACCCATCTACTCCCTCCTTCGTGTTGTCCACCTCTTTGCTGCCTCCCGATTCCACGCTCCCCGTTCTTCTCTTGCCCTCCCTCTTCCGTCGCCTGTCATTCTCCGAGCAAGTGTTTTCTAACTTTTCTTCATTAACAAGAGTAGGCACTTCTCGCCTTCACCCTCCACAAGGACTCCATGGCAGCCGCTCTGTCATCCCCAGCCGTGGCCGCCATCCCTTGCTTATTTTCAAAAGCGGGACCTCCAACTCTTAGCTTCTCCATTGGTTTGTAAGATCATAGAAAGCCACTGAGCGCACGGAAAAATTTGGGATTCGCTCCAGGCAAGCCTGCCACAATCACCGACATCCATTTTCTTGGGCTTGGCTACTCCCATGTGGGGTTTGATTCACCCGTAGTAGCATCTGATCGTGTGATGCAACAAAGTCTCACGATACGCAACGCTCGGGCATTTTGATGCGACCATGGCTTCGTCCATGCATCCAACCCCCTAGCAGGTGTATCCGGTTTCCCCTTCCCTGGCCTTAACATTTACTTTCGTCAGATCTAGTGACCTACAGGTTGTGTTGAAGTACCGCTACAGTAATCATTGCGTCCCAAGCCGAGGGCACTAACCATTGGCAGACAGTCCATCACCCTAGGTTGCGCCGCCACCCAACTCCCTAGGAGCGCCACCAGCCAGATCGCCAGGCAGATGCCCCAACCCCCCTCCCAAACCCCCAAGGTAACGGTGCCCACTGGCAACCGTTATGAGCATTTAGTATAGCAACCAGCGCCATTTTTGCCAGCACTTCCACCACTTGTTGCAGCCAGCTCCTGTGCCGCCCAGAACTTGTCCCCTTTTCCGGCTTAAACCGCCTCTCAGTGTTACTCTCACATTAGCGCCATTATCCAACTTTTGAGAATTTCTTTTTGAGGGCTAATTCCTTCTCTAGTATTTGGCATCTAGCCTACGATAGGACTTCATTTACTCTGTTGATTACACATACCTACCATGTGACTTGCTTATGAGCTTGGAGATCTTTTGATCTAGATTTGGATATTGGATTCTGGTACTAGCCTCATGAGAGACTCTTGTGGGTCATCCTTGTGGTGTGCTTAGCATCAGAGATCTTGTGCCTCAACACTGACTTTGACCCAGATTTTCTACATCGACATATTTGTTTAATATTGTATTCATTGATTGTATTGGTCCTGTTCCTGAATAAATTCCTGGCATGTTCTGGTCACCACACCACCAAACCATCAAGTTTCATCCATGCGCGATGCATTGGGGCAGGAGGGACATGGGCAGCAGCAACAATGTCCAGAAATCAGCCTAAAGCTCTGATACAGATGTGACGTGCGGAAGCTCTGTGTCCTCTTCTTTCAGCCCTAAGCACTGCATAGGAACACTTGATGCAAGAACAATCAGCATAGACAGAGGAGAGAGAGAGAGAGAGAGAGAGAGAGAGAGAGAGAGAGAGAAATGAAATGAAAATGAAATGATATATTAACGTCCTCAAAAGGCCAAAATGACCTATGAGACCAAAAAGGTTACAACAATTGGTGGATCTGATACAATGTCTGTGTAAGAAAAGCTAAAACAACTAAACAACTAATTGAAACTGAAACAATAACTATGAGGAAAAGTAAGGTACTAGGAGCTCCTAATGGATAACATCTGGGGAGGAAAACTCCAGCAACAAAGGTAAGCATCATATACATCACTATCCAAAGATGTCTCTCATCGGTCGATGGCGGATATCCTCAATGTCCTCCATGGTGAGTACTCTAACTGGACGTCTCCCATGCTGTGCTAGTATGGTCCTGATCCTCTGTTGTAGTCTCCGCCGGTGTCGAGATAGAGAGAGATGGTTGTATTTTCAGTATATTTGTAAGAGTACAAAAGGTTACAATGTCTTGGCCTGAGGCCTTCCCAAAAGTTCTATTTAATGAACTACTCCATAGGGGAGTTAGCTGATTCTACAATGAATAGGGTGATGTCTTTTAGAATGATAGCTCGCTGAAGCTCCCGCCATCCCCCTGCTCGCGCCGCCTTGCTCTCCTGCGCTGAAGCGCCCCCATCTCCTCGCCTTTGGCCCCCCCATTTCAGTGCCCCCTTCTCCTCGCCTTCGCGCCCCCCCACTTCAGCGCCCCGTCCCCCCCCCCTTCGCCTCTTTTCCCCCCGCCCCTCTTTCGCGCTGATTCCGCCCCCCCTCCCCCTAGGGTTTGCTTCGCCGCCTGTCCGCCTCCCCCCCCCCCCCCCCCCCCCCCCGGGTTTGCTTCGCCGCCTTTTCCTTCCCTCCCCCGTCCCCCTTTTTTTTTTTAATCCTTCCACCTTCTCCCTCCGCCCTCCGTGTGCAGCTCGGCTTCCTGCAGGTCTCTCCACATTCGCTCCGCCTTCGCCATAGCTTCAGACTCTGATGGAGGCTCCTCCCGCCCCACCTCAGAGGGACTCTTCTGCAGCCCCCTCGTGCACCCCTGAGGATACCCCCATCAGGCTTTCTCTTTCGCCAGAAGAGGAAGCGAGCCTCGCCGCAGAGGTGGAACGCCTCCAGGCACATTCCACCATCTGCCGTATAGTCGGCACTCGCCCCAGCAGAGGGGAGATGCGGGATCTTCTTTAGGCCCGCCTGCTTGCAGATGCGGGCAAGATCCTGGACGTTCAGCTATACTGAGCCGTGGACACTATCAGATCGAGTTCGAGACAGCCCAGAGCGTGGCCCAGGTCCTTGCCATGAGCCCCCTCGACATCAGGGGCGCTCGGGCATTCTTCAGACCTTGGCAGCATGGCTTTGACCCAACAGCGGTCGAGCAGGGAGAGCACCTTTTCCATGTTACAGTTTGCTTCCCTGGACTCCGCCGCAAGTACCTGCCGCTCCTCTCGAGGCTAGGAGCACTGGTGGGCTCGATGCTGGAGACTGGCCCCACAGCAGCTTCAGTGGTGGCTAGAGCAGCAAGGCTATCTTCAGTCAGAGTTTTGGTTTCTGACATCTCCTCCCTTCCGAAGGTCATTCAACTACCTAGGATAGGGGGGGGATGGATTGATCAGAGAGTGGAGTTCTCGGCTGAGGACCATGAAATGCCAGCACCCCCTCCTTCGCCCCCACCCCCTCCTCCCCCGTCCTCCCCTCCCGCCTCACTTCCACCTTCGCCTCCTCTCGTCCCCGCTCCGGTTTCGGCAGCGGCTCCTTCTCCACCCCCTTCTCCCCCCCCTCCTCCCCTCCCCCCGCCCGCCTCAGCTCCACGGGAGGCCCTGGCAGTCCCCTCGCGTTCACCTACAGTCTGGAGGGCTCTGAGCACCGACCTTGCTCGAGCACCGCAGAGGAGACTCACCATGCCGATTCGGGCTTCACGGATATCATCTATCCGCAGTCGGCTGAGTCGTCTCAGCACTAGACAGCGCTCGGAGGCTTTTGATTACTCCTTCACTCGGCTTTTTGGAGCAGAGGGCCCCCATGAGCCAGCACCCATCAGAGTGCATGTAGTGATACCTCCGGCCCGCGGGGAGGAGGCACTTGATTTAGCAGTGGCCTTCTCTTTCCCTCTCTGTGGCCCATGCGATCGGGAGTGGACTCTGGAGCTCGCTCTTAGTACTTTGAAGACCCAAGCAGTTGAGTTTTCTCACCATGTGAGCGATCTGGAGGTGACAGATGTGATATGCCGACTTTGGGAGTTGGCTCACTTTTTCTTGGATCCCGGGAGTGTGGACGCCTCAAGGATTCGTCATTTGGTCGTTCGCATAGTGGCAGACTTAGCGCGCGACCCTGGATATGTATGCATTCACGAGGTTGCTCTGGCTGAGCGGGAGGCAGTTGCCATGGGACACAGCCACCACTGGCGCCTGATCCGTGATTCTTGCAGCACACCGAGTGGGCAGATTCGTAGCCGCTCGGATGGGGACTATTCTCCATCCAAGCCACTAGCGAAGGCCCGCCGTACGGCTGAGACAGCATCCACATCAGCAAGTCATCCATGAGGATCCTCTCATGGAATGTACAGGGCCTTGGCGGAGCACATTATATACGTTATCGTGGTTGCTTGAGGCAGGAGCTTCAGAGATAACTGGTTGGGGGCAGCATTGATATTTTGATGATGCAGGAGCACCACTTGGGTGAGAGCAGGATCCGGAGATATGGTTCAGTGATGCCTGGTAGATGCGACACCTTTTGGTCTGCAGGGTTTGGCCCTTCGGGTGGGCAGGGAGGAGTATGTATGGTCATTGCGGATGTATGGCGGCAGGCCATTGTGGATCGCGGGATCATTGTGCCTGGTAGAGCACAATATGTCATTCTGAGGACGCATGATGAGCTCTTTGGCGTGCTCAATGTCTATGCGACCAACCATGCTAGTGCCAGAGCAGAGTTCTGGACCCAGGTTACGGATGCATTGCCAGAGGCCGCACATTGGTGTGTCGGGGGAGACTTCAACATGCTTGAGGACCCGGCCGATAGGGTGGGAGGCAGTCATGTTACAGTGCACGGCACGGAGCTTGCAGCTTGGGAGCGATTTTGCATGTCACTGAGGATCACTGATGCATGGCAGCATGGGGCCTTCTCCCGCTCTCAGGACAGTCTTAGTTTCTCTCGGTCGGATCGCCAGCATGGAGGGACTAATCTATCACGGATTGATCGCTTCTATGTGGGCGACTGGTTAGGGGAGCGAGGGGGCTCCGTTGGCATTCTCGCTGGCACCTCTTTTTAAGACCATGCGCCAGTTATTTTGACACTTGAGGAGAGGACACGGGAGACCAGCTTGCAGTTGAGGATCCCATAGAGGGTTCTTACAAATCCTAGTCTCACTGAGGACATTGAGAGGATATGGCATGATAGTCAGAGCTCTGACCAAGATGCAGTAGGCCAGTGTGCCCAGGGACTCATCGAGCTTAGCTCTTTTCTGCACGCAGTAGCCTTGACACGGCTGGGAGAGACTCGCGAGCGGGAGCATCGGCTGAGACGTAGCCTTGCTTCGCTTTAGCGCCTCCAGGAGCAGCAGCCTAGATGTGAGTGGGTGGCGTCCCAGCTGAGCCAGGCACGCCAGGAGGTTAGAGAGGCAGAGGAGCAGAGACATGAGTTTTACTATCGTCGCCAGGCCTCTCAGTGGACGCAGCTTGGTGATAGAGTGACTGGGGAGTTTTTTGAGATTACTGGACCCCGCCATGCTCGAGCAGGAGTCCGCCAGCTTGGGAGGCCGGACGGATCGGTAGCTACTGAGCCCGAGGAGATCAGAGCCATTGCCACTGAGTTCTATAGAGACCTGCTTTCAGCGGAGCCAGCCACTGAGGCTCGGGATGCTTGCAGACAGACTGTGTGGGCCCATGTGCAGAGGAGGGTCACAGATCGTATGCGTACAGTTCTGGGAGGGCCTCTTTCAGAGGTTGAGCTTACTTAGGCCTTGAGGGTCCTTCCGCGTCATAGTTGCCCAAGAGAGGACGGATTGACGCCTGCCTTTTTTATGCGCTATTGGGACCTTTTGGGGCCAGGCCTCCGCAGGGGCTTCCAGTATGTTTTGGACACTGGGGTGATGCCACATAGCTTTTCAGAGGGCTTGATCTTTCTTATCCCCAAGGGGGAGGGAGTATCAGATGATATTCGGCATTGGAGACCTATTACGATCCTCAATACTGTCTACAAGGTCTTAGCAAAGGCCTTGAGTTTAAGGATCCAGCCCTTCCTGGGGGAGTTGATTCATGCTACCCAGACAGGATTCGTCAAGGAGCATAGTATCCTTGACAACATCTTCACCTTCTGGGAGGCGACGGCCCGAGCTAGATTTCTTGGAGAGGACTTGGTCGTGATGCTTCTCGATTTTGAGAAGGCATACGATAGAGTCGATTGGGGATTCTTAGAGGGCACTATGCTTCGCCTGGGCTTTGAGCCAGGTTGGATTCGAGGGGTGGCGGCTCTGTATTCCACAGCTCGGAGCCAGGTGCTGATTGCAGGAGGACGGGGGCCGAGTTTTGAGCTGACCAGATCAGTCCGTCAGAGGTGTCCTCTTGCCCCGTTTCTTTTTCTCTTCTTTGCTGAGGCTATGTGCATGTATCTGACGGCAGAGGAGGTTGGTTTGAGAGGACTCCAGCTCCCAGTCCGGGGGGAGGACGTGCTCGATGCTGAGTTTGCTGATGACACGGGCTTATTTTTGCATGGCCAGGAGGCCAATCTTCATCGGGCAGAGCAGTCGCTTCAGGTTTTTAGTGCAACTTCGGGAGCATTGATCAATTGGCGCAAGACAGTGGCCTTTTGGATTAGTAGCGCTCCCACAACAGCATGGAGCCCAAACCCGGGATTAAGATGGATTCCTCCTGGCACAGCAGTGCGATATTTGGGATGCCAGATTGGACTAGATTTGTCACCTGAGCAGCAGATCGCCCCGCTTCTTGTGAGCATTTGGAAGAAGCTTTTGTATTGGAGTACAGCTCGGCTATCCTTGGCGGGGAGGGTAGTGGCGGCAAATCAGGTGCTTTTAGCGACCATGTGGTATATTACGTCCTGCTGGATCTTCTCGAGCTCTTGCATCAGCCAGGTACAGAGGCTGATCAGGAACTTTCTTTGGTCTGGGCGCGATGGTCAGCCAGCCCGGGCAAAGGTTGCTTGGGCAGTCATTACACTTCCGCTGGCCCAGGGAGGCTTGGGCATTATAGATCCAGTTGATCAGAGTAGAGCCTTATTGGGGAAGCTTATTGTTCGGGGGATGCTTCCAGGCGGCGCTGAGCCTTGGAAAGAGCTTCTTTTGCAGCGGCTGCAAGCTCGGGCTCCCCCAGCAAGGGGCACTTGGGCACCAAAGATACGATGGATCTTCATAGAGATGAGGAGGGCAGGCCTCAATAGAGGATGGGAGGACAGACTTGCCTTGAGTATCCTGAGAGCTTGGGAGTTGCTGAGACCGGGGCTCTCTCAGAGACCTCCTGCTTGTGTTGAGGAGCGGGCCAGACAACTGCTCATCTAGAGCCCAGCGGTTCGTACAGAGCAGGGTCATATGCTGGGTTCTCGGCCTCGTCTAGCCTAGGGACCATTGGCAGCAGGCCCAGCACATAGTTTTGGAGATTGGCAGGCCTTCTGCAGCCTCCCAGAGGAGATCCAGGTGGAGAGGCTGAGTCACTTCAGAGGGGGGTTGATTATGAGGGATGACATTCAGGCGGCACTCACACACAGGAGTGGTTCACGCCTCTCGAGCTAGTGGCCCCACAGAGGATGGGAGCCTTTACACAGATGGAGATCCTGATTGCTGGTTGAGCTTGTATTGAGGATGGCAGATGCCTCTACTATGAGATCCAGGATGAGGGCAGACTTCAAAGAGTGGAGGTGGAGTCGCCTTTGGTTGCAGAGTGCATCTTTCAGAGGATACAGGTAGTGGCCGCCGCTTCTCGGAAGTGGCATATTGACCCAGACCCTGCAGATGTGCTCCCTGATTGGCGCATATGGGCATATGCAGCGTGCCCCTTGGCCCGGCTCCAGTGGGACCCTGGTGAGTACGAGTGGCATGATCCTTATGCATCCCCTGAGGCCACGGAGATCACCTTTTTCCAGTATATTGTTCGGTTGGGGCGACATATTTTGACGGCGAGGAGGATGGTCTCTCCAGCTGCATCGGGGCACTGGCAGCTACAGGGACTCTCACAGGAGTTCCTGGAGGATTTTTGGACCCGGCTCTGGGCTAGTCGACAGGCACGCAGGATCTCGACTTTCCAGTGGCTGGTCGCCCACAGGGGCTCAGCAGTTGGCACCTGGCTTGTCTACAGCGGTCTTCCGACGGCCTGCGTCCGATGCGGCCACCCTCTAGAGACACAGAGACATTGCCTTTGGGACTACCTAGATGCGCAGCAGATTTGGCTACGGATGCTGCGCATTCTGGCCCCCCTCTCTCCAGAGGGTATGTATACGTGGGGAGCCGCTGCTTGGTCGACTTCGTCAGGGCCTGCTATGGGCTATGAGACGGAGCAGGACAGCCAGGCCATCAGATTCATTAGGGGCCAGCCTCGCCTTGTTCCTTCACCGGATTTCTCATCCGCCAGCTGGACACAGGAGAGGGATTTACGATGGGAGCTCCTCAGCAACCTCACCATCTGGTTCACCTGGAGGGCCCGGTGTTTCAGGGCCTTTGAGGGGAGACTGGAGCCACCAGCAGAGACTGTTCGGGGGATTTGGCAGGAGTTGATCCACACCCTACGAGGACAGTATGACCGCATCCGGGGCGACTCGGCGGATGAGGCGATCTTGCGGCGCCAGGCTTTTCACACCACTTGGCGCAACGGCCCCTTCTACACCCTGCACGCGGGGTCCCCCCGTTGGCATTACAGGCCACCTGTTTGGCTTTTTCCCCCTCCTATTGTATGATATAGCCCCTCGGTTTTTTGTACTGTTACTTGTACTTTTCAACACCTAGGGAGAGTCTCCCTGGCTGCCTTGTTTTGTTCTCTGCTCTGCTTTCTTATGAGCAGGAGAGGATCTTTTGTAGCCCTACGGGCGTTTTTATATAACTAATGAAAGGATCTTTTTTCGAGGGGGGGGGGGGGGGGAAGGGTGATGTCTTTTATAGGCTCAATGGTTGCCAGTCCGACTGGCCGGCTGTTGTGAGCCAGCTTTAGTGGACCTAAAATTCATATAAACGCTGCCGACTTCATCTGTGGACTGTTGTCCACCTGGCCGATTGATAGCTTGTCCAACTCAGCTTCTTTTGGACTTTTTGCCTGAGGCTATTAATGCCCTAAATCTATTGTTTATCTACTAAAAATCAGGGATTTAGCCTAGGACTTACCATGTCCATGTGCATGTACATGACAAAAGTGCATTAGTTGGACATCAAGATTGCATTCTTGAATGGGGATGAAGTATATGTAGATCGACCCATTGGTTTTGAAGTTCTGGTGAGGAACATAAAGTATTGTATGGTTTGAAGCAAGCTCCAAGAGCTTGGTATGATAAGATACATGCTCATTGGACCAGCTAGAGTTATCTGAATAGTCCATCTGAAAGCACCTTGTATGTGAAGAAAACTTGTGATCAGGAACTTTCTTTGGTCTGGGCGGGATGGTCAGCCAGCCCGGGCTAAGGTTGCTTGGGCAGTTATTACTCTTCCGCTGGCCCAGGGGGGCTTGGGCATTATAGATCTAGTTGATCAGAGTAGAGCCTTATTGGGGAAGCTTATTGTTCGGGGGCTGCTTCCAGGCGCTGAGCCTTGGAAGGAGCTGCTTTTTCAGCGACTGCAGGCTAGGGCTCCCCCAGCAGGGGGCACTTGGGCACCAGAGATACGATAGATCTTCATAGAGATGAGGAGGACAGGCCTCAGTAGAGGATCGGAGGACAGATTTGCCTTGAGCATCCTGCGAGCTTGGGAGTTGCTGAGACCGGGGCTTTCTCAGAGACCTCCTACTTGTGATGAGGAGCGGGCCAGACAGCCGCTCATCTAGAGCCCAGCGGTACGCACAGCGCAGGGTCATATGCTGGGTTCTCGACCTCGTCTAGCCTGGGGACCATTGGCGGCAGGCCCAGCACGTAGTTTTGGAGACTGGTAGGCCTTCTGACGTCTCCCAGAGGAGATCCAGGTGGAGAGGCTGAGTCACTTCAGAGGGGGGCTGATTATGAGGGATAACATTCCAGAGGCACTCACAGAGGAGTGGTTCACGCCTCTCGAGCCAGCGGCCCCACGGTGGATGGGAGCCTTTACACAGTTGGAGATCCTGATTGCTGTCAGAGCTTGCACTGAGGATGGTAGATGCCTCTACTATGAGATCCAGGATGAGGGCAGACTTCAGAGAGTGGAGGCGGAGTCGCCTTTGGTTGCAGAGTGCATCTTTCAGAGGATACGGGTAGTGGCCGCCGCTTCCCGGAAGTGGCATATTGATCCAGACCCTACAGATGTGGACTCTGATTGGAGCATATGGTCATATGTTGCGCGCCCCTTGGCCCGGCTCCAGTGGGACCCTGGCGAGTATGAGTGGCATGATCCTTATGCATCCCCCGAGGCCACAGAGATCACCTTTTTCCAGTACACTGTTCGGTGGGGGAGACATATTTTGACTGCGAGGAGGATGGTCTCTCCAGTTGCATCGGAGCATTGGTGGCTACAGGGACTCTCACAAGAGTTCCTGGAGGATTTTTGGACCAGGCTCTGGGCTAGTCGACAGGCACGCAGGATCTCGACTTTCCAGTGGGGCTGGTCGCCCACAGGGGCTCTGCAGTTGGCACCTGGCTTGTCTACAGTGGTCTTCCGACGGCTTGCGTCCGATGCGGCCACCCTTTGGAGACACAGAGACACTGCCTATGGGACTGTCCACAGGCGCAACAGATTTGGCTGCGGTTGCTGCGCATTCTAGCCCCCCTCTCTCCAGAGGGCATGTATACGTGGGGTGCCGCTGCTTGGTCGACTTCGTCAGGGCCTACTCTGGGATATGAGACGGAGCAGGACAGCCATGCCATCAGATTCATTAGGGGCCAGCCTCGCCTTGTTCCTTCACCGGATTTCTCGTCCGCCGGCTGGACACAGGAGAGGGATCTACGATGAGAGCTCCTCAGCAGCCTCACCATCTGGTTCACCTGGAAAGCCCGGTGTTTCAGGGCCTTTGAGGAGAGACTGGAGCCAACAGCAGAGACTGTTTGGGGGATTTGGCAGGAGTTGATCCACACCCTGCGAGGACAGTATGACCACATCCGGGGCGACTCGGATGAGGCAATCTTGCAGCGCCAGGCCTTTCACACCACTTGGCGCAACGGCCCCTTGTATACCCTACACGCAGGTACCCCCGCTAGCACTACAGGCCACCTGTTTAGCTTTTCCCCCCTCCTATTGTATGATATAGCCTCTCAGTTCTTTGTGCTGATATTTGTACTTTTTTGCACCTAGGGAGAGTCTCCCTAGCTGCCTTGATTGGATCTCTGCTCTGCTTTCTTATGAGCAGGAGAGGGTTTTTGTAGCCCAACGGGCGTTTTTTATATAAGTAATGAAAGGATCTTTTCTCGAGGGGGGGGGGGGGGGAAAAACTTGTGCCAATATTCTTGTAGTCATCTTGTATGTAGATGGCATGCCCATAACAAGGACTTGTGAAGAAGAAATTTCATATTTCAAGGCTAACTCGAAAGCGGAATTTGATATGTCAGATTTAGGGCCTTTACACTACTATCTTGGCATTCAGTTTATGCATAGAGATGATGGCATTGTTATGCAACAAACTAAGTACACAAAGTTGGTTGAGAAGGTTTCAAATGGAAGAATGCAAGCTGCTTTCTACACCAATTGAACCAAGTTTATGGCTCAGCATACACGACATTAGTGAACCTTTTGAAGCCGGCATTTACAGCCAAGAAATGGGATGCCTCATTTACCTGTGTAACACGAGGCCTAACATAGCTTTTGGGGTATCTCTGTTGAGCAAATTCATGCACAGCCCAAGCACAAAGTATTGGCAGCTGTGAAATGCATTTTCCATAATCTACAGGATACCCTAGATCTTGGTTTGTTCTACCGTGGGGGAGGGGCAACTTGCAACTTTATGCATACAGTGATTCAAACCGGAATGGTGATTATGATACCAGGCCGCCTTCAATGCAATCATGGTGTACCGGTATCATATGTATTCAATAGCTCGCAATCATGTCCTCATCCAAGGGCCACAAGGGACAGGTTTTTTATCTCAAGATCAGTCAAACAGGGAAGCCCCCTAGCCCCTTTCCTCTTCTTCTTCGTGGTGGTGGAGGCAATGAGCAGCTTTTTCTCCGCACAAGAGGTAGGACTCCACGGTCTCCACCTCGCCATCAAATCCTAGGAGAAGCTACTTGACTCAGAGTCTCCAGACGACACAACCGCCTATCTCTCAAGAGAGGAGGGGAACCTTCAAAGATTTGCCGAGACTTTCTAGTTAGCCTCCGGAGCTCAAATCAACTGGCACAAGTCATGTGGTTTTGGGTAGGATCTTAACCCACCCCAGCTTTGGCGCCCAATTAAGTCATTTCAGTGGATCCCCAAGGGCACTCCGGTCAAATACCTTGAGTGTCAAGTTGGGATTGACATTTCAACCGAGCAAGAGCTATCCCCCTTTCTTCTAAACATTCAAAAGAAACTTTTGTATTGGAGCCCGCGTCTCCCCCACGGACCACGTGATCATGGCCAATCATGTGCTCCTGGCCACCATGTGGTACATCACTTCTTGCTAGGTGTTTTCCAGAGCATGCTTGGGCCAAGTACAACTCCTCATCCAGAACTTTCTATGGGCCGGGTCCAATGGCTGGCCAGCCGGCTCCGGCAAATGTGGCTTGGAGGGTGATTACTCAGCCTTAGACACGTGGAGGATTGGGCATCATAGACACTCCCCGAGGCTTTTGGGCAAGCCAAAAACTTGTGAGACACACTCTGAACCCTTCTAGCCATGCATATAACCCTACATGCACCCATGGAGCTATCCATGGTTTTAATCGTGAAAATCTGAAATTTCAACAAACCAAGCACCAAGCACCTCCTGGGGAACACTTTATGCGATGAAATTTCCCAAAATAGCTTCCAAGACACATGGGAAGCTTGTAGAGCAATTAGGATTTCTGAAAATCAGGGTTTCCGTGTGAAAACAGGCCAAACAGCATGTAGAGGCAATAGGGAGGCTTCAAAACGGTCTTGGTAGCATGTAGATGGAAAGAGGAGGTTGAAAAACCCTAGTTTGATGAGTGGAGGGACTGAAAATCAGAAAAATCAGCATGTAGAGAAGGTAGAGCATGTGTTAGGGGTGAGAGAAGAGGGAAAAGCAAAAACGAGTTTCTCCTTGAGTGGAGGACGGAGAGGTGTCAAAACATGCACACTTTGCTTGCCAAGTGTCTAAACATGCATGCATAACTTTACGAGTGTCTAAAGTGTTCACATACACTTAAAAATGGGCTTGGGCACTTTCTAATGTCCAAAAGAAGGTGCCTTAAAAATAAAAAGATTTGGGAGTCCATATGCCTTAAAAATTCCCGGTGCCCGGATTATGTGTTCACACCCCACAATAGTGTGTGTAAACACACAAGCTTATAAATTTCTGTAGTCCCAAACTGAACCAAAAATTGAGTTTTTGGCCCAACCTCTGAGCCCTGCAACCATGACAACTTGTCAGAATAAATGGCACACGCACAGTCTCGAAGCCAGTAGTTCTAGGCGTCCCAGCGCCACGAGACTGACCCACGGCATCTCATGCAAGACACAAACACAAGGCACACATCTAGCAAATCATCTAACCAGCCAGGCAGGTATGTGATGCATATGCATATGAAAACTTGGAATTTCCATGTTCACCATCCTTGTACCTATTTTGGGCCAAAAGCCAAGCTAATAGATCTAGGGATGAGATCACAAAGCCAAGCTAGTGTGATCCCATGCCTAGCCAAGCTAGGGCTTCATGCATCTGAAGTCATACTATATAATCATGTAGAATCACATAAAACTGGTAGTAGACCAAGGAGATGGTGGGAAGATGATTTCCACCAATCCGATGAAGAATCCACAAGCATATGCCAATAAAGAATCTCATCCATGGGCACTCAAGTGTGCTACCACCATCTGTGTCGGTGAAGCTTGCCAGCCTAGGCCAACTTCGGCCTCCTCTTCCTCTTTATGGATGTGGATGTATTCATCCACAACAACCAACTCTATAGGTGATTCAATGTAGCCACCTGCTTCTGCTCCATATGTCCGCGAAGTCAGCTTCATCTCCAAAAGTCCGTCTCTGAGAGTCCGGGAAGTTTCCTTCCGCTCCAGGTGTTCACAAAGTGAGCCCTCCCTTGGGTCCTGAAATCACAACACCCAACAAGTAACTGCATTCTAGAAATCATTACATCATTTTCCTTTATAAATTTCTTATGCTTTTAACATTTTCATTTTGGTTTTCTTTCCATTTCTCCTGGACTCACAGGCGACTCGGTAAAGACCCCTTTGGGTCCCTCCTCCGGCCCTCATGCCTCCTGAACTTACAGGCCACTCGGTAGGGACCTCATTGGGCCTCTGTTCCGGCCCTCATGCCTTATTCTTGGACTTATAAGCAACTCGGTAGGGACCTCTCTGGGCCTTTCCTATGGTCCTCATTCCATGTTCTTGGACTTACACAGGTGACTGAGCAAGCGATTCAGTAGGGACCTCTCTAGGTTTCCCATTGGTAGACAGCGAGCACGGCGTACTACCTTTGCGACTGCCTCAAAGTGCAACAAGTCTGATAGAGGATCCTTCAGCTTTACAGATTGGTCCGGTCCAAACCACATACTATCACTTGGGGGCAATTGACCTAGGGGCAATTGCCTAGGTCATTGAGGCCGGCCCCGCTCTTTTCTACAAGGAGGCAGCTGGTGGGCAGGCTCTCCAATTTTCTCACTGGAGGATCGATACAGTTCCCACCGGTCTACGAGCACCAGCCTGAGATGGGAGATCATTAGCAGCAGAGCTCCATGGCATATTTGGCAGGCCTGTTGCAGGCGAGGCCATCAAGGATACTCTCACCCCTCTCCAGCTGAGTCCATCCCCTTTATTTGGACAGACATCATTCAAACCCTCTGTGGTCAGTGGGGAAAGCTTCAGGGTGGGTCAGATAGCATGCGTAGACGGTGAGAGGCCTTCTTGCACACATGGCGCAAAGGCCCCTTTCTCACTACTCAGGCCAGCGAGATTACTTGGCATTATAGGCCGCCGGTTTGGCTCTTCCACCCCCCTCCCCTTCCTGCCCCTCTCCTCCTCTTTTATGAGGTAGTTTCCCTCTGAGAGCGGCCAGCCAAGGAGGGGAACACCCCTCCCCAATTTGTATTTTGCCTCCATTGAGGGTTCTACGCATGTACATCTATCCCTTGGGCCATTCCCCAGGAAGAAAAAGTCCAAACAACTCATAACATGGGCACTGTGTATTTAAATATAGGTGAAAGGGCTGGCTTAAGAGGGCGCCCAGCTTTACTCTACTTTATGTATGGACACTATTTATGATGGACGCGTTTTTTTACCTGGACGCGCTTTTTATGGCTGGACACATAAAAGAGGGCATGAGCATGCTTATTGGGCAGGCTTGTGCTGTTTTTCAGTTGGCACAATCTTTCACGCATGAGAAGCATCTGCAGAAGTCCATACAGATGCACAACTGCTGCCCTGCATCCATACAATTCCGCACAGCTGCCCGTTCAGTCCCATAAAGTTTGTATAGAGGTGTACCTATCCATACAATACAGTACTTGGCACAATCTTTCACGCATGAGAAGCATCTGCAGAAGTCCATACAGATGCACAACTGCTGCCCTGCATCCGTACAATTCCGCACAGCTGCCCGTACAGTCCCATAAAGTTTGTATAGAGGTGTACCTATCCATACAATACAGTACTTGCCCTGTTTTGTTATTGTACCTGCTGGTTCTTCCGTACAGTTTGTACCTGCTGATTTACAGTTTGGACTGGCTGATTCACTGTTTGTACCAACTCATCTATGTACTAATTGTTTTACCAAGTGTACCTGTTGTTGGCCGCTTATACCAATTGTTGATGCCCTTTCTCTACTGTGGGCTGCATATTGTGTACATGTACTTTTTTTTATCTCTAGTAGATCCTTCTGTAGTGGTGGCTTGAAGGCAGCTTGGTCTCCCGCCCGAAGGCAATACAATTTTGGCCACAAACGGCACAGATGCCGCCAAGGAGCCTGCAGGAATTCAAACTCGGAACCTCCCCCTTCCCAGTCATAAACCCACACCGCTAGGCTACATGCCCATTGGTTGTACACACAAGTACTTTCAGGTATTTGTGGTGTTTATTGTGTTTCTTGATTCACCTGAATTATTTATGCTGTTGTTAACGTTTTTTTTGTTACGTTTTTTGTCAATACGTGCTCGGTTAAGCAGAAGTTGTGCACTAACGTACACAACTTAGGATGGTTTTGAATCCCAGTAGGAGAACAAGATCTTGGTGGTCCACGTGACATTGCAATAACAAGCCCCAATAGATACACATGCTCAATAAATGGGTGGCATGGGAACCACTCCTGGATTAGGTATAGCTAGATAGCGGAAACGATGTGGAGGTGGAATTAACTCAAAGGATGGCATGCATGAGGTGACAGGTCTAAGGAAAGGTGGTCGTGTGGAAAACCTTCACATGAAGGAGCCTTTGTTAAAAAGGCTGGTGTGCATGGAAGCAAAGGAAAGGATGGTCATGGAGAATCATCCATGGGGCCTTTGCACTAAAGAAGGGAGCTTTGGTCTTTCGCATAAAGGGAGGCTGCAGAGTAAAAGGAAGGACGAGTGTCTTTGGGGAATTCTTAGTGAAGAAGAGACTGCAGGTTACTTTCAGGCATGGAGAGAGAGATGCTCGGTGGCTGGTCTAGCATAGGAGAAGGAGATACCTGTTGTTTATAGGAGTCGGGAGATTTTTCTTGGAACGGTGCAGAAGCTCCGAGGAGGGAGCTTGGATTTTGAAACGAGAGCAAAGAAGATGCTCTGAGTTTTCATAGAAGACTCTGGTTTTACTAAGTACTTGAGGTTTCATCCATGCACGATGCAGTAAGGGTGGGAGAAACTAGTCGCTTATGGGGGTGTGGAGGAGCTGGTCATTTATGGGTGTGAGAAGGCTTGAGTAAGAAGTGGGCTCTACAGCGTACCTAGAAGTGGGGATTCAAGCTCTTGAGGGACTCCGAACAAGTCCATGTAGGCAGTACGAGGCCCCAGCCAAGAGCTCATGGGTTGCCATTCTCAAAGGGCAACATATGGACCTTTTTCTATTTGGGCTCCATATGGACCTGCTTGTGTACATGCATGTACTTGTGGGTATTTATGGTGTATATTGTATTTCTTGATTCAGCTGAACTATTTATGCTATTTATGAAGGCCTGTGAACGTGGGGACTGATTGCCCCCTCCAATAGACAGGAATCCAACTAACAAGAGTAAAGGAAAAGGCTCAATCTTACGTACATACATATGCTCTTAATTTATTTAATATATAAATATGATCTTTGTAAATATAGATAGACAAAGGGATGAAGGACAATCGAGATAAATGTCGATACCTAGCCCATTCCATCTAGAGGGGGGGGGAAGAAAGATGTTGCATGAAAAAACATAATGCATGGTAAATTCTACAAAGAAATAAACCTCGGCTGGGATCCCATGGTGTATCCTTAGGGGTACTTAAGGATGATTTTTTATATCACAACAATTGCAAAAAGACAAGATAGTTATGGAAAACATGGAAAGATTTGAGTGGGCTGCAAACAGGGAAATGCCATGTCAGTATGGGTAGACAGCGTAGAAGGAGTGGAGATGTAGAAGATGGCTTTTGTTTGAAAAGCAAAAAAGAGGAGGTGCATGAACACATTTAGATGTCTTTCCCCAATAAAGCCACAGTAAGAAAATTGGTATTATGCAGCAAATGCATTGCACAAGCCATCATTCTTCACCAAGTTCAACAACTTGAATCCAAGCAGATTGAAAAACCGTCTTCTACAAATAAAAAATCCAGTCAGTTAACTTGGCAATAAGCCCGTACCTCTTCGCGAGCATCTGCAACCACGTTTGACGAACTGCTGCTACAGCCACTTTGACTATCTTTTGTTTTTAAAGTCAAAGATAACATAACAATTTCTTGAAATAACATGCACTTTGCATAAATAAGTGTCTTTCATGCTCACATTGTCAAAACAAACAGTTAATTGACTGTTCAACAGCTAAAAGCATACAATTGGACCAATTTATCCAGATATATTTAAACACATTTAATTAGCATATGATAAATAAGCTCTCTGGACAAAGCTTTCTCGAATCTTACCTATCCTTGCAAGCTTCTTCAAGCTTCACATGCTTTTAAACAACCAACTCGACCTTACATGGTTACACAGGAAAGGAGAGGACAACGCAGTTCACAGCCATCGCCTACAGTCCAACGCCATGGCAAACCAGGAAGGGTTGTTTTTCGAAACCTTCTCAAGAAGAAGAATCGCTTGCGTAGAGATTAAAATGGGATTCGAGTCGGCCGCCCACTGTCAATTGGCTCTATGGCTTCTGCCGCAGCCAATCTTTCATCACCCCCACATGCCGGGAGAATCATTAATTTTTCGCAAGACGAGCTCACTTCTCTTCAACACGAGATTGACATTGAGGTCCAGATCACACTGCCACTTCTGATGGTGTACCCCGGGTCCTTGTGCTTGTTCCTCATCCATCGATTATTGACGACCATATTATGCTTCAAAGGCCTGACGGCTCTCATTTCCGCCAGAGGATGGAGATTGCAGGCAGACCTGACCAATGTCAGATTTGTCGTCAACAACACGGCCACATTGCTAGAGATTGTCCCAGATTGAGGGGCCATGCTAGGAGGCGGCATGGTCCTGCCCATCAGATGCCTTCTGCAGTTGCCCAGACTCCAGTTGCCCCTATTCCACAACAGACCACACAGCACTGGGTTGTGGTTAGAGATGGCAGGCGCCCTCGGACCCCCATACTTGCCCCTTCACCCGCACCCCTACTGGAGCACCCCAACCCTTATGCAGCTCTTGCCTCACAGGATGTTGATCCTTCTTTGGAGAATGAGGCTCTACAGGCACAGGATTTGGATCCCTCACAGGAGGATGTTGCATTACAATTACAGGATGATTGCACCCTTGAGGATGATGTTGCGCAGTCGCACTATCATGGTACCTATCCAGATTTGAGGACCAGCCCTGGCTTTTTCCCAAAGTGGGAGCAAGAGGTACGGTTTTCATTGTCTGATTTTCCCTCCCTTACCTATGCAAAACCTCCGTCTCTAAAGGGGGTCCTTCATTGATCACGAGATCTGGTCGTTTCTATTCTGAGTCCTTATGAGGATTGTCTCGTGGAACATTCAGAACCTTGGGGGCTTTTTTCTGCATCGGCGGAAACAATTTGTAAAAACTCAGCTTCATTGTGCAATCACAGGTGGACCTATGGATGTATTGCTCTTGCAAGAGCATAAACTGGATGCTAATCAGTGTGGAAGATCAGGCAAGCTTCTCTCGGGACACACCTTTTCGTCACCAGCTATTGGTACCAAAGGTGGTGTCTGTATCTCTATTTCATCTTTGGTCTTGCCTTGCATCATTGGACATGGTGTCGTTTTGCCTACGAGAGCGCAATGGATCCTTCTTATGCAGAGTACTACACGCATTGGTATTCTCAACCTCTATGCTCCTAACCATAGAGGTGAGAGGATTGTCTTTTGGAAATCTCTCACTACGTTGATGCCTCTTGCCGACCATTGGATTATTGGTGGGGATTTTAACATGCTTGAGATGCCAATGGATAAAAGACGTGGACATGAGGGCTTGGTGCATCCTCCTGAAAGAACGTCTTGGGAGAGGTTTATACTCTCCATTCATGGCAAAGATTGTTGGCATGAGGATGACATTTCGAAGAGACAATCCACTCTTCTTTATTCATGGTCTAACAGGAGAAGGGATGCAGGATGTATTTATGCACGGTTAGATAGATTTTATGTGGATGATTGGGTGCTCAACATAGGGGGGCATACTTTTATTGTTGCAGGCACCTCTAAATCGGATCACTGCCCAGTGGTTTTATGCATTAGAGATTCAAGTCGCCATGGATCAGCACCCCATGTATGCATCCCTGATCATTTGTTTTCAGATGCATAGCTATCACATAGTATGTTTGATATTTGGAGATCTCATGATTTCTCGCGGGCCTCGCAAAGCATGGCCTCAGTTCTCTGTGACATTAGTGACTTTAATCACACATGTGCCCTTTCTGAGAGGAAAGAGGCCTTGGATTTAGAAAGGGCTATTAGACGTAGATTGGCTGCCTTACAAAAAGAGCACAAGAAACATCCTCATGCTCAATGGGTTGCAAATTCTTTATGTATTGTTAGGGCAGAACTTCATCACTCTCTCAGCAACGTGCAGAGTAGCATTACCATGCCCAAGAATCCTTTTGGACCCAAATGGGTGGCAGATGCAACAAACATTTCTTTGCTGCTCACAGCCCATCTCATACCAAAGATAGTGTCGGGAAGTTGCAGGATTCACATGGCACTCTTCACTCAGATCCTCTTATGGTTAGACAAATTGCCACTGATTTCAGACAGACTGCCACTGATTTCTATCACCAGCCTCTTAGTGCTGAGCGACACCCTCATTTGAGACATAGGGCACAAAGGAAGGTTTGGAATGCATTGCCACATTTGATCACTGAGGAGATCTGTGCCGTTCTAGATGCCCCTTTTTCTATGTAGGAGTTCAGTCATGCTCTTCATGCCTTACCTCATGGTAAGTGTCCAGGGGAGGATGGCCTCTCCCCTATTTTTTTCATTACTTTTTGGGATGAGATTGGGGCTGACATCACATCGGCTCTCCATGAGATGTGGGACACAGGTTCTATGCCTTCTTCTCTCACTAAGGGGCTTGTCTATCTTATCCCTAAGAGTGGGGATAACACATTGATTGGCCAAAAATGGAGACCTATCACATTACTTGGGACAGCATATAAGATTCTTGCTAAGGCAGTGAGCATCAGATTGCAGCCAATTTTGCAGGATGTCATTCATGATACTCAGAATGGATTCTTACACGGAAGGAGCATCTTTGATAACATTTTCTCGTTTTGGGAGGCCATGGAACGGGCCAAAGCAAGCAATCAACCCTTAGCCATTCTGCTCTTGGATTTTGAGAGGGCCTATGATAGAATGGATTGGGATTTCCTTGAGGGTACTCTTAGCCATATGGGTTTCTCTCAGAGATGGATCAAGGGAGTTTCATGCATGTATCATGATGCCCACAGTAGTGTGCTCGCTTCCAGTGATAAAGGAGAACGGTTTCAAATTTCTCACTCGGTATGGTAGGGTTGCCCTTTAGCCCCATTATTATATATCATAGTTGCAGAGGCCATGAGCATCTTCCTCTGGTCCACTGCTGGTATTTCTGGATTGAGGTTGCCTCTTCGTAGTCAAGAGGAGCTGGTTGAGTCTGAGTTAGCTGATGACACAACCATGTTCTTGGAGGCCTCACACATATGCTTATGTTCCTTCGGGGTAGCACTGGAAGAGTTTTGTTTGGCAGTAGGGACACTCATTAATTGGCACAAATCTGTTGGTTTTTGGATTAGTGACTCACCAAGAGTTGCTTGGGGTGCAAAGCTTAGTTTTACTTGGATCAGTAGAGGATGCACTCCTAGATATTTGGGATGCCACGTTGGAGTTGATATTTCTCCTGCATAGCAGTTTGCTCTGGTACTTATGAGTATCCGCAAGAAGCTTCTTCATTGGAGCTCCAGGAGATTAGATTTAGCCTCCAGAGCTTTGGTGGCTAATCAGGTATTGCTTGCCTCGGCTTGGTTTATTGCCTCTTGTTGGTGCTTCTCTCATGCATGCATTGGTCAATTGCGGAGATTGATCCACAATTTTCTTTGGTCGGGTTTGGATGGCACCACAGACACTCATGCCAGGGTAGCTTGGCTCAGTTATTCAATCCAAACGAGAGGAGAAGTTGAATATTATTGATCCGGATGTTCAATGCAGGGCGTTGCTCTGCAAACTTGTGGTCAGAGGTTTCCTACTAGGCACTAAGCCTTGGAAGGATTTTTTCTTGTCCCAGATTTTCGGATGTACACCCCGTGTTTGGAGAGATTAGCAGCCCAACACGTGGTTTTTGTTCACAGAGGCTGATATCAGGGCACCATCTTCCCCTCTTATTGCAGCCATTGTCAAAGCATGGAGAAGCATGAGACCATTTTTGCAACAAAGGCTTCCTAGGTCTTTGGATGAGGCTGACCGACAACCTATTATGTGAAACGAGTTCATCAGGGATGAGGCCGGTTGGCCACTTGGTGCATCTTGTTACATGCAGTGGTCAGGATGGGAGAGATGTGCATACACAGTTCTTGCTTGGAAGACCCTTAAGAGTCTTCCGGAGGATCAGAGAACTTCATCCATTTAGCATCTAGGGGCTCTTGCATACGTATTGTTCAGATTGATGCAGCTATTCCGCATGAGTGGCTCTCTGGGACCTTTCATGGAGACTAGGCATACCTCTGCAGGTCATTGCTCTCCCGGGTCATGAGGCTACAGATTGCATCGTTTATTCTATCATGGCTAGAGGGAGATTGAGGAGATGTAGCATGCAGGGGATCATCCCAGATACTAGGCTTAGTCCAATGAGGATTGTTGGTCGTTTGGGGAAGCATTGGTTCACTGCGTGGTGGGAAGTTTTCCTATAAGGGCAGTGGTACAGACTCTACTATTTTCATTCGTAGAGGTATTGCCTAGCATGGTTTGTTGCAGGATGTCCTTCATTCTGATTATACATCCCCCAGATAGAGGATTGACACTAGTTGGGAGATTGTTGCTAGTATTACAACATGGCATATCTAGAGAGCTGGCTATTGAGGGTGTCCAGATCTTTGGGTCTCAATGCATTAGTACTATATGGGGTGATATCATCCATACTCTCACGGCTACTTGGGCTCGTATTCAGGGGTCCTCTCGTTCCGCGCAGGCAAAGTGCGTTATATTTATGTGGAAGTGGGACCGTGGCATTTTCTTTTCCTCTAGTCCCACAAGTCTCTCATGGCATCATGATGCTCCTCAATGGTTGAAATCACCTTACATATTGGGGTGATTCTATTTTGTTCCGGCTTATAGTTGTGATTGTTGTATGCCTTTTTCATACTTAATAGAAGTCTCTTTCTTGAAAAAAAAAATGACCAACAATTAAAAAACTGTAAACAGGCAACAAGGAAACAAAAGAAATCCTCCATACGGCAGCATCTGCAAGTGTCAGTCCCCAAAGCAGCAGAGATGAGCTGTAGGTCAAAAAAAGGGCATTCCCATGCACTCAGATTTAGCCCGGGAAAAACCAAAACAGCAAGTAGCCTGTTGTTGTGCATCTGTAGCATTAACACACAGAGGGTGCAGCCAAATCTCCTGCAGATCTGCATTTTCTTCATTGTGTAAATTCAATCATGCAATATACAATACATTAGGTCGATTCAGCCTCGTCTGTTATGTATTTGCAATCAAGTAATCAAGTCATGTGATTAGCGTTAAGTAGCATCTTGATCTGCATTTACTTAGCATTAATCTAGTCACACTTCTGCAACGCATGAAATACGGGCTGCACATGCACCAAAAAACTGCCTATCTCTCCTCTCCATAGCCCTACAACTACCCTGAAGCACTCTGCAGTTGTAGAGAGTGTAGAGGAAGAGCACTCAGCAGATAAAACTCCGCAAGAGGGGTTGATGAGCCCTCAAAGGCTCAATGGTCTCACCACAATAAGCCTGCCAAATCTGCAATGCTACAAAGCTACTAATTAGCTCCCAGGAAGGGGTTGCTGAGCCCTTGATATTATTAGGGCAATGGGCCCGCCAGATCTGCTCTGCTACTAAGCTGCTAATCAGTTTCAAGGGATCATTGGCATTGATCAAACATCATGATGGCCATCTACATCTATTAGTCATCTAGTGCTGTCCTCCTTATAAAAAAAAGTAGGGCCGACCTTCAACATTAGCACGGGACAGCTCCGTGATAGTCCGATTCTTCCTCTCTGCAACTCCATTCAATGATGGAAAGTATGATGCAGTTAGCTGTCTCCGAAGATCACCTCCGCACCCTGAGCTGTAGGGGCACTCACCGACAAAAGGTTAAATGCTAAATCCGAAATGTAAAGAACATCAGAGAAGAACCTCTTGTCATCGGAGGAGCGGAAGTTGGGAATGGTGCCACGTCCATGAACTAGCACGGAAGAAGAATCACCCAAGGTGATAGTGCATGTCCTCGCAGTAAAGTCCTCGAACCAATCCCAATGAGGTGTCATGTGAGCAATAGCACTACTATCCACAATCCAAGACCGGGCTTGGGAAGCCACAAACCCCAGTGCACCAAAAGTACCAGCTAATAGGAGAATACATTCATCCTTCTTGGTCTGGAACACCACTGTAGAGGTAGAGTCCTTTCCTTCTTCATCGCGCTTCTTCTTGTAACATTGGGGCTGTTTATGACCCTTCTTGCCACAATAGTGACACTCTATGTCCTTGTTTTTAGAGAATTGTCTTTGTCTTTGTCTTTGTCTTTGTCATTGTCATTTTCCTTGGGGCTCTTGTCAGATCCCCCTTTCCCTTTCTTTTGTTGATTTCAACTCTTCCCTTTATGCTGAGCAGCCAAAGCTCCATTAGAACCACCAGAGGTGCCAGTCCGCTCCTCAAAGCAAGACTCAATCTGCATAATGGAGGGAAGCACTTCCTCCCAAGTAACTGGAATAGCCTGAGGAGAAGAAATAAGAGACTGAAAATAAGCATCAAACTTCTCTGGAAGCTTGGAGAGAAGCCGGCTAGCCATATCCTGAGTAGAGATATTCTTGCCACATATAGCAAGCTCATGTTAGCAGTCATCTCCTGTCTGTATATTTACACCAGGGCCTCTGTTGTGGATGTGCCCGCCCGATTTAGGTGTTTTCCCATTTTTCCCCACTTTCCATATTTTTTCCCTATTTTTTCCTGATGTGCGGAGGGCTGTGGGCTGCCCGCTTGTCTCTATGTGCTATCCAACTTGTCTGTAGGTGCTGGCCGACTCTGTTGATGCTGGCCGGCAGGTCTTTCTGCAGCCGACTGTTGTGCTACTGGTCGAGTACACTCAGGGGGCTGTCGCCTGCTTTTATGCAGGCTGACTGGCTACCCTGGGACCATATAAAATGGCCCTTGCCCCCCACACAGTATACATTGTATTCCGGGATTTTCTTGTGTATATAGCAAAGTTATACGCTTCTCTCTCTCTCTCTCTCTCTCTCTCTCTCTCTCTCTCTCTCTCTCAGTTCTGCGTTGTTCTGTTGTGCACTTGCTCTTGGTGTTTTCAGATCTTGTCTTCATCTCGCTGATTGGAGGACTGTTTTGGGCCGTACGGGAAGAGGAGAAGCAAGTAAAAGGCGGGCCGTGTTGCTGGACAGCCACTTGCAGGTTTAGTTCTTCATTTTTTCCCACCCAGCCTCCCTTTTCAGTTACACCCCCGCAATGAGATGGTTGAGAAGCACGTGAAGATCCCAACACTCCCCACGTTCCCGGTGGACCGTCAGTTGGACGGGAACAACTACAATATATGGAAGGTAATGATGGAATTTGTTTTGGAGTCTTATGACTTGGCTGATTTCATTGTTGTTGGGGTTCCACGGCCGGAGTTAGAGGAAGGGGAGTTACCCTCTATTTGGAAGGAACGGGAGACACAGGCACAGTTACGGGATCATGTCAATGCCAAAGTCCGTTCTTTCATCTTTCTCAATTGCACACCACAGGTAATCAATCATATAAAGCATATGACGCTGGCCAGAGGTATCTGGCAGCATTTGGCTTCTCTCTACAACAGGATGTCACCCATGAAGAGAATCTCCTTGGAAGTTCAGATGCGGGTGATGAATCCTGCAAAGTCGTCGACGATGTAGGAGCACATCAACAAGTTGCAGGCTCTTCAGCAAGAAGTTCTCCAGGCAGGGAAAGAGATCTCGTCAGAGGATATGGCCATAGCGTTGCTGTCACATTTGCCCTCTCAGTACTCAGCCTTTTACTCTTCGTTGGTTACCAGTGGTAGGCTCAGCACCATCACATGGGAGAAGCTTGTGCCCATGGTCTTAGACCAGGAAGAGCGATTCACGAACCCTCCACAGGGCGGAGGTTCTGAGACCTTAACTAGCCAACGGTCGAAAGGCCGTAATAACAACAAGGGCAAAGGGAAGGCTTCATCGGAGAAGTCTTCTGAGAAGAAGCCCGACTCAGACCAAGAGAAACTGAAGGCCGAGAGGACCTGTAATGATTGTGGCGAGAAAGGCCACTATTGGAGGAAGTGTCCTAAGCGGACTAGGAAGAGTGCTGATTCTTCAGCTTCAGCTACAAAGGCTCCAGCCTTTGTGCACTTAGAGATGATGGACACGGATGCTTCATCTTCTTCGAGCGAGGAGGCAGTGGGCTTCACCGCAAAGGATACTCGGGAATGGATTCTTGACAGTGGTGCTTCTAGGCATATGACTCCTTCCCGTGACTTCTTTCTAGATCTGAAACGGCAATCAGGTCGCATTTTTATTGGTAACAATTCCACCATACCGATACACATTGAGGGCCAAATGGAGATCATTCCTGATGGCAGAGGGGGGAAGCATTCCTCTCGTGTTCTTTACTCCCAGCACTTGGTTTTCATCTGTTGTCAGTGCATGAGGTGTGCAAGACTGGCTTCCGGGTGGAGTTTGAGGAGCATTCTGTTGCTCTACGGGACCGTGTGACTGGCCAGGTTGTTTGGGAAGGCGGCGTGGAGAATGGTATATACAAACTCTCCGCACTCTCCTCTTTGACAGGTTCTCAGGACAGGTTCTCAAGTTGGTGACTTGTGGTACTTTCGGTTTGGCCACTTGAATGTGGATGCGCTGAGGCGAGCTTTCCGGTACCAGATGGTGGTTGGCTTGCCAGATGTTGGCAGCAGGCAAGGACGCTGCAGTTCTTGCATTCGTGGTAAGCAGCACAGGGAATCTTTTCCGAAGCAGGTTTCCAGGCGGGCTTCGAAACCTTTGGAGTTGGTACACACTGACTTGTGTGGACCTATGCAGACAGCATCCTTGGGAGGTTCTTTGTACTTTATGCTGCTTATTGATGATTGTTCCAGATTCACATGGGTTTATTTCCTTTCACAGAAGGACCAAGTTTTTGCTTTGTTCAAGGAGTGGCATGTAATGGTGGAGAAAGAGTCTAGCTTGCAAGTGAAGACTCTTCGGGCTGACAAAGGAAATGAATTTTCTTCCAATGCTTTTGTGCGGAACATGGCATCAAGAGGGAGCTGCCCAATACAGGTTCGCTGTCAGAGAATGGAGTAGTTGAACGAAAGAACAGGACTATGGTGGAGATGGCGAGGACAATGCTGGAGAGCATCGTGATCTTCCTCGTCCACTTTGGGGAGAGGTTGTGGCTATGGCTGTCCATATCCTCAACCGGTCTCCGACGACTTCAGTACTGAACATGACTCCCTTTGAGGCATATTTTGGCAAGAAACCTGATGTCTCCCATTTTTGTGTGTTTGGGAGCGATGCATATGTTCACATTCTGAAGAAGCAAAGGGGGAAGCTCGACTCAAAGTCCCAAAAGCTTGTCTTTGTGGGATATAACTCTCTTTCCAAGGGATACAAGTTATGTGATCCAGAGAGGAACGAGGTTGTTGTCAGCAGGGATGTGGTTTTTGATGAGCATGTTCCGGTTTCCACTGTTGATGAGCCGCCACTTCTTGGAGACCTAGAGAATTCTGATGATGATTCCCAGTCGATTGTTCCAACTGGACAACCTCAGTCAGTTCAGGAGGTTGAGCCCGCAGCTGGAGATGAGCCCCCGCAGCAGCAGCAGGAGGCTCCACGTTCTGTTCGAGTACCCAGGTGGTTGGTGGACACCCTTTGGTAGTCGGTGTCACGGAGCTTCCCTCCGAATGGACCACAAAGGACGAACCTCAAAGATCGCACAGAGTCCGTGATAAAAGTCATTCAGCAAAGCTTTTACAGGTAAACTATGCTTTGATGTCTCGTATCATGCGAGACAAAGAGCCCACTTTCGTCAAGGAAGCCCTTGCACAGGATACTTGGAGGAAAGCCATGCAAGTGGAGCTGGATGCCATTGAGAAGAATAACACTTGGGAGTTGGTACACCAAGGCCGTCGAAACGGTCAGTCATTGGTGTCAAGTGGGTCTTTAAGACCAAGTATACGTCAGATGGGTTGGTGGACAAACACAAAGCCAAACTTGTGGCTAAGGGTTATGCTCAGCGGCCTGGGATCAACTATGAGGATACCTTTGCACCGACAGCAAGGATGACCACGATTCGGACCATTCTTGCCCTTGCTTCTTCTCAGCAGTGGCCCGTATATCAAATGGATGTTAAATTTGCGTTTCTTAATGGTGACCTACAGGAGGAGGTGTCCGTTGAGCAGCCTCCAGGCTTTGAGGTTCCAAGATCAAAGGGGATGGTTTACAGGTTACGGAAGGCCTTGTATGGTCTTATACAGGCTCCCAAGGCTTGGAATCAGAAGATTGATTCCTTCTTTCTACGGGCTGGATTTCAAAGATCGGTTGCAGATCCCAACCCATATCTCTTTCGAGAACGCGGCATGGTCACGCTGATCATCCTTTATGTGGATGACCTCATTCTCACCGGCGGTCATATGGAACACATTACAGTGACAAAGGCTGCCTTGTCAAAGGAGTTTGAGATGACCGATTTAGGCTTACTCCATTTCTTCTTGGGATTGGAGATCTGGCAGACCCAGAGGGGGTTCTTTGTCTCTCAGCAGCAGTATGTTCATGAGTTGCTTGAGGCCTTTGGGATGGAAAACTACAAGCTTATCACGTCGCTGATGGACCCGAACACGAAGCTTACAGCGAATGATCCTTGTGAGCCAGTTGATGCCTCTCTATACCGGAAGCTGGTTGGTTCATTGATCTGGTTGTTGAACACCAGATTGGACTTGAGCTTTTGTGGGGCTGTTGAGTGTTGAGATTCAAGCTCGATGTCAACGTGTGCCAGCTGTGCTATGTGCTGGCATGTTAGGTAGCAGCATGTGTGAGACATAAATGACCGCGTCCAGCTGGTCATAGAGTGTGGACATTAGCTAGAGTTAGCTGTGTGTGGACACAACACATAGTGCGAGTTGTGTATTATGGATTATGGCTTTATGCATTGTGTGAGAAGGGAGATGGCTTCCCTCAATGGTTAGGGTTTGCAATATACATTAGGTTTTGCTCCTGTGTGTGTCTCCTCTCCCTCTACTTGTTTTTCATCATGGTATTAGAGCCTGGTGCTCTCTATTAGGGTTTATGAGTGAGTGAGAGAAGAGGGAGAAGAAGCTGTGAAGAAAAGCTGTGAAGCTTGCCATTGATGCTGTGAAGCTTGGAGTACATCGATTTCTATTAGATCTGAGAGCTTGGCCTACCGGGTAAGGACTACTAAACACCCTTGAGCGGATTGTAGGTGCAAATTAGGGTTGCCCAAAGCAAAAGAAAATTCTGGTTTTTTGCAAGCTTTCCATTGGAGCTTGGAAGCGGTGATGTATTGTGAAAATAGATGCAATCCGGCAAAGAAACATGTATGTGACAAGGATTAATGTATTGGCAACTCATGTGCAAGCCCTACAATGAATTTGGAGCAAATATGATGCATTTAAGTGATTGAAAATTACTGGTTTTGAAGCTCTCACAAAACAGAGAAAAAGAGTCACTTGGTGGATGAAATTAGAGCAAGTTTTTGCAAAAATCAGTCAATTGATGGGTTGTACACATGCCTTGGAGTGTTAGGCAACTACACATAGTCTCAATTACCACAACAATCATCCCAAATCCCCTCTACAGCAGGCGGCATAGATTCTACAGAGAAAACAGAGCAGTTTTTCATACTTTTTGATAAGTGGAGGCCACATTCCACTTGTGTGGTTAATTAATTCCAAATTTTGCTTAGCAATTGGGTAATACACAAACTCAAGGAGGTTGCTACATGATTGGTTGGAGCAATTATGATCTATGGAGCTGGAAATGAGCTGATTAAACAGGCTGTCTACTGTGATTAGTGAAACAGAGTGTGATTAATCGACTAATTACTCTCTCATCTTAAACAATTGGTCTAATTCCTTTTACATGGAGTTAGTAGACATCATTGCTAAGCTAATGAATGCTTGGTCTCTCAATTTGGACAAGCATTGAAGAAATTAGAGCAATTCTACTACTGGTTTTACTGATTTTTCTGGATTTTCTCAAAACAGAGAAGGGGGTTTGACAAAATTGGTATGTACACACCTTGGTTGGTGTTGATATGCAACATTGAGGTGTCAATGCAAGTTATCCACACTTGATTGAACCACTACATTGCAATTTGAAGCCTTGGAAAGCGTGCCAAAACAGGGTACCTTGGACTACGTATGCCAGTTCATTTTGGATGCAATCAGTTTGATTTTCTATATCAAAAGTGAAGTTTGTTGACTACTTTGGAGTATCTGGAACACTTATTAGAGTGTGGTTGAGTTGAGGAAGGCTCGTTTACAGATTTGGACGTGTGCAGAAGGTGCATTTGCATTGAGCAAATATGTCAGACAATCCAGTACAAATTGTGGGTGAAAAATTGGATAGGAAGAACTTCCAGGCATGGAAGTACAGGATTAAAAGTTTTCTGAAGGGAAAAGGTTTTTGGAATCTTATTACAGGTGCGGAGCCAGAGCCGGAACTACCCCGACAACCTACACAGCAACAGGTTATAGCTCACAAGCAATGGTCAGAAAGAGCATACAAAGTTTTGCATTATCTGTCTATATGTATTTCGGATGCTATACTCATACATATACATGATGCTGAGAATCCCAAGGATGCATGGGATACATTGGTAAAGCTGTTTAATACAGACACTAGTGCTCGCAAGTCTCAGTTGCGATAACAGATTCATAATGTGAAACGGAAAGGAAGGAGCATCCATGATTATGTACAAGAGATAAAGAAATATGCAGATGCATTGGCAACAATAAATGCCCCCATGCCTGATGATGATTTGGTAGACATTACCTTGCGTGGTCTTGGCAAGGAGTATAAGTCTTTTGATACATCCATCTCGGTTCAGAGTACAGGTTTACCAGATTTTGATGAGTTGGTTTCACTCTTGCTTGTTGAGGAAATTAAACTCAGTGACTCCTTTCATGATGCATCTACTAGCCATGATAATAATGACAGGAATCAAACTTTCTATTCACAAAGGGGATCTAGAGGCAGGGAGATTTGCATCACATGGCCGTGGTAATGGTCGTGGATGGCAGGACAGGTCACCACAACAAAATTTTCAGCCTACATACGGTGCTAGAGGTGGTCGTGGATATACACCTCAGAGAGGCAGAGGTAATCCTCGTGGTAGAGGACGTTGGCAAGGCCAACAAACATCTATGCAAAATGTGGAATGCCATTACTGTGGGAAATTTGGTCACATGGCACGTGATTGTTTCCGCAAACAAAATGATTTGAGAGAGGGTAGAGCACAACATGGTGGACATTATGCACAACATGGTGGAAATTATGCATCAAGCAGTAATGATGGCAGCGCAAATCACTTGTTTGCCATGAAACATGTTGTGGGATCTATGATGACAAATGCTGAAAGTGATGACACTTGGTATATGGACTCTGGAGCATCAAACCATATGACTTGTCATGGTGAATGGTTTGAGCATATGAAGCCTATGGATGTGAAAGGCTATGTGGAAACAGGAGATGATACCCAACATGCTATCACACATGTTGGAAGTGTACCATTGGTTATGCACAATGGTGAAACAAAGTCTATGGCAGATGTCTTGTATGTGCCTTCTATTACAAAAAGTTTGGCCTCAGTTGGTCAAATGGTGGAACAAGGTTTACAGGTTCGTTTCAACGAACATGGTTGCTTCATTGAGGATTTCAAAAATGAATGTAGAGTCATTGCCAAAGGCAAGAAAGAAGGCAGGTTATTTAAGCTGGATGCTTGGATTCCTGAGTTGAAATCAGCCATGTTCTCTAAAAGCCGAAATGTGGTACAGGACATTGACATGTGGCATAAAAGGATTGGACATGTGAATATACAAAGGTTAAAGAACATGCAGGCAAGAGGCATAAAAGGATTGGACATGTGAATATACAAAGGTTAAAGAACATGCAGGCAAGAGGCATTGTTAGTGGGCTGCCTAGATTCAAGTATGATGGGAATATGCATGTTTGTGATGCCTATCAGTTTGGAAAGCAGGCGAGGTTGCCGTTTCCTAGAGAAGGCAACATGAGTAGCAGGCCACTTGAAATAGTTCATAGCGATGTATGGGGTCCTGCACAAAACCCATCCATTAAAGGCAGCTTATATTATGTGACATTCATTGATGATTTCAGCAGAATGACTTGGATTTACTTTCTCAGAGAGAAAAGTGAAGTGTTGGGAAAGTTTATGGACTTCAAAGCTTTTGCAGAGAAGCAATATGGCTCTTGGATAAAATGTTTGAGGACAGATGGAGGTGGTGAATACACCTCAAATGCTTTTGAGCATTTCTTGAGAAAGCATGGCATAAGAAGGCAGTTAACTTGCAGGTATACACCTCAGCAAAATGGTGTTGCTGAGAGGAAGAATAGAGTCATTTGTGAAGTGGCCAGGGCAATGCTCAATGAAAAGAGCATGACAAACTATTATTGGGCAGAAGCATGTGCCACCGCAATGTATATACTTAATAAGACACCCACAACACCCATACATGGAAGTACGCCAGAGATGCGGCTTACACGTTTTAGGCCAGACATTGGACACCTCAAAGTGTTTGGTTGCATAGCTTATGTACATGTGCCTGACGAGAGAAGGAGGAAGTTGGATCCTAAGGCAGAAAAGTGTGTGTTTGTTGGATATGCACAAGATCGCAAGGCATATAAATGTTACAATCCACAAACTAGGCAAGTGGTTATCTCACGAGATGTGGTGTTTGATGAACTTGCTAGTTGGTACAAAGCAAAGAATGAATGTAAGGACTTTCAACTTTGACGACTGTGATCTGCGCCTGCGAGCTCCGCCTCTCCCCCTCCCGCTGCTTCTCGCCGTCGCGCCCCCCCTCTCCCCCCCGCCTGTCCCCCGCCTTCTCCTCCGTCTTCTCCCCCGCCTCCTTCCTCGCTCCCTTCCTCGCCATCTCTCCCCCGCCTTCTGCCTCGCATACTCCCCCGCCATCGCTCCCCGCCTTCTTCCTCGCATCCTCCCCCGCCTCCTTCCTCGCATTCTCCCCCGCCTTCTTCCTCGCATCCTCCCCCGCCTTCTTTCCCCCCCCGCCTTCTCCTCCTCCGCCTCCTTCCACGTTTCCTCCCCCGCCATCCCCCCCCCCGCCTTCTTCCTCGCTTCCTTCCCCCGCCATCTCTTCCCCCGCCTCTCTACCCCCCACGCCTCCTTCCTCGCTTCCTTCCCCCGCCATCTCTTCCCCCGCCTCTCTACCCCCACGCCTCCTTCTCCTCCGCCTCGCTTCTCTCCCCCGCCATCTCTATCCCCTCCGCCTTCTCCGCCGCTGCGCGGCTCTTCCCTCCCGCCTTCTCCCTCTCCTCCACTTCCGTCTCGCCCCTCCCCCCACCGCTAGCTCCCCCGTCCCCCCCCCCCCCCCGCCCCGCCCCCGCTATCCTGTAACCCTCCGCCTCTCCTTTTCCTCGCAGGGCTGTGTCCCTCCCGTTGGTGACCCCGGTTTCTGGCCTTTTCCCTCTGGAGGACTCCATGGAAGCCGCTCCAACTACCCCTGCCGATTCCGGTCTCCGTCTGGAGTTCACAGCTGAAGATCATCAGTTGTTTGTTTCCACAGTATCCGCTCTTGAGGCCTCCTCCTTGGTCTGCAAGATAGTGGGTAGCCGTCCGATGCGGAGAGAGCTTCGCGACCTTCTGCAAGGCAGCCTTGTTGGCGTGCCTGCCAAGATCGTCAGCGTAGATTTTTTGGGACGTGGCTACTACCAGGTGGATTTCGAGTCCCCCCAGGCAGCTCAGATGGTGCTGGCTCGGAGCCCCATTGCCCTCCGCTCATCCCGGGCGTTCCTGGCGCGATGGACTCACGGTTTCGACCCCGCTTCTGACCCGCTAGCAGGCGCGACAGGTTTCCCCGTCACTATCTGCTTTCCTGGACTCCGTAGGGAGTACTTGCCCCTCTTGTCATCCATTGGCAAGGCGTTCGGGCAGGTGGTGGAGACGCCTCAGACAGCGGCTTCAGTGATAGCTCGGGCAGCAGGACTCCCGACCATTCGTGTTGTGGTTTCGTCACCGGAGTCCCTCCCGAAGACGATCCTCCTCCCTTGTCTTTCTGGAGGACATCTGATACAGCGCGTGGAGTATTCGGGCCTCCCCGGCCAGTGCTACACCTGTCGGGAGATGGGCCATCTCGCACGCGCCTGTCCCCGCAAGGGGGTTCACCCTTCACGCTATGCCGCCTCTGGACCCCCTGCAGGAGACCCGAGGGGTGGCCATCCACCTCAGAGACCGGACATCCCTGGCTCGCCTCAGCAGGCGCCATCATCTGACGAGCAGGCCCCGGCGGAGGATGCCGCGCAGACCCAGGAGGCTGGCGGATGGCAGGAGGTTCGCCGGCGGAAACGCCCGGCCCGCAGGGACCGTCGCAGACGCCAGCAGGCAGCACAGGCTGGCGGACAGGCGACTCCGGCTGGCGTCCAGGCACCTACCCGCACTTATGCTCCAGTCAGGGATAGGCGGCCAGCAGGTCCCACCCCGATGGACGAGGATTCAGACTCAGTGCCCGTTGAGGCCGTCGGTGGAGCCTCCCACGTGGAGACCCCGCTCCCGCCTCCCCCCGCGGGGGGTCCCGCCCCCTCCATGGAGCAGATTCCTGAGGATCCCGGGCCGCACTCTGCGACTCCCGGCTCCTCTTCCCCTCACCCGGAGAGCACTCCTTCCACCCCCCCTCTCCCCCCCCAGCCCCCCCCTCCCGCCTCCCCCGGCGGCCCCCCCTGACACCTATCCTCTAGCAGATGCCTCTCCATCCTCTCCTCGCTCTCCCCCCTCCTCTCCGCGAGCCCCCATCCCTCCCTCGGCCTCTCCAGGATACTTCGCCAGACCACCCACTGCCCCGGAGCAGCGCAGCTGGGTAGGCCAGAGTTCTGTCCAGCGGCTGTTCCACCGCCACTCCGGGCCGGTGGAGGTGGCGATCCTAGCTTCGCCCGCCACAGAGTTCTCTCCAGCCTCCCCTGGGGGGCCCCCGCAAGTGATGGGGCTCCCAGTGGATTACGGGTTTTTCAGGTGCCTCCAGCTGGATGCTGGCCCGTTCGAGACACTAGTCGCGCCCTTGCGAGTTTGCGTGGTTTGCCATCCCTCTCGTTCTCCTTCAGTGGTGAGCAGCATGGTGGCCTTCTCCTTTCCTCTCAGTGTTGCCCCAGACACAGCATGGGATTGCAACTCTGTAGAGGAAGTTTTGCGTGATCAGATACTGGAGTTTTCTCACCACTTCAGTGACTTGGGGCTCACGGACCTATTGCAGACCCGATTACACTCAGCCCGCATGAGCTTGTTTGGTATAGGAGATTGGCGGGCGGACCCGGTCCACACCTCAGTTGAGGCGGTGCTACTGATTCTCCTCCATGCCGCCCCGAGGGTGCAACCTACCTTTAGATACATATAGGCAGAGGATTGGTCTCACGCCTATGCCCTGGACAGGGCGAAGGCGGAGTGGGGCTGGACACAGAGACAGGTCACCCTCTTTTTGGAGAGACTCCGCACCCGGACAGACAGTGACTATTCTCCCTCCAAGCCGGCGCCCAAGACTCACAGAGTGGAGGGCAGATCATCCGGGCCGGCTGAGAGGGGTGAGCCAGTGGCGGCTGATTCACTTGCCATAGCTCATCCATGAGGATCCTCTCATGGAACATCCAGGGTCTCGGTGGACATCGCTGCTACATTGGTCGGGGCAGACTTCGCCAGGAGATCCAGAGGGCTCTCGTTGGAGGACCCATAGATATCCTCTTCATCCAGGAGCACCACCTTTCTGCCGGGCGTACCCGCACCTGTGGGAAGATCTTGCCAGGCAGGAGTCACACTTTTTGGTCACCGGCATATGGCTCCCAGGGGAACCAGGGTGGAGTATGCATCTCAGTCAGCGAGCAGCTTCTATCCGAGGTTGTGGACTCTGGCACTCTGGTCCAGGGTCGTGCGCAGTGGATCATCCTTCAGGTTGGGGAAGACCGCATTGGCTTCCTCAACTTCTACGCCCCTAATGGGGCCACCGGGAGAGCCGAGTTCTGGAGCACCATTAGGCAGTCCCTCCCCTTGGCAGACCACTGGTGCCTAGGGGGGGATTGCAACATGCTGGAGGATGCAGAGGACAGGATGGGGGGCAGCCAGGAGACCATTCATGGGCCGGAGCTCGCTGCCTGGGAGGAACTAGTGCTGCAGGTGAGAGGCCAGGATCCGTGGACTCTCCCGGAGTTTGGCAGGTTGCAGGGGAGTTTATCTTTCTCGCGCTCGGATAGACGGGCCACAGGAGTTAACCTTTCCCGCATCGACAGGTTTTACATTGATGAGTGGGCTTGTGATAGAGGTGGCACTGTGGGCATACTTGCAGGCTCCTCGTTTTCAGACCACTTTCCAGTGCTTCTCCAGATCGAGGACCCTACGAGAGGAGAGCGAGGCCAAAGCGTCCGGATTCCAGATTGTCTCATAGAGGAGCCCGAGATTGCGACCAGAGTTGAGCAGGTCTAGCAGGAGCTGCAGTTCAGGAGAGGATCGGCAGCCAGCGATCTTGCCAGGGGCTTGCAGGAGATCAGTCGGATGCTCAGGCAGGCTGCCCTGGACCGTCTGGAGGCCTTCAGAGAGCAGGAGAGGAGCCTGCGGAGGAGTCTAGCGTCCCTTCAGAGACTCCAGGAGAGGGATCCTACGAGCCCTTGGATCTCAGAGCAGATGGAGTCAGCTCGCACAGAGATCAGATCCATCAAGGAGAGGAGGGTGGAGTTCCGATTCCATGCTCGGGCTTCTTTTTGGACACAGGCTGGAGACAGAGTGACTCGTGATTTCTTTGAGGCGACAGGGCCTCGCTTCAGACGAGAGGGTCTCAGGCGTCTTCGGCAGGCTGATGGCCAGGTTGTGGTGGATCCCCCCAGGGTTCGGGCGATAGCCACAGATTTTTACAGGGATCTGCTCTCTGCTGAGCCAGCAGATGACAGGGTGAGAGAGGCTCGAGAGGTAGTCTGGAGCTTCACGAGACCGGTTGTGCCCGGCCCATTTGCAGCACTCCCTTCTCTCCCCCTTCTCGGATACGGAACTGGAGGAGGCTCTTCAGGCACTTCCTCGGGGCAAATGCCCAGGAGAGGACGGTCTATCAGTGGCTTTCTTCCAGAGGTACTGGGGTCTCTTACATAGGGGTTTCAGATTAGCATTCCAGGAGATTATGGAGTCGGGAGTCATGCCGGACAGCATGGCAGAGGGGTTGATTCACTTGATCCCCAAAGAGGGAGGAGACAGACTGGAGATTAGACAGTGGAGACCGATCACCTTGCTAGGCACGGCCTACAAGGTCCTAGCTAAGGCAATCAGCAGGCGGCTTCAGCCTCACCTTCCGGACATCATCCACTCCACGCAGACAGGCTTCATCCAGGATAGGAGCATCCTGGATAACATCTTCTCTTTCTGGGAGGCTACGGCTTTGGCTAGATTTCGGCAGGAGGATCTGGCAGTGCTCCTTCTCGACTTCGAGAAGGCATATGATCGGGTGGACTGGGCCTTCTTGGAAGGCACTATGGAGAGGATGGGCTTCCCCCCTCAGTGGATCCGTGGGGTCTCTGCACTCTACACATCGGCTCATAGCCAGGTGCTGATTCAGGGCGTGCGCGGAGAGAGGTTCCAGCTCTCGCGCTCGATGCGGCAGGGGTGCCCCTTGGCGCCCTTTCTTTTTCTTTTTGTGGCGGAGGCCATGAGCACTTTTTTGACGGCACAGGATACAGGTTTGCGGGGCCTCCAGCTCCCCATCCGCACCTCGGAGGAGCTCCTAGACTCGGAGTTTGCGGATGACAGTGCTGTCTATCTTCAGGGAGGAGAGGAGAACCTCCGCCGCTTCGCCTCAACCATGGACAGGTTTTGCAGAGCTTCGGGCGCTTTGATCAACTGGCACAAGTCGTGTGGGTTGTGGGTCAGTTCTATGCCCCCCCCGACTTGGAGGCCAGTTGATGGTTTTCAGTGGCTGCCCCCCGGCACTACAGTGCGTTATTTGGGATGCTATGTGGGCATTGACATATCTCCGGAGCAGCAGATAGCCCCCCTTCTTCTGAGCATTCGGAAGAAGCTTCTGTATTGGAGTACCGCTCGTTTATCTCTGGCTGGCCGAGTAGTTGTGGCCAACCAGGTTCTGCTTGCTACCATGTGGTACATCACTTCTTGCTGGGCCTTCTCTCGGGCGTGCATTGGCCAGGTGCAGAGGCTCATCAGGAACTTTCTTTGGTCCGGTGGCGACGGGCGGCCCGCCAGGGCCAAGGTGGCATGGGCTGTGATCACTCAGCCAAGGGAGAGAGTTGGCCTGGGCATTGTTGATCCTATTTGCCAAAGCCGAGCTTTGCTTGGCAAGTTGGTGGTTCGTGGCCTCCTACCAGGCGCTGAGCCGTGGAAGGAGTTTCTTGTTTCCAGGATGCTCAGCCGCACTCCTTCTCTTAGCGGCCCCTGGACCCCCAGCATCAGGTGGATCTTTACAGAGCAGCGATCCAGAGGAGTGGGCCTTGGCTTCGAGGAGCGTTTTGCAGCTAGCCTTCTGAGGGCCTGGGCGCATCTGAGGCCGTCACTCTTCCAGACTCCCTCGGGCACCGATGAGGAGCGCCTGAGGCAGCCATTGATCTGGAACCCCTTGATTCGACTTCCCAGTGGCCATATGGTTGGATCGCGGTCTCACGTGTCGTGGGGCCCGTTGAGCTCCGGCCCTGCCCAGTCCCTAGACGACTGGATATGTTTTCAGCAGCTGCCTCTAGAGGCAGCTGCCTCTAGAGGCTCAGGAGAGGAGACTCAGTGGGATGAGGGGCAGAGAGTTGATGAGACAGGACATTGAGGCGGCCATCCCCCGGGAGTGGCGGACCCCAGTACAGGCCCCTACACCTCCACAGTGGATGGGCGTCTTTACTCGGCATGAGATCCTTCTAGCGGTCTGCGGCACAGCGGAGAGAGTCGCCCCACTCACTTTCGAGGTGGGAGAGGGTGGCCAGCTTCAGAGGACACGACTAGATTTGGATGAGCTCCAGGGTTGTATTTTTCAGAGGGTGCGGGTGGTCGGCTTTCATCAGAGACAGTGGCATGTAGACCCCTCACCGGCCTCGATAGGGGAGGACTGTTCTTGGAGATTATGGGCTTGGGACAGCAGGCCTCTTATTCGCCTTCAGTGGGATCCAGGTGAGTGGTTTTGGCGAGATCCCTACTCGGCCCCTACCAGCCCAGGCATCCCCTTTTTTCAGTACACAACGAGGCTGGGGCGGCGGATTCAGAGGCACAGGATAGCGAGTACCCCGGCGGCGGCCGAGCATTGGCGGCGACAGGGGCTCTCCCTTGCCTTTCTTAGGGACTTCTGGCAGCGCCTTTGGGCCAGCTTCCGGCCCCGGAAGGTGACGCTTTTTCTCTGGCTCACAGCGCATAGAGGACTGGCTGTGGGGGCCTGGCTAGCTTTTGGCAGACACCCAGCGTCCTGCCCTCGGTGCGGCCATGCACAGGAGTCGCAGCGGCACTGCTTATGGGATTGCCCACAGGCACAGCAGGTCCCTCAGGAGGGGGTCGGGCACAGATGGGAGATGATCAGCAGCATGACGGCTTGGCACATATGGAGAGCCCGATGCAGGGAGGCCATTGACCGCCAGGCGACTCCACCGGCGGAGGTCATACAGGCCCTCTGGGTGGACATCATTCACACCTTGAGAGGACACTGGGGGAAACTTCAGGGCGACTCGGATCGCATGAGAGGTCGCCGCAAGGCTTTCCTCCGCACTTGGCAGCCTGGCCCTTTCCTCATCGCGAGGAGCGAGGATGTCACTTGGCACTATAGGCCTCCAGTTTGGCTTTTCTCACCTCCCACATGTACTACTATGTAGCCCCCCCCCAGAGAGCGGCCAGCCACGGGGGTGGAGCTCAGGTGTTCACTGTGTGTTTTTTATCCCTCCTTGTGAGGTGAGCTTTGTAGCCTTATGGCGTTTTCTCATTAACTAATAGAAGGATCGTTTTCTTTAAAAAATAAAAAATAAAAAGCAAAGAATGAGGGTGTCATTGATTCTCTTGATGCTGATGTGCATGTGAACTTGCCACAAGCAAGTTCTGTTTCTATGTCTGGGCCAGCAGAGTCTGAGAGTAGCACTATACGTCCATGGTCAGGACGCTTGAGGCCTGAGAGTGTGAGCACTGGGAGTAGTGCTGTGGATAAAGGGAAAAAGAAAGTTGAAGGAATTGGAATTACAGGTTATGAGTCGTCAAGTTCAGAGAGTTTGGATGAGGAACTTGGAATACCCGTTTTACGCACACCTGGTGCAAGGCAGGATAGATATGTGCCTCCACATGCTAGAGTGACAGGTGTTCAGAGTGATCCGCATGTATTGCGGGGATCCCAAAGGGTCAGATATTCAGTTGACAGGTTGACATATCGTGATTTTGCTATGCATTACGTATATATGACCTCTTTGGTGAAGCATGTGGAACCTACATGCTATACAGAAGCTATTGGAAAGCATGTATAGGAGAAGGCAATGGATGTTGAGATGGACGCATTGGCTCATAATGAAACATGGGATTTGGTTGCATTACCACAAGACAAAAATGTTATTGGTTGCAAATGGGTCTACAAAGTGAAATGCAAGTCAGATGGTTCCATTGAACGCCATAAAGCAAGATTGGTAGCTAAGGATTATGCACAAACCCAAGGCTTGGACTATGATGAAACATTTAGTCCAGTTGCAAAGATGGGAATAGTGAGAGCAATCATTGCTATGGCTGCAGCAAATGGTTGGGAAATGCATCAAATGGATGTGAAAAATGCATTTCTAAATGGTGATCTACAAGAAGAAGTTTATATGGCACAGCCAGAAGGATATGTACACCCAAGGTATCCCACTCATGTATGCAGATTAAAGAAAGCATTATATGGTTTGAAGCAAGCACCTCGTGCTTGGAGTGATAAGATGAGCCGATATCTTATCTCCCTTGGATTTCAGGTTTCTACAGCAGATTCTTCACTCTATGTGAAGAAAACAGATCATGAAATTGTCTTACTTGTCATCTATGTGGATGACTTGATTGTCACAGGAGATCATGCTACAAATGTTATGCATGTCAAGAAGGCATTGAGTGGGCAGTTTGACATGAAAGACTTGGGTGAATTGAGATATTTTCTTGGAATTGAAGTGATCAAAGACCATGCAGGTACATGGTTAGTGCAACGCCAATATGCATTGGATATGTTGGCAAAATATGGATGACAGGGTGTAAGCCAATGAGTACACCTTTGGAGCAGAATGTGCAGTTGTTGCGGGCTGATTTTGGTGAAGAGTTGGATGATCCATCTATGTATAGAAAGATGGTTGGAAGCCTTATTTACATGACTATCACACGCCCGGATCTCAGTTATGCTGTGGGGCTAGTAAGCCAATTTATGCAGAGCCCCAGAAAACCTCATTTGGATGCAGTGAGACGTATTATGCGATATGTAAAGACCACTGCACATTATGGTCTTCTTTATTAGCATGGTAAAGGCTTGGATATACATGGCTACACAGATGCAGATTGGGCAGGTAGCTCATATGACAGGAGGTCTACTAGTGGTTATGCCTTTACACTTGGAAGTGCCGTGGTGAGTTGGAGTAGCAAAAAGCAACCTACTATTACTTTATCTAGTACAAAGGCTGAATACAGGAGTGCAGCCATTGCTACATGTGAAGGAGTATGGTTAAAGAGTCTCTTGGCTGATTTGGGTGAGCCTATTGATGGCAAGGTTGTCATTCATTGTAACAACATGAGCAGCATACAGTTGGCCAAGAATCCAGTTTTTCATGCGCGGACCAAACACATAGAGGTCCACTATCACTTTGTCAGAGAGAAAGTGCTAGATGGTACAGTGGATTTACAGTATATGAAGACTGAAGAGCAGGTGGCCGACATCTTTACAAAGCCACTTAGCAGGAAGAAGTTTGAGTACTTCCGTACTATGTTGGGAGTACGTGGGATGAGCTTGAGGGGGAGTGTTGAGAGCTTTGATAGCCCAAGCTCATCTACATCTTCATCTATGGCAGTACATCATGAGCTTGAGAGGGGCTGTTGAGATTCAAGCTCGATGTCAGCGTGTGCCAGCTGTGCTATGTGCTGGCATGTTAGATAGCAGCATGTGTGAGACATAAATGACCGCGTCCAGCTGGTCATAGAGTGTGGACATTAGCTAGGGTTAGCTGTGTGTGGACACAACACATAGTGTGAGTTGTGTATTATGGATTATGGCGTTATGCATTGTGTGAGAAGGGAGATGGCTTCCCTCTATGGTTAGGGTTTGCAATATACATTAGGTTTTGCTCCTGTGTGTGTGTCTCCTCTCCCTCTACCTGTTTTTCATCATTGAGCTCATTCATGCAGACGCCGTTGAAGTCTCATTGGGACGCAGGATTGCGGATCTTGCGGTATCTGCAGGGTACGAAGGATCTTGGACTCTTTTACACAGAAGGGGGATTGAAGGATGGAGTCAAACTCCAAGGTTGGAGTGACTCAGATTGGGGAGGAGATCCAGACATGAGGAGATCCACATCAAGATACAGTTTTTCCCTTGGCTCAGGAGCAGTTTCATGGAGCAGTAAGAGGCAGCCAACTATTGCCTTGTCATCAAAGAGGCGGAGTACCGGGCTGCTTGTGGTGCTGCTTGCGAGGTTGTGTGGCTACGGAGGTTGCTTGGCGAGATTGGGTTTCCATAGAAGGAGCCCACAGTCATCCAGTGCGATAACCAGAGCTGTATAGCTATTGCTCGGAACCCGGTCTTCCATGCCCGGACCAAGCACATAGAGATACAATATCACTTTGTTCGTGAGAAGATCTTGGCTAGTGCCATCTTGCTTCTTTATTGTTCGACGGAGGACAATGTGGCAGACCTCTTCACGAAGTTCTCAGGCTATGCTCCCGCAGCACTCCAGCTCACTGGGGTTGGCTCCACATTCACGAGCTGAGAGGGGGTGTTAGCAGTCATCTCCTCTCTGTATATTTACACCAGGGCCTCTGTTGTGTGTGCCCGCCCGATTTGGGTGTTTTCCCATTTTTCCCCACTTTCCATATTTTTTCCTGATGTGTGGAGAGTTGTCGGCTGCCCGCCTATCTCTGTGTGCTATCCGACTTGTCTGTAGGTGCTGGCCGACTCTATTGGTGCTGGCCGACTCTGTTGATGCTAGCCAACAGGTCTTTCTACAGCCGACTATTGTGCTACTAGTCAGGTACACTCAAGGGGCTGTCGGCTGCTTATATGCAGGCCGACTAGCTGCCCTAGGGCCATATAAAATGGCCCCTTGCCCACCACACAGTATACATTGTATTCCGGGATTTTCTTGTGTATATAGCAGAGTTATACGCTTCTCTCTCTCTCTCTCTCTCTCTCTCTCTCTCTCTCATATGTATACCTTGGGGTCACATTTACCAGCTCATCAGGGAGATTCTCTATGGCACAGGCAGCCAGAGACAGAGTGACACGAGGGTACGCAGCACTAGCAATTTTGGAATGCCAGTGTCACCATGCACACTTCCAGGAGCCCCGTACTAAGGGGTGGCTATTTGATACACTAGTTACTCCAGCATTGATGTATGCAGCAACAGTATGGGCACCAGGTTTGGCTACATCCTCATGGACACAGATAGAGCGCCCTCAGATTTTGATGCTCTCACGGATGATCCGCAGCAAACCTTCAGTACCACATGATATCCTTCGAGCGGAGTTTGTTGTACCACCTATGTTAGTAGAGGCCATGTTCCAGACTATATCTTTTATACACAGGATGCGGGAGCTCCCACTAAATCGGGTATCTCGGGCTGCTTTTGAGGCATCCAGACAACTTGCTGAGGAGGGACATACCTGGTCATGGTACTCCCAGGTGGTACAGTGGATATCATCACACAGGATTGATATTGACAGATTACCACCCTTACAGTATGACCTAGCTGCAGACAGATTACCACCCTTACAGTATGACTCTGTCTGTTCCTCTCTCAGACAGAGAGGAACAGACAGAGTCATGAGACATGACATTTGGCAGGGCCACATACAGGAGACTTGGCTATCTCCCAGTCAGCCACTCCCGACGAAGATGCTTTACTACAGAGACCACTTCTTGAGCACCTCCACGCCGATCTATAGGCCTCCTGTAGGGAGCAGTCACATTGGTATCAGAGCCCAGTCGTCTCTCTTCCTCAAGAGGAGACAGAGTTTTGAGATCAGAAGCAAGTATGAACACTTGACTCAATGGACAGCCACGGCAACCCATTGGAAGTGCCGAGTTCGAGGGGCCAATCAAGTGCTTCACGGGATTCGGATGCATTGCATGGAAGGCATAAGCCTCTAGAGAGAGTCTATGACAGTGCATTGATGGGACAGGCATCACGTGGTAAAGAACCCATGCATGAGGAAGAGCCCAATGCATTGAGGAGGACTGAGTTGAAGCACATGAAGAGGCTCTTGCAAGCAAAAGAGCAAGAGCTGAAATTCTTGCATGAAGACCCCCATGTACAAAGTGTCATAGAAGCCAAGAAAGTTGATGCTATGGTGGACATGACTTTTGAATCTATGGCTCAAGAAGCAAGGGAGTTGGCACTCTCTTATCTTATCCGAAAGGGTGACCTAAAAGAGGGAGAGGATGGACAGCTTATGTTCAAGAATCCACTCCGTTTGAAGCATGGAGACCCAACCTCTCAAAGGTTGAGATCATATTTGCATAAAGAAGAAGTATCGATCACTTCTCACCATGCATCCACTCCTCATGGCACAGGAGGATGCATGCTAAAGGCCATATGGATTCCAAGTATGTACATCATGGCGACAGTGGTCGGCATGCATGCCAAAAGACCTTGCCTATTGTGTTGTCTCGTGGCGAGACAAGGCATCTTTCAGCGAGGTCACATGCAGTGGCGCCACAAGAACCAAAGACCCATGTCACTTTGCTTAGTTAAAACACCTAAGATTACCCATGAAGCTCATGCACAGAGAGCTACCCCATTGAACAAGGGCAAGAGAAAGAGGCAAGAACTTGAGCCTCATGCCAAAAAGCTCAAGGAGTTCAAGGCAGGGGACAAGTCGGTGAAGTTTGATGCCTATCATGGGGAATTTGATGCCTCTAAGGTGCTTGCTTTTGTGGCTCAGTTTGATATTGCATTTAGTGAAGAGAACTTCACTGAGAAGTCCAAAATCGTCATGCAAGCATGTTTTTGAAGGGGACAGCTACCCATTGGTGGATCACTGAAAAGACCACCAAAGACCCCATATGCACTTGGAAAGAGTTCAAGGACAAATTTTACGCCCAATTCTTGCCTCCAAATGCAAAGCATACACTCACCCTAAAGTGGGATAGACTTGACCAAAAGGATAATAAGAGTGTGCAGCAGTATGTGAGCAAATTTTGGAAAGTTTTGCTCGAGGTTACTCCTTTCATGCAACTATCCGAGGATGAAAAGAAAAGAAAGTTTCGTTCCGGGTTGCAACCAGCCTATCATTGGGGCATCGAGTTGCACCCGAAACACACTTTACAGCAGCTTATAGCATCTGCTCTTGCTACAGAGCAATTGGTGCTCAAAATCAAGCAAGATCAAGGTGGTTCCAAGGGCAAAGAGAAGGCTGTCCCAAACCTGCAAAAAGGTGGACAGCCACCTAAAAAGAGCTTTCAGATGTCCAGAAGGAAGGTAAAGCTAAAAATACCTCATCCAAGGATAATAGGCCAAAGAAGAACAAATTTGGCTTGACTCCCGAGCAAAGGGAGCAATATGCAAAGAAGGGGAAATGCTTTTCTTGTGGCAGTAAAGAGCATATGTTTAGGCAATGCCCCAACCACAAACAAAAGCATGGGACAAGCAACCCAAGGCAAATGTGCATGCCGTTCCCGATGTGCAAGGAAACACGAAGCATAATGGTAAAGAGAGGATGGTATGCAAAGCATGGGGCCAAATCAAAGATCAACCCGCTTTATTTATGTTTGATGATTGTGCAACAGATAACTTCATCTCTACCCAGATGGCAGCCGCCTTGGGCATTGAGGTTGAGGACATAGAGCCTCAAATCGAAGCAGAAGCTGCCTTTGTTGGTAAAGAGGTGCAGGTTATCCCACTTATTGGAAAGTTGCGCATACATATTCAGGGTTATCTTGATCATGAGCATTTCTTGGTTGCACCTCTTAATGGATGTGATGTATTGCTCGGCAAGCCATGGCATCATAGGCTTGAGCCCCACAAAGAGTACAAGACAAACAGAATTTCCTTTATGCATAAAGGCCGCATGCATGTTATTGATGCTGGCAAGAAAGGGGATTCTATTCCAGTTGTATCTCACATCCAGATTAATAAAGCAATGAAAAAGAGTCTTTCAACGTACTTGGTTTTTGTTCGTGATAACATTGAACCAAGTCATGAAATGTGGATGTTTTGACTCTGGATAGGCTGAATTTACTTCATGCATACAAAGATTGTTTTGCTTATGCATTGCCAAGTGAACTACCTCCTCAAAGGCCCGAGGATCATCGCATAGATCTTGTGCCAGGTAGTTCTCCACCTAACAAACCCGCATATCGTGTGAGTACCGCACAAGAAGAAGAGCAGGTTAATGAGCTTTTGGAGAAAGGTTTGGTTCAGCCAAGTTCTTCACCTTTTTGTTCTCCCGTGCTTCTTGTACAAAAGAAAGATGGGTCATTCCGCATGTGTGTGGATTATAGAGCTCTAAATAAGCTCACCATCAAGAACAGATTTCCAATCCCGCGCATTGATGACATCTTAGATAAGCTTGATGGCTCGGCTTTTCTCTATTGGAAGGTTGGCGATTTCGAGCGTGTGATCTATGGCTAGAAGGTGCCTTGGATTATCCCATAAGTGGGAGCATGGGAAGTTGAAGAGCCATATATAGGCTAAAGTGGCACCTTGTCATAATCATCTCCTCTAGCCGATGTTTTCGGAGGCAGCTCACCGGAAGATGGGAGCCCGTTTTGCAGAAATGCTGCAGTGCCCGTTGGGGGTGTTCGTGGTGCTCAATGGTGATGCGTCTCCTACGTGCGTTAGTCTTCCACTGCACATTCTGACATGGTAACAGAGCCCGGGTGTGTGTGGTCCTGGGCGGCTCAGGCGTGTGTGGTCCTGGGCGACCCCCTCGCGCCTCCATGGCTTGCAGAGCTCAAATCGAGGGAGGGTGTTGGAAGGTTGGCAATTTCGAGCGTGTGATCTATGGCTAGAAGGTGCCTTGGATTATCCCATAAGTGGAAGCATGGGAAGTTGAAGAGCCAATATAGGCTACAGTGGCACCTTGTCATAATCATCTCCTCCGGCCAGTGTTTTGGGAGGCAGCTCACCGGGAGATGGGAGCCCGGTGGAGGGATGCTGCAGTGCCCGTTGTTGGGGGTGTTCGTGGTGCTTGATGGTGATGCGTCTCCTACGTGCGTTAGTCTTCCGCTACGCATTCTGACAGTTTCAGCCATATTGATTTGAAGAGTGGTTATCACCAAATATGAGTGGTACCAGAGGATGTCCACAAAATTGCATTCAGGACAGCTTTTGGATTATATGAGTTTTTCGTGATGCCTTTTGGTCTTACTAATGCCCCAGCCACATTCAATCGTATGATGGATAGGATATTCCGACCCCATCGAAAATTCGCAGGTGTATTCTTTGATGACATCTTGGTTTTCTCCAAGAATGAGCAAGAGCATAGGACACAGTGTTTGAAGAGTTGCGGAAGCATAAACTCTTCATTAATGCCAAGAAAAGTGAGTTCTTTCTTTCAGAGATACACTATTTGGGCCACATTGTATCCAAGGATGGTGTAAGAATGGATCCTAACAAGATTGAAACCATTCGAAATTGGCCAGAGTTGCAAAATGTACATTTTGTTGAAGTGTTATGTGGCAGATCAAAAGACTGCGTGGGAGAAGTATCTTCCACTTGTAGAGTTTGCCTACAACAACACAGTTCATGCCTCCACGGGAAAGGCCCCATTTGAGATTATTTATGGGGGGCAGAGTGGTCTTGCCACCCATCCTTCGTACAAAGGATGAGATTTTTGCAGCTGATAAGTGTGTGTGTGACTTGGATGTAGCCTTTGCTCAAGTGTGGACAGCCATTGCAAGGTCACACGACAAGCATAAGAGGGCTGCTAACAAGCATAGAAGGGACATGCAAGTCAAGGAAGGTGATTGGGTATTGCTGAAATTTGAGAAAGCTAGGCCTCGGAAGAGGCCAGGACGAGAGAGATCATATCTAAAACTTTCTACTCGATATTATGGACCCTTCAAAGTGGTTGACAAGATCAATGAAGTGTCTTTTAGGCTTGCTTTACCCAGCCATTGGAAGATTCACAATGCTTTTCATGTGAGTCTTTTTCGGAAATATGTGGGGTCAGATCCAGAGAAGCCTGTCATAGAAGATCCGCCAAAAATTGATGAGCTTGAGGAGATATTTCAGCTAGAGCAGACTGTATTTCATAAGGAGAGAGTTATCACATGGGAAGCTTTCCAGGAGATACCTTGTGAAATTTAAAAATTATTTGTCAATTGATGCAAAGTGACTACCCTTAGCTTTTGCAAGCATATCTCGAGGCTTTTCAGTTGAGGACAACTCTTTAGAAGCCCGGGGAAATGTCACCATTTGGTCCATCTCCATTTCTAGAGCCACTTCTATGGGACTGTCACTCCATAGAGCGGCTAGATTTGTGCCATGTTCACATGGGGCCAGGCTAGTGTCCCATGTGAAAGGGCCAGTCTTTTGGTGTCACATGGACGGGAGCCAGATTAGTGCCACCCGTGTGTGATCAGTGCTGTGTCACATGGACGGGAACCAGTTTCGTGCCACCCGTGTGACCTGCTTCGTGCTATATGGACAGAAGCGTGTTGGTGCCACCCGTGTATGGCCAGGATGGCGTATTACCTATGGGATTGTCACTCCATAGGAAGACCAGGACATATCTTTATATTTCTGTCATGCTAGTTTTGTGCCCGACAGGAACTTCTTGTACAAGTTTCATGAAAGGGAGATTTCGTCCGTTATATGTGCACATGCATTTATTCCTGCATGCATAAATTTATTTTTGCATGACTTGTTTGCGTGTGTCTGCCTGTTATGCCGTGCCAGTACACTGGACGGGGACGCCCCTAGTGTACCGTGGAGTGCTGTTTGCTGACTTGGAGGCCTCTTGTAGGGAGCGGTCACAAACATACTCTGACACCTGCAACTTGGAATGACCTACATAGCTCGTGCTGGACATGTCCCTGGACTAGGGCTCACAATGGAGTCATGGTGTACGACCGATGTTCGTAAAAGGTACTATTTTTTGTATAGGTGTAGCACTGATGATGAGCCAGTGTGTCACACTACACCTCAATGCATGAGTGCATGTGACAACACGTGTACCTCTCTAGGTTATGGACCTCCCCAGTCCGGGGGAGGATGATGCACCTATATACAGGATGGATGGTATTTTGAGAGAGGTGATGTGCAAGATATCACCACGGGCCCGGTGGTGCGTCCTTTGAGTGTTATTGGCAGAGTAGGGAAGTTCTTTTATATTAATCCCGCCCAAGGATAATCACAAATGCTTGGAGCCTTTGGTTGTATGGCATTTTCTCTATCAAGTACTTGCATTGGGACCCAGTGAGTGGGTGTGGAGGATTGCTACCAGCCCAATGAAAAACATGCATTTCTTCAAGTATACTGTGCGGAACACCACACATCTTGTTCTAGGATACATTCAGAGAGTCCTTACTTTTAGACCTCATTGGGAGGCTTATGATATCACACCGGACATTAAGAGGACTTTTTGGAGGAGGAGGCACTCTTACAAGAGGACACGGATATCCTCCTTTATTAGGCTCTCGCCTTGCCACCAACCAATGGAGACCAGTTGTTAGTGTTAGTCCAGCATGCTCGAGATGTGCAAGAGCTTCAGAGACGGTTTACCATTGCTTATGGGAAAGCAGGGAAGCACAAAGGATTTGGACTGCGATAGCACATCTCCTTGGAAGGATGAGGAAGGATGCTTAAATTTCGTTTGGTGCTATCATTTGACTGACAAAAGCAGGCCCACGGCTCAAGTATGAGGGGAACATCATGGATCTAGTCATTATGATCAGGGAGTTGCTCGGTGGTGCCGTCTTCAGGACATGCCGAAGTCAAGATGCATCCCCTAGCATAGAGGTTGGACAATGCATGGGAGATTATTGCCAATACTGCGGCCTAGCACATTTGGAAGGCTAGATGCTCTAAGGCCATTGAAGGCAATTTGGTTTATGAATCAACGTGCATTTGCAAGATTTGGAGTGATATCATCCACACACTCATGGCCACATGGGCCAGAATCCAGGGATGTTCAAGGGCTGCAGATAGAAAGCACGGCCAATTTATGAGAGAGTAGGATTATGGCATCTTTTTTACTCCCTCTCATAGGGGACCTTGTTGGCAGCACAAGGTACCGGACTGGTTGAGATTTCCACCTTGTTTGGTTTGAAATCTCCCTCTTGTATATTTTTAGTTACTTAATAGAAGTCACTTCTCCGAAGAAGAAAAAAAACCAGATCTGCTGTAGTGGAGCTCCAAGATCCTCCTCTACCACATTTAGGGTGGGAATAAATTGCAAAGCCAATCAAAAATATTATTGGAGGAATATCATTGCGGAGGCCCATGACCCAAAGGAGGATGTCAGCCACACAATTGGGCAGCTTGCTGAGAGAAGAAGAGCCAGGATACAAGGATTCGAGCGAGGCCAATATCCCAACCCTCCTAAGAGATGCATGTAAAGTCCTCATCTATCATTCCGAATCAGGGGCTGTCTAAGCCATGGCTCCTCTGCGCAAAGAGGCTCTGGAAGAGTCAGGCATGCAGTAAGCTGCCAGTCCCCACCCGTGAGGCTAATCAGACGCCATGATGACCATCTGCTGGTAGGACACAGAGACTGCCAATCAGGTGCTGTCCTTATATAGAACGGTAGGGCCCACCTCCATCATTTTGGCATATGTACCCCAAGTGAAAAACTGAGCTGTGGGGTCTTGCAATGCCACTCTTTCGGGTCCAGGCCAAGGGACAGTTCTCCTAAATGCATAAGCACTGAGAAGGGTCCTTTGCTACCTCAACAGGGGAAGGACCAACCTGCCGACTACAATCTTGAAAGCCAACAACCCCAGATCTGCTGCAAGTAGAGCTCTGAAATCCCCTTCAGGTTGGAAATTAGCCCCTTGCAAGGCCAATCGAGAAGACAATTGGAGGAATATCATCGCGAAGGACGTCATCAGATGAAAGCATTAAGAAGACCATTGGAGAATATGTCATAAGGGAAAAGAATCGCCATAAGAATGGGTTCCAACAAGTCAGGGAGTGAATGGCTGTGTCAATGGAGGCAATGGTGTCCAGCCAGCCACACAATTGGGCTGTTTGCTGAAAGAAGAAGAGGTTTGAGTCAGGCAGGCATCCCATCTCTCCCGAGAAATGCATGTGCCAGTCCCCATCCATCATTCCGAATTAGAGGCTGTCATCAACCAAGCTACTCATGGCTTGTGCCACGAACAAGAAAAGGTACAGGGTGAGGGGCAGCCCTGGCAAATGAGAAGTGCTTCCCTCTCATCTCCTAGATGAGCACCTAATATTGAGCTGTTGAGTGGATGCTGCACTCAACCGGCAGAGAAGCCCTTTTGAATCATCATGCCCTCTAGGAAGGCCTACTCTAGACTGTCATAGGCCTTCTCAAAGTCCATACAAGCATTGCCAAATCCTGCCGGTCTCAAAGGTTTGAGCTTTGATTATTAAAGCCATGTAATAAAGCCTTATATTATAAAACTTATAATATAAGCCTATATAGAGTAGGATATGGAATGAGGACTTCAAGAATGTTTCCTTGGTCAAGAGTAACGAGTTCTCCAAATACAGTTTGTGTAGTGGGATAAAGGCATAGCTAGTAGCCACTAAGTGTCGAGAGGAGCATAATATACTGATGGAGGAAATAAATAAGCATATGATACAGCAACAAGATGGATCAAAAGAAAACAAAAATCCCAAGACTTTGGGTGAAGTTAAAGTACACTAATTTTGCTTGGCAATTACAAGTGTCTCTAATTGGAATGATTACTTATGGGCATGGGCATGGTCATTATGGACACTTATCTGTAAATGGTTTGTGGCCCTCAGATCCAAATCTCACAGTTGGCTCCCTTGCATTGTGTTTGCACAACTTGGAGAGGATGGACATGCATGCAATTGGGGACCTAGCTACTAATGGAGTCCAAGAAATCAAAAATATTCCATTACTAAATGCTCTAAACTCAAGAAGTGCCTTGGATTATCATTATGCTTCAGAAGGTAAGGAACATCTCCAGAGAACAAAAGCTTAATCTTGTAATTTTGGACCATTAATTAAACTGAGGTTGTGGATACGGGGATTTCCATACAGATTTTCACATAAATCTTCCAAACTGGAGCGGATTTGAGAGCTCGAGTAGAGAGTTGCGCCAGCGTGATCCAAATATATATCACCTAGAAAAGGGGGATATTTAAGGGTTTTTCTTTAGGAGAAAGAAGCAACAACAACAGAAAAAAAGAGCAACTGATACCTTTCAACCGAGAGAACTCCGTGGCTCGAAGCTCGTCGATGTGGGTGGGGGCATGGGGGTACCCGTATTGCTCCTTGTAAAGCGAGAGGAATTCCTGCTTGCGAGGGTCTGCGTGTTTTGCAGAGCTGGAAGGGGACGCGAAGGGCAAGCGAAGAAGGGCAAACAGTCTGGAGAAGGAGAGAGCGCTGAGAAGCAGTTTTAGGGCTCCGAAGAGCTGGTGCACGCGGGAGCGAGATGAGGCCTCCATTGCGTTCTTCTTCAGCGAATAGACGGAAGTGTCCTTTATATATGTATCCCATGGGGATCACATGACAAGTCAGCTGGAAGGTTTATTGCAATAATATATTTATTCCAAATTGGACACGTCATACCTCATCATGCCTTCAAAGCCCAAATTGGACACGTCATTGAGAAAACCTTGGTTGTAATTTTTCTTAGCCTTCAATTAAAAGATTCATATTTTTCACATTTTAGTTATAAAACCAAATTAACCTATGTACTTTTTCTATTTTTCACATTTTAGTTATAAAACCAAATTAACCTATGTACTTTTTCAATAAAAACCGGTTCAACCTCAAGCTCATCTTTTTTTTTCACCAGTTAGGAAAAAAAAATATTTCTCCTCCTGTGCAGGTGCCTTTTACATGATTCAAACTCCTCGAAAAAGATGTTTTTCCTAACCGATCAAATTAAAGGCAACAATTCAAAATAAACAAGGTTCTCAATAACAGAAAATACGAAAAAAAAAGGATTATAACTAATACTATAAACAAGGTTCTCTCTCTCTCTCTCTCTCTCTCTCTCTCTCTCTCTCTCTCTCTCACACACACACACACACACACGCACACGCACACGCACATTAGTACCAAAATTTTGTTAAAAGTTTAATAGAATATATATCTTACTAGAATAAATATAAATGAAAGTACATTGTATTCATAAAATAAATATAATAATATTAAAAATGCACTATGCTCTTAAAAACAATAGGCAAATGTAGGCTTTCTTGAAAAGAAGGATTTTTCTTGTTAGGTGTGAAAGAGAGAGCCGAGAAAGGGTAAGACATGTGTGGATCCTATTAATGTGTTGTGTGTGTTATATATTGTCAAATATCATGTGCTTTGTTAGGTATGAAAGAGAGAGCTGAGAAAGGGTAAGACATGTGTGGATCCTATTAATGTGTTGTGTGTGTTATATATTGTCAAATATCATGTGCTTTGTTGATGTGTCATATGTCATGAATATTGTAGATATCTATTTAAAGGTGGCATTTGCAAATTTGACCTTTTCCTCTTATGTCATGCCATGATTATCGTTACGTTTTATCTACCATGTCTTATTGTATCATGTACATGCGTCATACCAACCCTTTTTTTTTACAAGCAAAAAACCACATGCAAAGGTGTTGGAACGTGTACTTCCCTTCTATGGATGATGATGTCTTAAGCTATCTTGGAATGTGTACTTCCCTTCTATGGATGATGATGTCTTAAGCTATATGTTGGAAGGTGGTGTTGGAATGCACCCTTCGCTTCTATGGATGATGTCTTAAGCTACTTGTATTATGTAAACATGTATTATGTGTTATGGGTAATATGGTATCATTGAATACATGTCATGTATCAAGTGTGACATAAGATCATGTATCATGTCTTATGGTCTAATAAATAGAATGTCATATCCCTTATGTGATTTGTGTCTCATATCTTAGGAATTATCACAAATGAATGTTGGTGGATAGGTGAAAAGGGTACATAATTCAAAAATGGGAAAGACCTTAAACTTGTGTAGCAAATAAGAATACTTTTCTTGACCTTGAGTAACTTGAGAACTTATATACCAAAAAATAAGTTAAAATATATTTTAAATAATAAATTATTTCAAGGAAGGAAAGTACCTTGTTTTATCAAGATAAGCTTAATCTTAGTATCCATCAAGTATGCCTTAGTGTCAAAAATGACTTATATACAAGTGACTAGTTTTCACATTGGGTCGGCCAAACTTAAAGATGGTCCGGTCTCTATTACTAGTCTTAAGTAAGTATGTACATGAAGTCCTTAGATTTTCCCTTTTTGACATTAAGCTTAAGAAAAGGCTGCTTTATATGTTCCAGGATTGTCTTACAAAAGATAAGTGCTCGTTCGAGCGGGGTAAGATGGCAAAGAACCAATAGGTCAAGTAGGTAAAACCATTTTAACCTACGAAGTGGTTGACATGCCCCTCTTCCAAATGACCGAATCTTGTGTCACCCAAGTTGGTGGTGAAGCTGTTGTTAAGGTGAAAAGGTGTGAATGATCCATGATATGCCATAAAGTTGGCATGCAAGGTTAAGTGTGGTGTGGTCTGAGACCAATCCGTAATGGTGGTGATAAGCATTGGGTAGCCCTAGTGGTAGGCAGCTTATAAAGGCAGCATGAAAGGTGTAGAAGCAATGCAAAATTTCTTCATGTGCGGTCAGCTTCTGTTGTGGACAAGGTTGGGACCCTTCAAGTTCAGGCAGATAGTAGAAGCATGTAAAGGTAATGTAAAATTTCTTCATGTGAGGTCACCTTCTATTGTGGACATGGTTGGGACCCTTCAAGTTCAATCAGATAGTAGAAGCAGCCTAGACGCTTTTAGTGGGTGGAATGAGCACTAGGACCACCATGGAATGATCTACATAGGTAGATAGTGCTCCAAACCTTCTCGGCAACAACATGATCAATCTCATAGTGTGTGGATGCTTAAAGGGTGGGCTTCTTCATGGGGCTAATACGTCAACCAAGAAGAGGTTAGGTGTGACATGATCAATCAATTCTTCATGTGATCAATGCTTAGAGGGTGGGCTTCTTCATGGCTAATCCATCAACCAAGGTGAGGTTAGGTGTGTGGAAATGAAGTCAAAGAAGAGGTTGCATGCATTGAAGCTATTTGGAGGACAAGGTCGATCGGTTTCCACGTGATCGTACCATAGGCCAACACCACGGTCCTCCCATCCAAAAATTTACCTAGAGGATTGACAAGGTGTATGTGTCCATGAGATGCGAGATCTTTAAAAAATGCAATGCTCATCATGAAATATGTAGGTGACGTGCATAGGCGGTGCAGAAGGGTTCTTATGTGGTTGTGGGGTCTTTGCCGATCATGAGGCTAGTTTGGGGGGGAGAAGGGTATGCTTGCTCACCCCATCTCTCATGTGGTTGAGGGGTCTTTGTCAATGGCGAGGCTAGTTTGGGGGGAGGAGGATATGCTTACTTACCCTCTCTCTCTCTCTCTCTCTCTCTCTCTCTCTCTCTCTCTCTCTCTCTCCCCGATGCAGAAATGGAAGGATGACATGTTTCGAGAGATTGGCACAACAGTTGCATCGTATGAAGGCACTTCGAAGACATGTATGGCTGACCGCAAAAAAGACATCACAGAAATGCCAAACACTTTGGAATCATGTAAGGCAAAAGTGGCAAATGAGAAGGAAATGCATTCATGGGCTGAAACTGCCAGTGCCACAAAGAAACAAGTTGAGGAAGTCAACCCATGGATTGAAGTAGTAAAAAAACAAATTGAGGAAGTCAACCCATGGATTGAAGTAGTAAAAAAACATAAGGATACACCAGTTAATAAAGTAGAGGTGATGAATGCTACATTGGAAGAGGAAGCCAAGAGACAGGCACGTGCCTTACATGTACGTGTAGTTGGGTGGGAAGATAAGGGAAATCCCCAAGAGGAAGCCAAGAGACGGGCACGTGCCTTACATGTACGTGTAGTTGGGTGGGAAGATAAGGGAAATCCCAAGAGGATGCAAAAGCTGTTGCAACAAAAATTGGAGCCACTGATGTACCCATTACCGGAGCATGCCGAGTAGCAGAGATGAAATCAGGGCGAAGATATTGATCATCAGGTTTGGTGACTTGGAGAAGAAGAAGGCCTTCCTCTCCAAAAGGATGGCCCTTAAGGGGGAAAAGATTTATTTGGATGAGGACCTTACACCGACACAGATAGCATACCAGAAGGAACACATGCCGTGTGTGCTTGAGGCAAGGAAAGAGGGGAAATGGGCGGTATACAGAGATGGTCGAGCCATCATTACAGAGAGGAGGCCCGCTTAATGGTGCGCGGCCTATGAGACCTTGCGATTCACGGTGTGGAATTGCAACGGGGCCCTTAGAACAAATGCAGGATACTTTGAGAATACTTTCAGACACAGTGATATTGCTATGTATACGAAGACCCATCAATGCACAAATAAGAGGCTTCCTGACGTCCGGGGTTATAGATGGGAATCATTTTTCTGCCCTCAGCCATGCATAGTGGGAGGTACCAAAGGATCTGGAGGAGTGGCAATACTTTACAGGGAGGAGCTTTGTGACAAAATACATGTGGTACATAGAGATGCAGATGCAAGGTACATGTGGGTCCGCGTATGCAGAGAGGGGCTCTGCGAGCTATATGTGGCGGTATGCTACTTTCCCCCCCAGCCCACTCCAGGTTTGTTGCACCATCAGGAGAGTCGCCCTATATACCACCATATGATGATTTCATGAGGTTTGCCAGCATGGGAGACATATTACTTTTGGGAGACTTTAATGCACGTACAGGCACAGAGCAGACAGAGTTGTATGATACTCAAGAGGCTATGTACCGGGAGATCACGGCAGAGGATGTAGGGTTGCAGAGATCAGCACAGGATGAGGGGGAGATTACAGATTATGGTAGGCATTTTCTCACACTTGATGTGCACATGGGTTGGTCATATACATGGCTTATCAAGATGGCAAGGATCAGATGCTCTCACACACTGGAATAAAGGGGGAGCAAGCACAGTGGACTACTTGATGGGATCTCCTTCATTGATACATGATGTGCGGGGTTTAGCGATTTCCAATAGGCCCACTGGCATAGCAGCCGATCATACATACCTGAGTTTCACACTAGTAGGTAGATCCCCAAGAGATGGGCCAGCCACTCATCTACCTAGGTACCCGAGATATCAGTTTACACGTGAGACAGTTGGGGTTTATCGAGATGCAGTATATCTGATGGCTTGTTCGCTTTAGACCCGCATAGCCCTCTGGACGAGATCACGAGAGGATTGGCAGGTGTACTACATGCATCCGCCTCATATGCGTTTCCCTGCACTATTATCCCTTCCACCCACCCCCGCAGCACTGCCCCATAGAACAGTTGGTATGATGATGAGTGTCATGAGACACGAGCACAGCTACAGCGTGAGATTGCCATTGTGGGTCTCACACGCATAGACAGGCTAGGATGATCTTTCGGCGCCTTGTGCGGAGGAAGAAACCAGCCTATCTGGCTAAGCTAGAGGAGGAGGAATCAGTGGGATTAGATGCTTGGATGTAAACTCTATAAATTGAGGCATTGGCCTAATGAGAATTTGTTGGTTTTTGATTATCCATGTCTACATTAAGCTATTTGCTAATTATTATCTTAATTATTTGCTAATCACTTTGTTAATGATGTTGATTCTAGTATTTGATCCACCATAGCTCTTCACATTGCTCTAATTTCAACATGGTATCAGAGCCATGCCTAGAATCCATCAGGTTTATGAGCCCAATATCTAATTAACTAAGATTAGTAGATAATTAGAAATTAATCAAATTTTTAGTTATTTTTCAACTCACCTCTGTACCCCCAACTGGTGGAGGAGCTCTAGCTCCTTGCACACTCAAAATTAGCCCCATTGCTTCTAGCCATAAACACCTTTGTGCTCCAGCCTATGCAAGAAACACCTCAAACCGCCAACGCAAGTCGCCGATTTTTACAGATTAAGGAGCGTCGTTTTTCAGTAGAAGATCTCATATCTACACTCGCTCAAGGTGAATCAGACTAATTCCTCTTAGCCCCAAGTGTTTTCAAGCATGCTCTACAAATGCATATGTACTGAACAGGTGTCCCACTAAGGCCTTGTAGTCTGTTACTCCATACGAAGCTTGGCATGGCAGGAAGCCTTCTATTGGTCACTTGCGTGTCTTTGGTTGCTTGGCCTACGCTTTAGTGCCTGTGCAACAACATAGAAAATTAGATGATAAGGCTGTCAAATGTATTTTTGTTGGGGTTACAGCGCTGAGAGCAAGGGTTACAGATTGTATCATCCGCAGTCAAAGCGTATCTTGATTACTCGAGATGTTGTTTTTGTGGAAGATGCTGTGTAGCCTTTGTTATCATGTACCAAAGAGACAAGTGTGAGCTCACGGGATGTATTTGATACGTTGTTGCCTATGTTTACAGGTGGGAATTCAAATGTAAGTCCTAATCAGCAGACAAATATTCAGCCTATGCAGATTTCAAACGACATCATAAATCAGGCTATTTCTGATGCAGATTTACAGATGTAATTTATGAGGATAGGGCTGAAAATGAGCAGGCTAGAGGTATGCCTGAATGGCTGGTGCAAACCTTGCGTGATAATAAAATTGATACACCTATTTCTAGTCGTACTTGTTCAGGTTTTCAGCATGCCTCTTATGCATCAGATTGTTATGCTTTGGCTATGTCTAGTATGTGTGAAGAGGAAGAACCTCTTTCATTTGATGAGGCACAAAAATCAAAAAATTGGTTGGCTGCAATGCAAATTGAATATGATGCTATAATGAAGAATGGTACATGGTCTTTGTGTGATTTTCCTAATGGTAAAAAGGTCATTGGATGTAAGTGGGTTTTTAAGTTGAAACGAAAGCCAGATAGCAGTGTTGATCGCTATAAGGCTACACTTGTTGCAAAGGGTTATGCTCAAGAAAAGGGCATTGATTTTGATGAGACCTTTGCTCCCACTTGTCGTATGACTACCATTCGTAGCATTTGTGCATTGGTAGCTCATAATGGTTGGAATGTACATCAATTGGACATAAAGACTATGTTCTTGAATGGAGATTTGCATGAAGAGGTGTATGTATCGTAGCCTCATGGTTTTGTTCAAAGAGGGCAGGAAAACAAAGTGTGCAGGTTGAAAAAGGCTTTGTATGGTTTAAAGCAAGCTCCACGAGCTTGGTATGAAAAGATACATGCATATTTGACTGTACATGGTTTTCAGAATAGTCCAACAGAAAGCACTTTGTATGATAGTGTGGATGATGTACATCTAATCATTGCTCTCTATGTCGAGGACATGCATTATTTGGGGATACAATTTTTTAAGCAGTGTGATGGAGGTATTGCTTTGTGTCAGACAAAGTATATTGAGACATCTTTGCGAAGATTTGGCCTTGAAGACTGCAAGCCTATTGCTACTCCAATGGAGACAGGTTTGAAGTTGAGTCTTCATGATGCTGCTGGAGATCACTTTGATGTCACACTCTATCAGACAGCTGTTGGTTGCCTCATTTATGTATGCATTATGAGGCCGGACATTCAGTTTGCAGTCTCACAGGTGAGTAGGTTTATGCATAGCCCAGGGTCTCAGCAGCATTGGAAGGCAGTTAAACGCATCTTTCCCTACTTGAGTGGCACCATACATCTTGGGTTGTTTTATCCCAAGGGGAGATCGTTGCCGCCAAATTTACATGCTTTTTCGGACTCAGATTGGGCTGGTTGCTATGACACAAGAGTGTCCCCCACAAGTGGTTTTTGTTTCCTGCTCGGTAGCTCATGCATATCTTGGTTGAGCAAGAAGCAACCTACTGTGGCCACTTCTAGTTGTGCCGAGTACAAGGCAGCTTTCACAGTTACGGTTGAGTGTGTGTGGCTCAGACGGCTTATGGCTGACTTGGGTGTTGGTGGACAGGAGTTTGCCACCTCTATCTACACTGACAGTCAGAGCGCATTGGTAGTTGCGAGAAACCCACTTTTTCATGCTCGCACAAAGCACATTGAGGTGCATTATCACTATGTCAGGGAGAGACTCTCAACAAGAGAGATCAGCTTGGCATATGTGCCAACATAGGACAACCTCGCCGATCTTTTCACAAAGGCGCTTCCTCGTGAGAAGTTTGAAGCTTTTCGCAAAGCTTTGGGCTTGCTCCCCTTTGTGGACTGATCTACTTCGGGCATGGCACTTCCCTATACATGAGTGCTAGCTCTCGTTTACACCATCACTCCCAGGGGAGATTTGTTGCCATATATATAGGCAGTGATGTGTGTGAACACACTTAGGACCACCGGGGCACTTTTTCCCTCCTTAGGAGGTTTCTTCCTCGGCTTGTACGGGCTAACTTATCTTTGTACATTGACACAATCTAATACACTGTGTGTTGTGTGCATTCTTGCTTCTTCTTCTCCAAGCTTTGTGTGCTTTCTTGCAACCCTAATTCCAACAAGCAAGGTCAGGTTAATCTTGGAACTGCCACCACCCACTAATTACAAAGGTGTGTAATGATTTATGGGCCACGTTGGGTATTACTGCCGCTTCATAATATTCTATGCTAAAATTGACAAGACATTATATAAGCTACTCATTGTCTTTGAATGGATTGAAGAATGCTAAGAAGCATATGATAGATTGACACAAGCAATGGCTAGCACGCCAATTCTAAGACCACCTAATTGGGACCTTATATTTCATGTGCCTAACTATCGATGCATCAAACTTGGCTATTGGATGTGTATTGGCACAGCCTAGTGAGTTCAAATTGGACTACCCAGTCTGCTTCACTAGTCGCCAATTGAATGATATAGAGGTGAATTATACTACCACAGAGCAAAGAAGGGTCATGGTTTATGGAGTCAAGAAGTATCGACATTACCTATTGGCCAACAAAATTGTGTTCTTTATGGAGGACCATCACACCTTACTATACTTGGTAAACAAGCCTTGCACCACGAGAAGAATCACACGCTGGTTGCTATTACTATTGGAATTTGACTTCACGGTTACGGTGAGAAAGGGGACACAACATGTGTTGACCGATCATATGTCGAGAATTCCAAATGGGGAACCGGCAGCAATTGGTGTGGATGATGACCTCCCTGATGCTTGTTTGTTCAATTGTAAAATTCCTTCCCCAGCCCCTCAAGATGTCTAGTTTCTCCCCTTGTAATCAATTTCCTTTTCAGAATAATAACAGATCTTGTTTCTATTTGTTTTAGCCTAGAGAGAAAATGTTCTAGAGAGAGGTAATTAAGTTTCTAGATATCTTTGGATGGAAAAATATCCCTTCTTATTAAAATGATTTCCCCTGAAATAGAAATTCAAAAAGAACTTTCCAGTGTGCAATTGGAATAAATTAAAAATAGGTAAAAAGGACCTTAGCTTGAGCGTCTAGATTTTCTAAAAATTTTGGATTGAGGTTCCTATGGACCAATAAGATTAATCCAAATGTAGGGAGGAGACAAATTGAAGAATAAAAGAAAAATCCCCTAAAAATGAGTAAATACTCACATAAGATGAAGAGTTGACTAAGGACAAGGTTTATAAATTAAAAAAGAAGAGATATTTAGAGGAAATGATGCATTTTTGACACCTCAGTGTGGGGAATTTCCCTCATGAAGGAGGCGCCTATTTCACATGTGTGGATGAGTTTTAAACTCACAAATAATGAGATATTTTCATCTCTCCTCTCTCCTGTTTCAACTAGATCCAAAAAGTGAGCTAAACTGACCCAAAAATGGTAAAAAATTGATCAAATTGATTTGGAAAATTCTAGAATCAGTTTGCTTGGTTAGAGGCTCATTTTTTCCTATAAATAGAAGCCTCCCCTTTTGTAAAAGGATAATAGTATTTATGCACTGTTACTCTACTCCTCCCCAAAGTCAAATACATTGAATTCAATTGATAATTCAAATGTTTTTGATAATTCAAATACAATTGATAATTCAAATGTTTTTGACTAAATTCTCTCCAAAAGAACTGGTGGCCACTCTTGTTACAAACAAGAGTAGAACCCTCAATCCCTCAAGCCAAAGGAAAGCTTACAAGTTCCATGTAAGCTTAATTCTTACTTATTGTGACTTTTAAATCTATGGTTTTCTTAAATTTTATGCTTTGTAAATGTTTGAATTAAAATTTGATGCTATGCCTTGATGGAAAGGCCACCCCCTTCTCTTCTTTACAATTCAGCCCTTCTTAATCCTAGAAAGTTTAATTAAAAGATGGATTAAACTCTTTTCATTGTTTACTCTCTTGATTTTTCAAAAATGGAGTAGATTAGAGATATTAGAATTCAAATTGGATTAATTCAAGTCATAAATTGAATGTTAAAATTGAGAAATGGTCAGCCATACAAAGGAGGTTATGGTAAAATTTTCTTAAATTTTGTGGAACTAAAGTTTTTCTCATTAGGTTATTCTAAAAGAGTAATTCCTTTCGTTTGTGCATTCTAAAAGATTTATGTTTATTTCAAAAGTTTTATTCCCATTAAAATTGAATTTATGCATAAGAAGATGCATAAAAAATTTATTTTTTTAATTTCAAAAGAGTTATTCTCATTAATTTTGATTTTATGCATAGAAAGATGCATAAGGGAATTTATTTTTATTTCAAAAGAGTTATTCTCATTAATTTTGATTTTATGCATAGAAAGATGCATAAGAGAATTTATTTTTATTTCAAAAGAGTTATTCTCATTAATTTTGGTTTTATACATAGAAAGATGCATAAGGGAATTCATTTTTATTCCAAAAGTGTTAATTTCATTAAAATTGATTTTATGCATAGAAAGATGCATAAAGGATTTATTTTTATTTTAAAAGTGTTATTTTTCTTGAAATTAAATTTATGCATAAATAGATGCATAAAGGATTTTGTTAAAAGTGTTATTCCCACTGAAGTTGATTTTATGCATAAAGAGATGCGTAAAGAATCTTTATATCAAAAATTAGAAGTTCTCTTAAATTCTATGCTTAAACGAATGTGATGAGAATTAGATAGATGTGAATGAATGGATGGATGGATGTGATATGAATAGAAGTGATGAGAATGTGATGTGGATAGATGTGATGAGATGCGATGTGAATCACATAAATGTGAATGAATGGATGAGATGTGATATCATGTGAATCGGAATGTAAATGAATGATATGGGATATGAGTGAATGTATGTGATGATAATGTAAATGAATGATGGAATATGAGTGAATGTATGTGATGATAATGGATGTGAATGTGTATGAGAAGAATGGATGTGAATGAGTATGTGAAAGAATGGATGTGAATGAGTATGTGAAAGAATGGATAAGGATGTGTATAAGAATGGATGTGAATGTGTATGCGAAGAATGGATGTGAATGAGTATGTGAAAGAATGGATGTGGATGTATGTGAAAGAACGGATATAGATGTGTATGTGAAAGAATATATGTGGATGTGAATGTGATGGATATGAATTGAATGTGATGTGATGGATGTGAATGGATGGAGGTGATGTGATGTAAAATGGATAGATGTGAATGGATGTGATGTCATGTGAATCGAGATGTGAATGAATGATATGGGATGTGAATGGAAGTGATGTCATGTGAATCGGGATGTGAATGAATGATATGAAATGTGAATGGAAGTGATGTCATGTGAATCGAGATGTGAATGAATGATATGAGATGTGAATGGAAGTGATGTCATGTGAATCGAGATGTAAATGAATGATATGGGATGTGAATGGAAGTGATGTTATGTGAATCAGGATGTGAATGAATGATATGAGATGTGAATGGATGTCATGTCATGTGAATCGGGATGTGAATGAATGATATGGGATGTGAATGGATGAGATGTCATGTGAATCGGGATGTGAATTAATGATATGGGATGAGAATGGATGTAATGTCATGTGAATCAAGATGTGATGAATGTGATGTGATGTGATGCGAATCAGGTAAAAATGAATGGATGAGATGTGAATAAATATGATGTGATGAGATGTGGATATGGGTAAATGGGAGTGGATGAGATCTGAGATGTGGATATGTGTAAATGCGAGTGGATGAGATCTGATGAGGATAATTGAGGAAAGAAGTGATGAGATGGAAAATGATGTGATTGAATGAGAGTGGGAATTTATATGAAATGAATGTGGATTAAGTAATGTTGATTATTGTGGAAACACGAGAGTTCGTTATAGAAACTGTATTTATGGCCTGTTTTTAAATTATTTTTTTATGTCAAGAATGTTGGGAAAGCGTTTTGACCATCTTGTGATTAAGGTCGTGGAGACCTAGCTGATAAAGTTGCAACAGCTGACGGAGAGTCAACGGAGGACGTCTCGCGTAACAAGATCAACCGAGGTCTTGACTAGCCTCGGTTCGATTAAAATGATGAGCTTCTGGTACGGTGGACGAGGGACCAAGGAAGCACCCTATGAGTGAAGCGCTATGTCACCTGCCAAGGATCCTAGAGAGTGCTGACCATACGGTGCTCGGGCTTTGGGTCACCGATGATACCCACACGTACGTCGTAGAAGATATTGGAACAAAGAGAAAGAGTTGTTTTCTGAATTCGGGCATGGATCTTGTTGCTAGTCCTCAACGGATGAGTCCATGGCCCTTTTATATGGATCCGTTGGTTGATCTTGCTAATTCTCAACGGAGTTTCTATTTTGATATGTGAATATATTGCCAGTTACTCTATGAGCTAGGAACTATTGAGACGAAAAGGCCCCTGAGTGGTCAGGTGGTGAGCGTTTTGGTTGCCAATGATGCCATAAATACACCAATGAAGGAATGTTTGGAAATAAGGATTCAACCGGAGATTTTGAGGATTATGATCAGTGAGACAATGGTTTCATTAAATGATTGTTTTTAAAGATAGATGATGTTGAGAAAAAGGCAATTTCATATTGCGTGTGTAAGTGGTGTAACTAGTTTTAAGTTTGCATAAATATCCGGCTAGGGGGCATGGGAACTCTTTTTCGTGGTACCTAGGACAAAACCTAACCAAATTCTTAATTGGATCCCATCACTACAGTGGTTGGGCGGTTGGCTAACCCATGGGATTGGATGGGGTTAGGCTGGACTGATGGATCCCTAATTTGAGACTCAATTCTGTTATGGTACGATAGATGAAGTAAATCTCGGACAAAAATTGTTCAATGGAAAAGAATCAATGGCTGTGCCTCTATGAGGAAAAAAAGCATTGGTCTCTATGATCCAAGTGCAATCTTTTCCCTGATCTGACTATGGGACTTACGGGTTCGGTCAGATCAGTTCTGTTAGATAAGGCTTTTGACTACGCTAGAGAAAAGTTATCCTAGAGGAATCGCCTGTGCTTTCCGAGCAAGGGAAGTTTTTCCAGGTTCGGTTTTGGATGAACCGATGGATCAGTCTCTTGTCCGGATATCCGTGGGCGAGGCTTCGAGTGTGGAACTCGGCCCCATGCAAGAAGTGCTACTTCCACTGCTAGCACCCCTGAATTTGTTACGTGGTGGTGGGGACAGGAATCTCACAGTTGGTATCAGAGCGAATTGGCTAAAGTGGATCAACCAAGAAGCCAAAAATGTCATAAATTTATGAAGTAGCAATAAAAGGTTGGAATTGTGTGATGAATTTCATACAAAATGATATTCAGAATGAAATTCTTAATTTGATAATTGGGTCTTTAGATAGAAGTACTGCAATTGTATGGAATCCCTGACTTGCTTGAGGCCTAGACATGATTTACCTTATAGTTCTGAGGACCGTGACTACCCGTATATACCGAGGGTATAACTGCAGCTCTTTGCTATGGCAGTATATACAAGTAAATCTAAGATCTTGAAATTATAAGCTAAAATGCTATCCAGATGATGAATTCGAATGTGGTTAATATGATTTTAAAATTCTGATTGAGAACTGATGAGTTGAATTGGATTATTCCTATTGAAAAATGATGATTCTTGAATTTTTGGTTGAAAAGCGATAAACTGAACAAAACCACAATGAGGATGAATGGGACGAGTCCCTGTGTTGATGTTCATAACTAGAATGATGATAATGACTTCAGCAAATCACTATGAGATTAGTAGATTGTGCTAACAGATTGCTATTGTTAACTCTTGACCCAGTGGATCAAGTTAAGAGATGACAAATTAAAAATCTATAAAATTGAAATCCCCCATGGAGTACTGTTCAGATGGAAATTTTGATCTAATAGACCATTATTATGTTAAAGATATGAATGATATGTTCTGAATGAATTGTTATCTAATAATACGAGTATCTTTATCCCACAATTCTGTGGGGAGCCGACCTATCTAAAGAACCCCAGAATCAGATGAATCAAAAATCGGATTTGAATCATAAATAAAGGGACTTAACAAGATTTTTCGTATTGATAGGAACATGGATCGAGGTCGTCGTGGTAGAAATGATAACCCCCAATTCAATGAGGAAGAGTAGCAGCCTGGACCTTTCAAGGGTGAAGGGGAAAACTTGGGCGAAGCTGTGGAGAAGTGGATCGAAGCAATGGAAGAGTACTTTGATGTCACCGGGTACAATGAGAAGAGCAAAATGGCTCTTGCAAGGCTAAAGATAGTAGAAACAGCCAGAGTGGTATGGAGAAACCACCGCGAGACAAATCGTCTGGATCAGAATACCCAGACATGGAATGATCTCAAAATTTACCTAAGGATGAGGTTCTGTCCTCCTCGCTTTTTGGAAACAAAGATGAACGAATTCTTAGAGCTAACCCAAGGGAGCAGAACAATTGAAGTATATGACCAAGCGTTCGCTCTCCTTCTCAAATACTCACCATCGCGCTGAATGAAGAACAACTGATGGCTAAGTTCATTCGGGGACTGAACGAACCTTTGAATATTTTGGTGAAGAACGCCAAGCCGATTTTCCAAGGCCTTTAATGTCAAGGTCCCACCAAAGCTAGCACCATCACCTTTCAAAAGGTTTTTTAGTTCCAGAAGAAGGTGATTCCAACCTTCCACCGCCTAAGAGATATCAGGGTCAAGCCCAGGATATGGGAAGTTTCAGAATGGAAGAAATGTCCTTTTCCCGAAACTCAATCCCTGGAATTCAACTTCAGAAATTCCATCCTTGAACAAGGGAGCGAAATGCTATAACTGTCAAGGATTTGGACATCGCAGTATGGATTTGTCCAACTCCTTTTGGATCAAGGTTTTCAGGGCAGGGAAATCAGGGATCAAGATTCCAGACTCCAGCTCCTTCCTTCCAGAGTAATCAGGTTTCTATCTACTACCAAAATCAGGGAAATCCCAAAGGTAGACCCTCTAACCAACCCGCAGTTTCAAACCAAAGTAAAGAAGAAGAAGAAGAAGATGGAAGAGATCATACTCCACCTGCGAGATGAGGACATCTCGAGTTTTTTAAGTGGGGTAGGATGTAAGATTCCTCCCCCAGCCCCTCAAGATGTCCAGTTTCTCCCCTTGTAATCAATTCCCTTTTCAGAATAATAACAATTCTTATTTCTATCTGTTTTGGCCTAGAGAGCGAAAATATTCTAGAGAGAGGCAATTTAGTTTCTAGATATCTTTGGATGGAAAAATATCCCTTCTTATTAAAATGATTTTCTCTGAAACAAAAATTCAAAAAGAACTTTCCAGTGTGCAATTGGAATAAATTGAAAATAGGTAAAAAGGACCTTAGCCTAAGGGTCTAGATTTTCTAAAAATTTTGGACTAAGGTTCCTATGGACCAATAAGATTAATCCAAATGTAGGGAGGAGATAAATTGAAGAATAAAAGAAAAATCCCCTAAAAATGAGTAAATACTCACATAAGATGAAGAGTTGACTAAGGACAAGGTTTATTAGTTAAAAAAGAAAAGATATTTAGAGGAAATGATGCATTTTTGACACCTCAATGTGGGGAATTCCCCTCATGAAGGAGGCACCTATTTCACATGTGTGGATGAGTTTTAAACTCACAAATAATGAGATATTTTCATCTCTCCTCTCTCCTATTTCAACTAGATCCAAAAAGTGAGCTAAACTGACCCAAAAATGGTAAAAAAATTGACCAAATTGATCTGGAAAATTCTAGAATCAGTTTGCTTGGTTAGAGGTTCATTTTTTCCTATAAATAGAAGCCTCCCTCTTTGTAAAAAGATAATAGTGTTTATGCACTGTTACTCTACTCCTCCCCTGATTCAAATACATTGAATTCAATTGATAATTCAATTGTTTTTTACTAAATCCTCTCCAAAAGTACTGGTGGCCACTCTTGTTGCAAACAAGAGTAGAACCCTCAATCCCTCAGGCCAAAGGAAAGCTTACAAGTTCCATGTAAGCTTAATTCTTACTTACTGTGAATTTTAAATCTATGGTTTTCTTAAATTTTATGCTTTGTAAATGTTTGAATTAAAATTTGATGCTATGCCTTGATGGAGAGGCCATCCCCTTCTCTTCTTTACAATTCAACCCTTCTTAATCCTAGAAAGTTTAATTAAAATATGGATTAAACTCTTTTCATTGTTTACTCTCTTGATTTTTGGAAAATGGAGTAGATTAGAGATATTAGAATTCAAATTGGATTAATTCAAGTCATAAATTGAATGTTAAAATTGCGAAATGGTTAGCCATACAAAGGAGGTTATGGCAAAATTTTCTTAAATTTTGTGGAACTAAAGTTTATCATTAGGTTATTCTAAAAGAGTAATTCCTTCCATTTGTGCATTCTAAAAGATTTATTTTTATTTCAAAAGTGTTATTCCCATTAAAATTGAATTTATGCATAGAAAGATAAAGATGCATAAAAGATTTATTTTTCTAATTTCAAAAGAGTTATTCTCATTAATTTTGATTTTATGCATAGAAAGATGCATAAGGGAATTTATTTTTATTTCAAAAGAGTTATTCTCATTAATTTTGATTTTATGCATAGAAAGATGCATAAGGGAATTTATTTTTATTTCAAAAGAGTTATTCTCGTTAATTTTGATTTTATGCATAGAAAGATGCATAAGTGAATTTATTTTTATTTCAAAAGAGTTATTCTGATTAATTTTGATTTTATGCATAGAAAGATGCATAAGGAAATTTATTTTTATTTCAAAAGAGTTATTCTCATTAATTTTGATTTTATGCATAGAAAGATGCATAAGGGATTTTTTTAAATTTCAAAAGTGTCAATTTCATTAAAATTGATTTTATGCATAAAAAGATGCATAAAGGATTTATTTTTATTTTAAAAGTGTTATTTTTCTTAAAATTAAATTTATGCATAAATAGATGCATAAAGGATTTTGTTAAAAGTGCTAATTCCTGTGAAGTTGATTTTATGCATAAATAGATGCATAAAGAATCTTTATATCAAAAATTAGAAATTCTCTTAAATTCTATGTTTAAACGAATGTGATGAGAATCAAATAGATGTGAATGAATGGATGGATGGATGTGATATGAATAGAAGTGATGAGAATGTGATGTGGATAGATGTGATGAGATGCGATGTGAATCAGATAAATGTGAATGAATGGATGAGATGTGATGTCATGTGAATCAGAATATAAATGAATGATATGGGATATGAGTGAATGTATGTGATGATAATGTAAATGAATGATGGGATATAAGTGAATGTATGTGAATGTGTATGAGAAGAATGGATGTGAATGAGTATGTGAAAGAATGGATAAGGATGCGTATGAGAAGAATGAATGTGAGCATGTATGTGAAGAATGGATGTGAATGAGTATGTGAAAGAATGGATGTGGATGTATGTGAAAGAACGGATATAGATGTGTATGTGAAAGAATATATGTGGATGTGAATGTGATGGATATGAATTGAATGTGATGTGATGGATGTGAATAGATGGAGGTGATGTGATGTAAAATGGATAGATAAGAATGGATATGATGCCATGTGAATCGAGATGTGAATGAATAATATAGGATATGAATGAAAGTGATGTCATGTGAATCGGGATGTGAATGAATGATATGGGATGTGAATGGAAGTGATGTCATGTGAATCGAGATGTGAATGAATGATATGAGAAGTGAATGGAAGTCATGTCATGTGAATGAATGATATGGGATGTGAATGGAAGTGATGTCATGTAAATCAAGATGTGAATGAATGATATAAGATGTGAATGGATGTGATGTCATGTGAATCGGGATGTGAATGAATGATATGGGATGTGAATGAATGATATGGGATGTGAATGGATGAGATGTCATGTGAATCGGGATGTGAATGAATGATATGGGATGAGAATGGATGTGATGTCATGTGAATCGAGATGTGATGAATGTGATGTGATGTGATGCTAATCGGGTAAATATGAATGGATGAGATGTGAATGAATATGATGTGATGAGATGTGGATATGGGTAAATGCGAGTGGATGAGATCTGATGAGGATAATTGAGGAAAGAAGTGATGAGATGGAAAATGATGCGAATTATTATTGTGGAAAGACGAGAGTTCGTTATAGAAACTGTATTTATGGCTTGTTTTTAAATGACTGTTTTATGTCAAGAATGCTGGGAAAGCGTTTTGACCATCTTGTGGTGATTAAGATCGTGGAGACCTAGCTGATAAAGTTGCAACAGCTGCTGACGGAGAGTCAACGGAGGACGTCTCACGTAGCAAGGTCAGCCGAGGTCTTGACCAGCCTCGGTTCGATTAAAATGGTGAGCTTCCGGTATGGTGGATGAGGGACCAAGGAAGCGGCCTATGAGTGAAGCGCTAGGTCACCTGCGAAGGATCCTAGAGGGTGCTGACCATACGGTGCTTGGGCTTTGGGTCGCCGACGATACCCACACGTGCATCGTGGAAGATATTGGAACAAGGAGTAAGAGTTGTTTTCTGAATTCGGGCATGGATCTGGTTAATTCACCTTGCTGGTCCTTAATGGATGAGTCCATGGCCCTTTTATATGGATCCGTTGGTTGATCTTGCTGATTCTTAAAACGGAGTTTCCATTTTGATATGTGAATATATTGCCGGCGGTTACTATGAGCTAGGAACTATCGAAAAGTCCAGGTCAGGTCGTGAGCGTTCTGGTTGCCAATGATGCCATAAATACACTGATGAAGGAATGTTTGGAAATAAGGATTCAATCGAAGATTTTGAGGATTATGATCAGTGAGACAATGGTTTCATTAAATGATTGTTTTTAAAGATAGATGATGCTGAGAAAAAGGCAATTTCATATTGTGTGTGTTAGTGATGTGACTAGTTTTAAGTTTGCATGAATATCCGGCTAGGGGACCTGAGAACTCTTTTTCATGGTACCCGGGACAAAACCTAACCAAATTCTTAATTGGTCCCATCACTACAGTGGTTGGGCGGTTGGCTAACCCATGGGGTTAGGCTGGACTGATGGATCCCTAATTTGAGACTCAATTCTCTTATGGTACGATAGATGAAGTAAATCCCAGACAAAAATTGTTCTATGGAAAAGAATCAACGGTTGTGCCTCTCAATGAGGAAAAAAAGCGTTTATCTCTATGATCCAAGTGCAATCTTTTCCCTGATCTGACTATGGGACTTACGGGTTCGGTCAAATCAGTTCTGTTAGATAAGGCTTTTGACTACGTTAGAGAAAAGTTATCCTGGAGGAATCGCCCGTGCTTTCCGGGCAAGGGAAGTTTTTTCGGGTTTAGATTTGGATGAACCGATGGATTAGTCTTTTGTCCAGATATCCGTGGTAGGTGAAGGCTCCGAGTGTGGGACCCGGCCTCACACAAGAAGTGCTACTTCCGCTGCTAGCACCCCTGAATTCGTTACGCGATAGGGACATGGATCTCACAAAATTGAACATGGTGCTCGAATGGAGCGATGAAATATCCGATTATCTAGCTTATGGTTTTTTGCCCCAAGAACGACTCTTAAACAAAAATAAAACGCAGCGGCTTGTTAAGCTTGTTGCACCTTATCAATTAATTGCGAGAGAACTATACAAGCTAGATAAGGACAATGTCCTAAGGAGATGCGTGAGGGAAGATGAGTTCATCTCACAATATTGGATGAAGCACATTCAGGGGTAGCCAGAGGCTTCAAGTAGGACTATGGTGGCCTATGTTATTCAGAGACACCATAGAGTTTGTCAAAAGGTACGATGAATGACAACGATTTTCTATCAACAAAGGAACAGGATGCCACTTACCCCTGTTATTGTAAGACAACCTTTCGAGAAATGGGAAATTGATTTTGTTGGACCTATTAGTCCAGCTGTGCATCCATTCACAAGCCCGATATGTAATCGTGGCCACATACTATTTCACAAAATGGGAAGAAGCCAAAGCCTCTAAGCGAGGTGATGCACGAACAACAGCTAAGTTCTTATATGAGCAAATCATTTCGAGATTCGGCTGCCCATTAGAGTTAGTCATCAGTGATCGCGGTTCACATTTCATTAATGAGATGATTGATGACTTACTTGCTGGATTCCTTGTAGTCCACCAGAAGTCATCACGAAATGGGAAGAAGCCAAAGCCTCTAAGCGAGGTGATGCACGAACAACAGCTAAGTTCTTATATGAGCAAATCATTTCGAGATTCGGCTGCCCATTAGAGTTAGTCAGTGATCGCGGTTCACATTTCATTAATGAGATGATTGATGACTTACTTGCTGGATTCCTTGTAGTCCACCAGAAGTCATCACCTTATTATCCACAGGCTAATGGTCAAGCAGAGAGTACAAACGATTTTGTGTACTACCTTGACAAAAACACTGGACGCAACAGATTGGGAATATAAGCTAACAGTAGCCTTATGGGCATATCGACATCGTATAAGGTAGTGATGGGATATACTCCCTTCCATCTAGCTTATGGTGTTGAGGCAGTAATGCCTATGGAATACCTAGTTCCAAGCTTGAGAATTGCAGTGCAAGAATGTTTGACGGAGAATGTATTTGCTGAAAGGCTAATCGATTTAGAGAAGTTTGATAAAACCAGACTAATTACATCGCATGGACTTATGGTCGAAAAACTACAAAGAAAACATTGGTTCGACAATAACTTAAAACAAAAAGAACTAGAAACTGGAGACCTTGTCCTCATGTATGGTGTAGGGAGCACTAGAAAAAAGAAACTCAAGTACAGAGGTCTAGGACCTTTCCGAGTGTCAGAGATCACACCTTAGGAGTCAGTTAGAATTGAGACAATTGAGGGCGTAGAAATGGAGTGTTACGTCAATGGCAACAAACTTAAAAAATATTTTGGACCACTGACCTAAGTCTCAATTCCTCAATTGAATTATATTCAATATTCCTCTTTTAAATAAAAGAATTCATGGGATTTACAGAAATCAATTCTACCCATCCATTAATTCCAATATGCTAGGAATTCTCTTTTCCCATCTAAATGATTGAATTCCAAATGTCATAGGAATTCTTCTTTTATCATTTAAATATTTCTCATAGATAAAATAAATTTATCTAAAATTCATCTTTGAATTTAAATAAAATATCCATTAATTTCAATATGCTAGGAATTTCACTTTTCTCATTCAAATGGTTGAATTCCAAATATGGTGGGAATTCCTCTTTCATCATTTAAATTTATCTATGCATAAAAAAATAAATTTAACTAAATTTTCTCTTAAAAATTAAATAAAAATCGCCATTAATTCCATTATACTAGAAATTCTACTTTCCTCATTTAAATGATTGAATTAAAAATATGGTGGGAATTCCTCTTTCATCATAAAAATGAATTGCTAGAAATTTCTCTTTTTGCTAATTAACTATTTATGCATAATTATTAAAATTAAATTTTCCATGGTTATGATGAGAATGATTCAATTAACCTAGGATGATTAATCCTAGAATATGGTAGGAAGTCCTCTTTTCATATTATGCATGAAATTGATTTATGTTAAAATTTTTTACCATAGCTCTGTCGCTATTACTAATAATTTTTAATAATTTTGAAAGCATAAAGTTTTAGTAATACAATATGATAGTATAACTATCATTTGGATCAATATCCAATTATGGACTTGATTCCTAAGTTTTTCATAATTTAAATAGCATAAAATCATTAAAAAGCCACTTCTTTGGCTTCTAATTTGACATAGAAATTACTTTTAGATTTGAGAATGGCTTCATGAGAAGCATCATTTGAATATAGAATAGGTCATAGGAATGACCATTCTTTGGGGGGAGAGAGATATGCTTAAAAATATTTTAAATTAAGCATAAATGTAAACTTTATGTGTTTAATTACTAAAATTCATTAGAGAGCTTCAATTGCATTAAAGAGCCATTTAATTGAATACTTAAGCTTGAGAGGGGTTGAGAAGTGAGAAACATTTAGAGATTAAGAAAAAGACCATAAAATCACTCTTTACCTCTTGTTTTGCTTGATTCTTTAGTCATTGGAGAGGCCCCCAACCAATCAATTGGTTTAGTATGTTGATGAAGACTCCAAAGAAGGTTGAAGAGAGAGAGAAGCTCCAATCTCTCCAAATTGTAGAGGATTTTTAGAGGATAATAGAAATTATCATTATTTCAGTATAATACTGGCATGGTATAGTTCACATATTTTTTTTACAAAGGGCTAAGGATCTATTTATAGGTGAGGGAGGCCTCTAACCAAGTCCAATTGGTTTCTAGAATTTTCCAGGTTCAGTTTGGCTGAATTTGGACAAGATTTGGACCTAGTTTGGCTCCCTTTTGATTTGTTTTGATCCAGGAGAGATAAAAATATCTTATTATTTTTTACTTTAAAACTCCTCCACACGTGAAATAGGCGCCTCCTTGAAGAGCCCCCTTCTCCTTACCAAGGTGTCAAAAATGTATCATTATACCCAACATATCTCATTGTTTTGGTAATATTCATAGTTTTTTACTAATAAACCTTGTACTCAGTCAACTCTTCATCTTATGTAGGCATTTATCCTATTGGCCCATAGGAACCTTAATTGGACCATAATCCAAAAATTTCTGAAAATCTAGACCCTTAGGCTAAGGTCCTTTATACCTATTTTCAATTAATTCCAATTGTATATTGTTGGAACGTTCTTTTTGAATTTCTGTTTCACGGGAAAGCATTTTAGACACTTGGAGGATTTTTATATCCAAAAATATCTCAATTTTAGATTACCTCCCTCTAGACATTTTCTCTCTCCAGGTCAAAACAGGGTAAAACAGAATCTTTCTTTTATTTCACAGAGGGCAATAATTTAAGATGAGAAGGGGAGGTTCTTACACCTATACATCTCAAAAGATGGAGGGAGGAATCTTACATCACACATAACAAGGAAGAAGCGACTATCCATTCTCAACAGCTACAGGAGCTAAATCACACCTCCCAAGCCAAGGAAGAAGAGCTACAAGAATAATTACATTCACTATCCTTAACTCTAAAGGAAGCAGAACAAAAAGAGCTCCAACTACAACAAGAAAGGGAACATAGCAACAAAGCAAATGCAGAAAAAATTAGAGCACTCAATGAGACCATCAACATCAATAAGTCTGAAATGCAGAAAATGATGGGCTACACACCAAGAAGCTATGGTGCAAATAACACAGTAGCTCCAAGAAACTTTGGCCCCATTGAAAGACTTCACAAATTTACAGAGGCTCAGGGAAGGGAGGCTGTAGCCAGAGACGAGCACAAGAAGAAGAAACAAGGCATTTTGAAGAGCTTGATGTTGCAAGGATGGTGAGAGAAACTGCTATTTCTGACCTTCTCACTACCAAGGACTCGCGAAAATACAAGAGTTGGAATGCTAACTGGCCATCCAAGAATGCAAGCCAATGATAAGTACCAACCGAAGAGATGCAACTACTCCTTGAGCAAGCCTTGGAGATAGGTTCGTTCCCAGTAACTCCTCGAGCCCCTCCTCAAACTCTAACTCTCCTTTTGTCTACACTAACCCTCTCTTTACTTCAATATGATATAAAACTATCGGATGACCTGAGCCTCAAAGAAATAACACTAATTAAACAAAACACAAAATGTGATGCTGATCCTACCATCATCATGGGAATTTTTTAGGGGGACTTAGTATTAACTGATCCTAAAGATATTTAGTTTTATCCTTTGCACCAGATTGTGCTCAACCTTCGTAGTTGGTGTCGAGTGCTGCAAAACTCCGACATCCTAGACAACATTGTTGATAAATTAGACGTGTTTGTTCCAGATGATATTCCTGAAACATCAGCCAACTATGAAGTTGTAGCTCAAAGTTATCAATGGATCATAAGCCATGGGTGGTTAGAGGTATATAATACTCACTAGCATGAAAATCTATGTGAGTCCTCATTATATCATCCTTTTGGTATTCTTAAACTATATCAAAATATCCACAAGCATCTAGAAGCTATGTTAACCACCATACTTTATAATTTTGATAAAACACATATTGAGTATCCTAACATATCTCCACAGGATATCACTGAGCTACAAGACTTTATGAAGCTCCACAAACCCTGCCACCCACCCCCTAGTTCAGGAGAAGGTCAAGAAGAAGCATCCAGTTCATCCCTTAATCCTACTTACCCTATATATTCAAATGTCGCTCGTAAATTACTTAATCCATATCCAAGTGCTCTGCCTATTGACAAATCTCAAGTTGATTGTATATTTTCTACTCTTTCTTCTCAACCCTTAGAATTTTCCACCAACATTCTTGCCCCCAAGGAGTTCCCAGCACCTGACCCGTCTCCACCACGGACAACTCAAGAGGTTAGTCACACTCTCCCACAAGATACAATTGGGCCATATAATGATGATTCTATTCTTGAGTCCTTGTCTACTACAGAGTACGAAGGTTTCATAAGATTCGGGAATCTGCTACTCAAACCAAAGCTCATGTTCAAGGTGTTAATGCAAATAAAACCCTTTGAACCTACTCGATGGATTCTACCCGAAGCTTACTCAGATGTCACATCAACAAAGCAGTCGTATGTACCATGCCCTCTTTGTACCATGCCCTCTTTGAGCACCAAGAACAAAATTAGAAGAGCTACTACCTTTGGCTGGAGAGGGCACGTTATGGTCCAACATGGCACGACACACAAAGCTAGAAAATCCACATTTGGCAGATCTGTTGGAAATAAGGATTGTTACATTTGATCAATTACTACTTCCGAAGGTGGAGGAAGGCTAATCCAGTCCACACAAGAGGGGGTTATGCAACGATTATCATAGATGATGCCAACCCCAAACTGGAGGATTTCGGTATACATCCGGATTGGAGGAAAAAGTACCTTACAATTCCAGAATACAGCCATCAATATATGTGTGTACCACCAACATAGAGATTGTACATGCCACTAAAGAGAAGGTGGACACCATTGGAGTTTTAAGAGGAAAAGCAAAGAGATTCACATGTCTGCTGCAACTTCCTCGTATTCATGCCAGCAACATTTACAAATATAGGAGAGCAAAGAAAGAAAATGCAGTATTGGATACATGCATGGCGCCGTTTTTCAGACTCGGCAATTGTAGCCAGTGTTCGATTCCTGAAACTGCTTGTGGTTCTGATAGATCAACACAAAGAAAGATATGATGGATATGGTGCTGATTAGCTGCTGCAATTCGACATGAATCAAGGACCAAGTGACAAAGGCATGATGTTATATTATCATCGCCTAAGGTGTCTACCATCATATATACATCTCACATTTGAGAACATGGTCGACACTGGGTTCTGGAGATCACACGCTGTATTTATTAAGAACCCTAAAAAAGCATTAGTCATGCTATAACTTTTATCGTCTCACGAGTTCGAAAACTAGGTCTTTCGACCTCAGTAACAGGTTGTAACGACAGAACCTACATTAGGTAAGGGGAGATGTTAATCCCATTTTGGATTAACAAATATGCTCCTCCATTTGAGGACATTAATAAGTGTCATGCAAAGGCATTATAAAAGTTTTACATTATGAGATATTGGCCACCCAAGGCCTTAGTTAAGTAAGTTAAGGGCCAATTATATATAAGATATTTTCTCATAATGAATAGACACAATCCCCCTTTGTGCTATGAGAGTTCTTGCTTTTGTCTTAAGAGAGAGATTGAGAGAGAGCATTCTAGCACTTGCACCTTTTGTATACTTGTATGTTTCATGCTTGTATTGAGGAGTGAGAGAGAGTGATTGCCTTGTGTGGTGATGTGAGTGACTCTACGGTGACAGCGTGTGGAGGTGGAGCTTGGAGGTTCAAGTGAGCTTGGAGGCCTCAAGGGACACAAGTTCAAAGCATTGGTAAGTACCCTACAACAATTGTGTTCTATTGCTCTTCCCAAAGGTGAATGCATTGAGTTCCCTCTTGGAGGTGTGGTAGCTTATAATAATTTATGCCACTTAATGTCTCCTCTTAGTGAAAAGTGCCTCCGTCTCCTTGAGGGCATCCCTCTAATTCTTATCAAATATTTCTACATTCAGCTGGTATTCTCTACTCCCTCGCTCAGGCAAGCCACTGATCTTGGCTTGGTGAGTGGCATCAAACTCTGAAACATATTTTGAAATCAAAACATGCTTTGAGAAAGAGGCCGCATCTTGAAAACTAATTGTGACAGGAGTTCCATGGGAAGCTTTAGCCACTTGGATCTATTAGGTCCCCGATGAGTAAGCGCTTTCTGGGCCCATGCATGATCAACATCATTGAACTTTGACATTGTGGATCGACAAGACCCACATGTTGCATCATAAATATATCATGTGCCATTGTGTTTGGCACATGAATGGTAGTGACCTTGAAAATTTTTCATGTATTTTAAACAAGGCAAATGATGACATATACAATGTTTGTTCATTTCATACACGAAAACGATGTACAATCCACTTACTTATTGATCATGCACAACACCAACAAGAACTCTGCATCCTTCTCCTCAAGGAATTGGACCACTTTGCAATTCACCTTGGGAATCCTCTCTCTTTAGACTTAATTAGTATTCACCCATTCTTGCCAAGCTTTGAGTTGATGGTTGCAATCCCAAACAACAAACATCTTCCCAACCATGTGTTGCCATCCTTCAGTCTCCTCTAGTATCATGTCAAACTCACCTGATAATGACAGGTTGTGAGGACCGGCTGCACTTCGACAGCAGTCGAATGGAATGGGTGAGAGAGAGAATGTTGAGGGCGAGAGGGCTAGAGGGAGAGAGGGCTAGAGGGAGAGAGAGGGCTAGAGGGCTAGAGGGAGAGAGAGGGCATTGAGGGCAGAATGGGGGCATTAGGGGCGCGAGGGTGAGAGAGGGGTGAGAGAGGGGTGAGAGAGGGGTGAGAAAGGGGCATTGAGGGCGAGAGAAGTATGCTTGTGTTGTTGAGGGTGAGAGAGGTCGTTGGGGTGCTTGCGTTGAGGGCTCACAAAGTGTGAGCCCTCCGCTAGCTGTGCAACAGCTTTAAAGCTGTTGCACAGCCATACATGCCATGTGGCCTACGTGGTGGACAGCCATGCAGTGATGCCACATGTAATTCCTGTGTATAGGCATTGCACATGGCGTGCCACATCTAGCCACGTGTACTAAACATGGATGGGTATTACATGTGGTGCTAGTGACTTGGCGCCATGTGTAATACACGTGTCTACCACATGGACTATGCAGTCCAACGTAAGCCATGTGGAGTGTGTAGTGTATTGCGCACTCCATGTTGGCAGCCACATGTAATCCTTACACTTGGGCATTACATGTGGCTATTGCTATGCGTGTGTGCTGCATGGGTGGCACTTGGAACATGTTACGTGACGTGGCACAATGTGGCATTGTGCCACACGTGGCCATGTGGCCTGCATGCCACATGCCACCTCGGCGTGGCCGGTGGCCAGCATGTACCACAGGCCACGCCGAGTGGCCTGTATAGCTACGTAGCCTATGGAGGGCCCACAAAATCCCTCCAGGCAAATGCCCCCTCCCCTCCCTATCCCTATCAAAGCCTCGCACCCCACCTCTCCTCTATTAAAGCCTCGCACCCCACCTCTCCTCTATTAAAGCCTCGCACCTCACCTCGGCTGCTCCACCAACTCGCCCCCTATTCTCCATCAGTGTGCAAACGCCCCACCTCTCTTCCATCAACATGCCCTCCATCATTAGAGGAGCTAACCATGGAGTGTATCGTCTTGCAACAAGGATACATGGCACTTGATGAGATGTACAAGAAGAAGGACTTAAACAATCTAGACTTATACCATGGTAGAGAGATTTCAGGGAGATTATTATGGGAATTAAAGCAAATAATCAAAGCAAAGGAGAAGGACCTTGCCTCCCTATCCTCTATCAAAGCCTCGCACCCCACCTCTCCTCTATTACAGCCTCGCACCTCACCTCGGCTACTCCACCAACTCGCCCCCTATTCTCCATCAGTGTGCAAACGCCCCACCTCTCTTCCATCAACATGCCCTCCATCATTAGAGGAACTAACCATGGAGTGTATCATCTTGCAACAAGGATACATGGCACTTGATGAGATGTACAAGAAGAAGGACTTAAACAATCTAGACTTATACCATGGTAGAGAGATTTCAGGGAGATTATTATGGGAATTAAAGCAAATAATCAAAGCAAAGGAGAAGGACCTTGCAGCGATAGATGTGTTCGAGATTAGAATATCAAGCGCAATTGCTTATTATCGAAGGACATACAGAGTCATCAAAACAATGATAATGAGCAACTAATTAGGAATTCGGCCCAATTAATGGATGCGCATTGTAGAGCCTAATGAGTGTATTTCCTAAGTATTGAACGTAGTAATAATGCTAACACTACTTCATAATGCCAACTTCTTCGATGTAGTAATAATGTTGGCACTACTTCATAATGCCAACTTTAATGTATTTGTTGAGTTTTTTATAGCTTCATGATGATTATGTTTTTCCATGTTCATCTGATAAACCATGATAAGGGAGAGAGAGGAGAGAAAGAGGAGAGAGAAGAGGGGAGAGAGAGAGAGAGAGAGAGGAGTGATGAAGAGAGAAGAGTGGAGAGAATGTAGGGATGCTAATTTTTGAATATATATGTATATATATATATATATATATATATATATATATATATATATATATATATATATATATAAATAATAGGATTTTTTTAAATTAATTTTTTTATTTTTAAAAAAATAATTGATTTAAAATGGTCGAATTAAAAACGGCTGACTTATTTAAGGGTGTTAATCACCATTCAATACTTGTGTACTCCTACGTATTGTGCCATTCTTTCTTGTTCTTGTGTACTTTTTTGTTTCTCTTTTACAATGAGTTGTACAATCACATTCCCATCTTCTAAGAAGAATCTAAGTTTCAAACAACAATCGACGGGTTCTCGTGCGAGTACAAAGTTTTTACAAGAACAAGTAGCTCCCCACCACTCATTCTATGGATTGCAAGCCATAGGAAATATTGGATCTCGAGAGTTGTATATCCCTCTCGAGGCAACCTCTAATCATGAGGGGGAGGAGTTCTCTATATACTTGAGGACTCTCTTTCAACCAATTACTTGGCAATAGTTAATGCTTCATTGAACTCAAACCCACAACCAATAGCCATCTTAGACAGCCCACCCAGAGGTCTTCCAACTCAAAAGAATGTGATAGATTTATGTAGCCCCTTTCAAGATAACAACAAAAGAATGTGATAGATTTATGTAGCCCCTTTCAAGATAACAACAAAACCGATGCATCAGGCTCATCCACTATTTTGCAAGAGGAGATGGTAAGAGCATTTTGGAATACCTTTGGAGCATGAAGAAGGGAAACACATTAACAAAGATTTTAATGAATGTCAAAGAGGTTATCAAAGCTGTGGAGATTCCTAGTAGGTGATATAATGGTGATATTGCATTTGATCTCCCACCGACCATGGGAACATGCTCTGGAATGAAGCATAAGTATAATCCCCACTGGTGGTCAAAGCCACAAATCACTAACATTGCCTTCCCTGGGGTATTTCGAAGAAGCCATTGCCTAGGTAGTTTGAAGTGTGTGATTGAAATTTGCCCGCATTTAAAGAACCATAGAGTGTCAAATACATCACATTTTACTGGAAACGTGCTAAAGGCACCAACCACTGGAGAGGAGTGCAACAATGCGTCTTGAAATCTCCTTTACCATTACTTCTCAGTTTCGATAATGTGCGTTGATACATGCAATTGCTACATCTATTATGTGATACCCTCCGATGAGATGATGAGTAGATTAATGATACACATTGGCTTCCATCAACATAATGTATGTGCAGGCACATCAAAGGCACTAACTGATAGGACAAGGAAAATGGTGTCTAGGGTGCTAGGGGTAGATCGCAATGCTAGGGCAAGGAAGGTACAAATGTGTGTGGCCAAAGAAAACATAATGGCATCACTAGTGCAAGAAGGTGGTTCCTCACATTTGATTGGGGAATAAGAGTTCATCAACATTACAGAGGAGATGGGACCACTAGTGGAAGACAGCTGGTAGGCTAATCTGGTTGGGCAATCATGTTTGTGTAAAAGAGTTATTAAAATCTAGATAAGTAAATTGTGATATTTGAACAATTTGATTTTTAGGTTTTGGAGGTCAGTCTCACTACAGCTCGGCAAGGGCCTTCAAAGGAGAGCTTTGGCTTGGATGTACTTCTAAAGCTAAAGCAAGAGTGCATTTATGACTTCTTCCAACAAAAGCAGGTTCTCAGGTCAACGGTCATAAGTGCTATGTTTTCAAGATGTCCACCATTGGACCCACTTCAGGGTTGGATTTGGTGAATCAAATGCGACGGACCGGCTCTGGTGACTTGTGACATCATGCGTGGATACAGTTCGACCACACCCATCAAACATCATATTGGGTGGCCATGGCTTGTCATGTGTATGATCCAAGGTAGCATATTACCAATATAAAGTATTTAGGTAGATAGAGCTAGCTAATTGTGTAACCTCTTAAATGACTAGAGTTTTCACGTAGCATGCAGGATCTTCTCATGATTGCAACATATGAAATGAAAGAGGAGGATATGGAGGCCCAATGTCTGTTCTGGGAATGCATTAATGAAGTGATGGCCAACCATAGTTTTGAGAGGGTAGATTTATTTGGTTTCATGGGCAGAGGAGGCTCAGGCTAACTGGAATGCAGTTTACCATGTGCTCAATGGTGGAAAAAATAATGTCCCAATATAAATAGGGAGAGGTCTTGCCTATTTCATTGGGAGCAGAGCATGGTTGTCCACACAACAAAGTATATGTGTGTCACGTCTCAACAAGGAGAGCACAAAGCAATGTACTAAAAGTGGCGCATGGCTCCTACCAGTGAAGAAGGTGCATCGGTGGAGGCTTGATTGATATGTCAATGGTGGCGCAATGGTCATGTGATGTATAGAAATTTGTCAAAAATGGACTCTTGGTTGAGCTGGTGGGAGGTGCGCATAACACATTGGGGTTCAGTCAAACAATGATAGAGAGAAGTAATGATGGTTCAGATACCCTAAGAACAAACCTCGCATGGAGGTTGGCTGGTAGGGGAAGGATATAGAAACAAGATTTCTCTTTACAATGCATGTACTACCGATTTTTACGAAAAATGCAATTTGGCAAAGTACAAAGGCAGTCTCTTACTCTCAAGGCAAGCACATAGGGAGAGGTCCAAGCTTGGAGAAACTAAAAGAACGGTGCTCTACAAGAAAAATCCCAAGTGGTCCAAATAGTTAATCAGGCAACTGAAGGAACACCCATGTATAAGGCACCTACACCTCTCACTAGGGATAAACAACACACATGTAAGAGACCGCAAGTATGTTGGGAGGCCACAAAAGATCAATTTCAAGGAGCATGATACAAATAGTACTCCATAAAGAACAATGGAAGTCACTGAGGGAGATGTCATTGAGCGCGCAAGGTGAATGAAGCAATGTGGGGAAATTCAAAGGACATATATTGGCAGCAAGGTCACATGCAGTGGAATGCCTCATGGGGGTAAGAGGATGTGCTAAGGGTGTGCCTGCACCTTCCTTTGAAGCCTATCTCGCAGCACCCTAATGGTCTCATTAGGCAATGGATGTGGTTTTGCCTTGACTACGTGCTTCATTGCTATATTGTGGACACCAACATAGACCCAAAGCCCAATCCACCACCCAAGATATGGTGGCCAATTTCTATAGGAACCAACCTCACAAATGAGGAGGTATATTCATTATGGGAAGGTGGATACCAAGTCGAGAGCAAGAATGCAAAAGGTGTTATGCCCACCCCATCGCGTAGCAGTGGGCTTCAAGGTTCTTTACAACAACTGCAACTTCAAAAGATCCGTCATATGGGTCCACTACTAACATAGAGGCTTGTGACTCAGGCATGCGAAATGGCATAAGAGTCAAGTACCGCACATCGATATCAAAGGAAGTGGTCAAAAAAATAAAGGCCTCTTTGAAAATGAAAGTTATGGTGGTAGAAGAAGTGCAGAGAATGGAGCACAATTATGAAGTTTTAAAGAACGAATCGCACGGGGATGATGCACACGTGGGAAAATAAGACGAACCGTGTTGTACATGTCCAGATTTTGCAGATAGAGAATCCAAGAAGTAGCCGTATCTTACATGCAAGCACTTGTACTTCCTTTATTTACATGTGCTAGGATTAAGCCAGAGCGAGAATATATTCATCCACCAACCTATCCTATTAGACCTTGAGCTTTACAATGCCTTGTCTTGTAAGAGAATATACCCTTATTTAGACAATTGAATGCATGGATAATTAGTTGACCTCTAGTATTTTGGGACCTATATAACCTTTATGGAAGCAACCTCATTGTAGAGGGTTCAATTGTGCAATGTCTATCTCCCCCAGTCCCTCCCTCTTCCCCCCTAGCTTCTTCCAATTACTTCGTTGGTGGGTTCAACACATTGCTCTCCATTCTCTAGCTTAAACTTTAGGGGTGGCATCGAGGACATGGCTTTGGGTCTCCACACCCACTTAGATTTGATATTCAAGGGTATGTTTGTAAAGTCCTAAATCATGATTTTCTTTGATCTTGAAACCCAAATGTAGGGGTTCCCTTTGTAGAAACCTTGGTCTTCTAGCAGTTTTTTGAGAATCCATCAAATTGACATTTGCTGGGGTTGCTAGGGAGTTGTTGTGTGGACGGTGAGGCTTTTAGGATGAAAAGAGAATGGTTTCCCTTGTATAAGCCTTGAGCTTCTAATACCTTAATTGGGATCTAATAAGACTCAATTGGAGAGTACCACATCTCTTCTTGAGGGTTGTCTACTTGGCTAATTTGTGCAAAATGTCCAAACTCTTAAGCATCAAATCTACCTTGACTAACCAGGGTATTCCTGGGTACCCACTCCTTCTTAGTGACCTCCCCAAGGGTCTGCTGAGGTTAACATTGGGGAGTGGTCTTTATCTTTGTCTCAACAAGGTTTTGGGTCTCCGTTAGGGTTGGAGGGTTGTCATCTCATCCAGCTGAGGGGAGTGTTATGTCTTAGGTGTTACCAATGATGGTGTGTGGTGGAGGACGAGGCTTTGCAAAGCTCCTTTGTAGATATTCACGACCCCCCCCCCACACTGCAAAACAACACATGCATATAATAAAACAAAGTAACACCCACACACATGCATACAAAACAAAGTACACACACTCATGTGCACACAAACAAAATACACACACTCACAAAACAAAATACACACACACACCCATGCCCATCCATGCATGCACACACACACACATATAAAAACCCCCCAGTCTTAATAATTTTTATTTTTATTTTTACATTATATTTTAATATTTTATTAATATTCAAAAACCCTTTATTAATACTTTATTATTAAAAACATCCCTATATTATTTAATACATTAGAAAAAACCCTTTACTCTAACTTTTCTATTTTTTTAAATGTGGCCATGTGAATGGGGCTCACCCTGCCCGCATCATCTGATTCATGCCGATGCCTTCAACAACAGACCTTTCTCGTAGATCCGCTCCACATGTGTTCTCCCATGATGCTTTTGCCACATAATCATGCCGCTCTTAGCCCATTGTGCTACCCCTCCTTGCCTTTGCCCGTAGTTCCCACATTCTCGCCAGATAATCATGCCGCTCTTAGCTCACTATGCTAGCCCTTCTCGTCTTCACTGCTGCCAGCTCTGGCTTGTTGTCGTCTCCCATAAAAACCATCGCTATGGGAGCGCAAAACATAGAGAAGTGCATGTGTTTCCTTTTTTTTGTTTTTGTTATGCTTCCATCATCATCCCTAGCTGAGAGAGAGAGAGAGAGAGAGAGAGAGAGAGAGAGAGAGAGATGAAATGAAATGATATGATATATTAACGTCTCTAAGAGGCCATAGTGGCCTATGAGACCAAAACTGAGAGTACATTTGAAGTTGGTGTCTCATCAAAGAGAACAACTAAATGAGACTAAAAAGTACAATAAACTGATTGTCCTACAGTTATAAGAACACAACTGTGAGACTCCGAGATGATACTGAGAGTAGAAAATACTGGAAAATACTGAAAAATGTATATCAGGTAGATCCATGTATGCTGATCAGTTGAAGTGTTGCCCTCTCCTTAGATCAAGCAAGACCTCGACCGACCTTGCTACGCGAGATGTCCTCCGTTGACTCTCCGTCTCAGGAGTTGTAACTTTAACAGCACGACCTCATTCACAAGACGGTCAAAATGCTTCTCTAGCATTCTTGACATAAAACAGTCATTTAAAAACAGATTTCACATACAAATACAGTTCCAACAATATTTCCATCTTTTCTCATCACTCTACATCCTTTCACATTAGTCCCCATCTTTTCTCATCTTCCCACAATTTTTTTTTCTTCATCGATCCTTATCACATCACATCATTCCCACATCAAATCACATCCAATTACATCATCCACACATCAATCCACATCATCCATACATCCATCCACATCATCCACATCAATCCACATCATCCATAAATCCATCCACATCAATCCACATCATCCATACATCCATCCACATCAATCCACATTATCCACACATCCATCCACATCTTCCATACATCCATCCACATCAATCCACATTATCCACACATCAATCCACATCATCCATACATCCATTCACATCAATCCAGATTATCCACACATCAACCCACATCATCCATACATTCATCCACATCAATCCACATCATCCATACATCCATCCACATCAATCCACGTTATCCACACATCCATCCACATCTTCCACACATCAATCCACACGTCAATCCACATCATCCATACATCCATCCACATCAATCCACATTATCCACACATCAATCCACATCATCCATACATCCATTCATGTCAATCCACATTATCCACACATCAACCCACATCATCCATACATTCATTCACGTCAATCCACACATCCATCCACATCTTCCATACATCCATCCACATCCATCCACATCCATCCACATCCATCCACATGTCAATCCACATCATCCATCCACATCCATCCACATCCATCCACATCAATCCACATTATCCACACATCAATCCACATCATCCATACATCCATTCACGTCAATCCACATTATCCACACATCAACCCACATCATCCATACATCCATCCACATCAATCCACATTATCCACACATCCATCCACATCTTCCATACATCCATCCACATCAATCCACATCATCCATACATCCATCCACATCAATCCACATCATCCATACATCAATCCACATCAATCCACATTCATTTCATAAGTATTCCCATTCTCATCTAATCACATCTTTTTCTATCTCATCACTTATTTCCTCATTTATCCTCATCAGATCTCATCCACTTGCATCTCATCACTTCACATACATTAACATCTATCCAGTTTACATCGCATCTTATCACATCCATTTTACATCACATCTCATTCATTCACATCCCGATTCACATGCTAACACATTCATTCACGTCCCTTCTCGTTCATTCACATCCCGATTCACATCACATCACATTCATTCACATCCTATATCATTCATTCACATCCCGATTCACATGCTAACACATTCATTCACATCCTATATCATTCATTTACATCCTGATTCACATGCTAACACATTCATTCACATCCCGATTCATATGCTAACACATTCATTCACATCCTATATCATTCATTTACATCCTGATTCACATGACATGACATCTCATCTATTCATAGAATGTAAGAGAATTCCTATTTTTGATATAAAGATTCTTTACGCATCTATTTATGCATAAGAACAACTTCAGTGGGAATTAACACTTTTATAAAAATCCGTTTATGCATCTATTTATGCATAAATTTAATTTTAAGGAGAATAACACTTTCAAAATAAAAATAAATCTTTTATGCATCTTTCTATGCATAATCTCAATTTTAATGAGAATAACTCTTTTGAAATAAAAATAAATTTCTTTATGCATCTTTCTATATACATAAAATCAAAATTAATGAGAATAACTCTTTTGAAATAAAGATAAATTTCTTTATGCATCTTTCTATGCATAAAATAAAAATTAATGAGAATAACTCTTTTGAAATAAAATTTTTGACTTTTCTCATACTTTCTCTCTTACTTTTTGAATTTTTATCTTCACTCTCTACAAATTGAATCTTTCTTGTCAGTTTGAAATCTCCTTTCTCATTAACTCCCACCATATCTCCCTTCCACATCAGCAAAACATTCTCGTATTTAGGTGGGTCCCAAAAAGTAAAAATTTTTATCTTTTTATTTTTTTTACATTTTGAGGTGGAAAAAACACCACCCAACCAATATGTATGAATTTTTTATCTTCACTCTCTACAAATTGAATCTTTCTTGTCAGTTTGAAATCTCCTCTCATTAACTCCCACCATATCTCCCTTCCACATCAGCAAAACATTCTCGTATTTAGGTGGGCCCCAAAAAGTGAAAATTTTTTATTTTTTATTTTTTTACATTTTGAGGTGGAAAAAACACCACCCAACCAATATGTATGATGAAAATAAAATTTTCCCTCCAAAAAGCTTGTAATTCAAGGGTCACGTCAGAAGCCTGTCTCAGGAGCCAGTACATCCATAGCTAACTGTCACGTCCCCACAACCCCATAAACATAACTAACTGTCAGGAGAACCAACCACTACATCCATGAGATCCCGAAATTGTGGGGACCCCAAAAATTATTATTTTTTTAATTTTCTCATAAATGTAATTTATTGATGAGAAACTCCATGTTAGTATTTTTGTATATCAAAAATATCATTTTCTACTTAGAAAAACGGATTTGTGTTAAACTTCTAGCAAAGTTTTAACAGTCTCTCTCTCTCTCTCTCTCTCTCTCTCTCTCTCTCTCTCTCTCTCTCTCTCTCCCCCCCCCCTCTGAGGATCTCTCTGCTTTAGCTTCTTCCTCTCCTTAGCTATGGAGCCTTTGCAAGCTGTGTGTGTAGCCCCTTCTGAAGCTAGAAAACGAAAGGTTGATTTACACATTCGTATTCCTGAAGAGTATGGCAGCTCTAAAAAAACCCATCCTATTGATGGACAATCTGTCCAAGCTCGTAGGATAGCTAAGGAGAAAAATGTAGATCTTTGGGTTGATGGGCATCTCTATCCAATTGACCCTCCATTAAGAGCAAACCCTCCTTTCCACGATTTATCATCTTTTATGCAATTTGTTGGTGAAGGAGAGCTTGGCTTGTTAGGATATTGCAGAAGATTGACTATAAGTGGAGCTTGGCAAACCCATATTCTCCAATCTCAATTGCAAGCATCACAAATAAATCAAGAAATCAAGTTTTATCAGAGGAACACTAAGTTGCTGATAAGAAGAGCCCCTTTCACTCGCACAGTGAAGGAGATTCTCCAATGATATAGAACAGAGTGTGCAGGGGAATACCCTTGAAGCATTGCAAGAAGCCTCCGAGGCTTACCTTGTTGGGATTTTTGAAGACACCAACCTCCTTGCAATATATGCAAAGAGCATTACCATATCTGCCAAGGACATGTAACGAGCTCGGTGCATTCGAGGTGAGCGAGACACGATCTAGAGATCTTAGATGTTAACCTTCTTTTTAAAGCAACTCTTTTGTTTCAAACCTTCTTTTTGAAGCAACTCTTTTGTTTCAAACCCCCCTTTGTAACAAGCCTATCTAGCTTTCATTTGTAACCTTCTGATAATTAAAATTTTAAGTTTCTCTTACAATGTCTTGGTATCATCATGTTTGTTTAACATGGAGTGTCTATCATGTGCCAGTTTGTCACCCAAGATATCAGAAATGCTCCTGGAGGATTGAGGAAGGCCAGAACATTGCGAATTTGACTTCTGCAAAACGGCGATGTAGGCTCAAAATTTGCACTGTTCTAGCACTTCTCCCCTAGCCACTCAGGATCATTTCTGATGCATTTATAATGAAGTTGTGAGCACACTCATTGTGAGAAACATTAGTTTACAAGATAAAAACACCTTTAATCATGTGTGAAAATATAGTGTTTATCATCCAATGCATCAAAATTGCTCTTGGAGGACTGGGGAAGCTATGCCAGAATAGTGCGAATTTAGGCTCTGTAGCACGGCGATGCAGGCTCAAAATTTGCACTGTTCTGGCAGTGCTCCTCTAGCCACTCAGGATCATTTCTGATGCATTTATAATGAAGTTGAGTACACTAATTGTGAGAAACAATAGTTTATAAGATAAAAACAGCTTTAATCATGTGTAAAATTACATTATTTGTCATCCAATGCATCAGAATTGCTCCTAGAGGATTGGGAAACCGTGCAAATTTAGGCTCTCCGGCGGCGCTGCAGGCTCAAAATTTGCATTGTTCTGGCCAACCACTTAGGATCATTTTTGATAAAAATACCTTTAATCATGTGTAAAAATACATTATTTGTCATCCAATGCATCAGAATTGCTCCTGGAGGGCTGGGGAAGCTATGCCAGAACAGTGCGAATTTGGGCTCTACAGCAAACGGTGCAAGCTCAAAATTCGCATTGTTCTGGCACTGCTCCCCTAGCCACTTAGAATCATTTCTGATGCATTTATAATGAAGTTGAGTATACTAATATGAGAAATAATAGTTTATAAGATAAAAACAGCTTTAATCATGTGTAAAATTTGTCATCCAATGCATTAGATAAAAACAGCTTTAATCATGTGTAAAATTACATTATTTGTCATCCAATGCATCAGAATTGCTCCTCGAGGACAGGGGAAGCTACACCAGAACAGTGCGAATTTAGGCTCTGCAATGGCGCTGCAGGCTCAAAATTCGCATTGTTCTGGTGGCACTGCTCCCCCAACCACTCGGGATTATTTCTGATGCATTTATGATGAAGTTGAGTACATTAATTATAAAAAATAATAATTTACAAGATAAAAATACCTTTAATCATGTGTAAAAATACATTATTTATCATCCAATGCGTCAGAATTGCTCCTGGAGGGCTGGGGAAGCTATGCCAGAACAGTGCAAATTTGGGCTCTACAGCAGTGCAGGCTCAAAATTCGCACAGTTCTGGCACTGTTCCCCCAGCCACTCAGAATCATTTCTGATGCATTTATAATGAAGTTCAGTACACGAATTGTGAGAAACAATAGTTTATAAGATAAAAACAGCTTTAATCATGCGTAAAATTACATTATTTGTCATCCAATGCATCAGAATTGCTCCTGGAGGACTAGGGAAGCTATGCCAGAATAGTGTGAGTTTAGGCTCTGCAACGGCGCTGCAGGCTCAAAATTTGCACTGTTCTGGCACTGCTCCCCCAGCCACTCAGGATCATTTCTGATGCATTTATAATGAAGTTGAGTATATTAATTATAAAAAACGGTAACTTACAAGATAAAAATACCTTTAATCATGTGTAAAAATGCATTATTTGTCATCCAATGCATCAGAATTGCTCTTGGAGGACTGGGGAAGCTATGCCAGAACAGTGCGAATTTGGGCTCTACAACAACGGTGCAGGCTCAAAATTCACACTGTTCTGGCACTGCTCCGAATCATTTCTGATGCATTTATAATGAGGTTGAGTACATTGATTATGAAAAACAGTAATTTACAAGATAAAAATACCTTTAATCATGTGTAAAAATACATTAATTGTCATCCAATGCATCAGAATTGCTCCTGAAGGGCTGAGGAAGCTGTGCCAAAACAGTGCGAATTTGGGCTCTACAGCAGCGGTGTAGGCTCAAAATTTGCACTGTTTTGGCACTCTCCCCGAGGCTCCCAGGGTCATTTCTAATGCATTCACAAAAACATTGATGGTACAAACTAGAAAAAACAATGATATACTTGATGAAAATAAGTTTGCAAAAACTGTATTGTATTCATAATAAGAAGTGATACATCATCTTTACAAAAGCTTTCTTACAATATTGAGCTTCCTTCTCTTGTTATTGGGCAGAGTGTGCTCACGGAGTGATTGGGCTATTTCTTGAGGATCCTCTATGCCTATGCTTTTGGCTATACCTATACGAGCAAGAAGAAATCCAGAACCAAAAACATCAAAGGCAAGGGATTTTTTAATCAGGACTATACATTTGGTGCTCTGTGCCATAGAGGCTACACAGAGCACCTTAGAGAGGGCTTTCAAAAAGAAGACAGTGTAGGAAGATTGAGGGGTGTAGTCCTTGTGGTGGATAATGGCGATGCCATCCACAAGAAGCTGAGCAATATAGTGCGCCAACGCAACATCATGTCCATAGACCTTGGCCTAGCCTCTGCTGCTGTCGCCGCCTCTCCCTGCAAATGCGTCAATTTCAACCACCCTTTGCAATCAAAGGAAAAATCAAAATAGTTTCCTATACATAATTCCCATGGTTGTCCCCTCCTTATGCTTCCCAATCTGTAAAAATATAGAAAGTGGCACAATAACCAAAAAGGGTAAGGGTTAATTCTAGACATGTAGTGGAATCAGATATACCTTTCTTCTCATCAACTTGAAACTTGACTCTTCCACATTGTCAAAGCCCATGATGCTAAAGTGTTGATGTAGGTCTGTTAGGCTCCAATGCTTGCTTGCTGCCTCGCTTAATCCATCCATGAAGCTAAAGTGTTGACGCGGGTCTGTTAGGCTCCAATGCTTGCTTGTTGCCACACTGAGTTGCCACTCACTTAATCCATCCATTTTGCATCATCACAGAGCTACCTCAATAGGCATAATTTCTCCTTCTGAGGCTTGAAGTGGGATCCATGTCCCGTGCTTTTGCATCCATCTTTGGTAGTGCAGACGCACGTACAAAATAGAGCATGCCTTCAAGAACCTGCAAGACACTGTAGAATCTACTACATTGCACTTATACACATCACCTTGATGTGACCCCTCATTAACCTCCCAACCCTCTCCTAGTAATCCTTGAATTTGGTCAGACCGTACCTCCTTAAAAATATACATTATTTTTGTCTGGTGCATTGGCATGGAATTGAACATGTGCACAAAAACATGTAAAGGACAAAACCAATTTAGCCCTACTGACCTAGATGCCTTTGAAAACTTGAGTGATGTCTTGATATCACTTGCCATCTTAAACTTTAAGCATAAGATGGTCCAAGCATCTGGTTTGGGCCATTCAGGATTGTTAAGAGGGAGGTTGGGGATCTCTTCTAGCTTGCCAAATAAACTTGGTTTTTTATCTACAAAATATGAGTGAGAAAAGAAAAAGATATTGTTTTGTACAAGGTCACTTGGGCTTTGAGATACAAACATTGCCTCTCCATAGCATAGAAAACTCTAGTGAGGCTTTGGAGTGGTTGTTTCTCAAATAATTAGAGGAACAACCACTCCAAAGCCTCACTAGAGTTTTCTATCTACAAAATATGAGTGAGAAAAGAAAAAGATATTGTTCTGTACAAGATCACTTGGGCTTAGCATAGAAAACTCTAGTGAGGCTTTGGAGTGGTTGTTTCTCAACATAATTAGAGGGGAAAGAGGAAGAAAGAGGTTCAAAATGAGCTTTCCAAACCTAGAGTATGTTGGGGGGAAGTTTGAGAGGGAAAACACACTTTTGAGAAAAAATTAAAAAATTTTAAATTTTTAGGGTTTTCAATCTACGCGATTCTAGGTGGGGGGACCTCTAAGTTTGGGCCCAGAAGGTAGGGGGACAAGAGTAGTAATTAGGCCCCATTAGCAAACCAAAGCCTAGGCCCCCTAGGGTCAAAGAAGTCAAAAATGTGCACCCAGCCCTCCTCCTATTGGTCCATTCCTAATCAAAAGTTAATCCAAGAGGTCCTCTTTGAGTCCAAAAAATTCCTAATGATAATGGAAGTTTAAGATGATAATATGGTGACTTTGTAAACGAGTTGCAATGATAGTTGTAAATGAGTTGCAATGATTATTGTAAATGAGGTACAATGTGTGTAGTGCTCTTGTATCCATCTACTCCTCTCCTCTATTATCACCATGAATCTCAATGTGCATGACAGTAGAGGGAGAGGAGTAGACAGATACAAGAAGCGTAGAGAGAGAACCCGCTCTCCTAAACACCAAAAAAGCACTTGCTCAAAAATTCTCACTAAAAAAATACATCCTAATGGAAGGAGAGCGTCAAATATGTCATGTGAACATACATTTTGCTATTTTTCACATTAAAGCAAGGACTGAGTTACATCTTCCACAAATACAGTATCTCTACTCACAAGAATCCACTCAGTAGCAATATGATAATGATGGTAACCTTTACTTTCCGAGTTGTATCCCACAAAAATACATTTAACAACCTTATCATCAAGCTTGCTCTGCAAATTTTCTTAGATAAAAGGTGTAAGCAAGATAACCAAAAATGTATAAGTGAGCCACATAGGGCTTTCTACTATTCTAAGCTTCAAAAGGTGTACTCATATGCAAAGCCTTTGTAGGACACCTATTCAAAACATATGTTGCACACATGACTGCTTCTAGCCATAACCATGAGGTAACTCCTGACTTTTGACCATACAATGTGCCATTTCCATGAGAGACCTGTTTTTGCATTCAACTACACCGTTTTACTCAGGTGTATAGGGAACAATACATTGGTGTTTTATCCCATGATTAGCCATGTGTATGAATAAAACTCCTTAAACATATGCTCCCCCCCTCGATCAGTATAGAAGGCACCAATCTTACTTGTAGAAGCATTTTCAAACATAATAGCAAAGTGCTTGAAGCACAAAAAAGCCTCTGATTTTTGTTTCAATGGATATATCCAAGTATGTGTGGAATAATCATCAATGAATGTGACAAAATAGAGGTAGCTCCCAATAGATGGTATCCTCATAGGACCACATGATCACTCCATATAAGCTAAGCTGTAATATTTGGATAGCTCTAATTGAACTATCTTTGGGAAATGATGCACACTGCATGTTTCCACGAATACATCCCTCGTCGTCGCAAACATGTTTGATAGGGGCTTCAAGATGTGGCAGCTCAAACACCATGTCATGTTTATGCAAACCTAGCAAATTACCAAAGTTCAAGTGACCAAAGCGCGCATGCCATAGCTTAGCATCACCCATTGCCTTTGTGGTAGAAACTGTACATACAACGTGCCTTTGTCTTTCATATGCATCTAGCTTGTAAAGGCCACGAGACAAAGTACCAGAAGCAACAATTATATTATTGTCACTGCCATTAAGCCAGCTTTAGTAATGGCAGAGACAGATAACAAGTTTGTCTTGATCCCTAGTATATATAATACATCTGAAAGCGTGATTTTTTCACCATTTGTAGTAGTGAGAACAATTTTACCAATTCCTTTTACATGATATGAGGAATTGTTTTTGCACATGTAACAATGTTTCCCTGTGGTGGAGAAGATTCAAGTGGTAAGAACAAACTGCGATGAGAAGTAATGTGCTTACTAGCACCATTGTCGAAATACCAGACATGTACATTTGTAAACAACCATACATACATCCTTATGCGAAGGATCAAAATCGTACCACACAATAAAGGCCCAATCATCATGTACTGGTAGCAAATGCTTGATCTCCTATATGCATGATAGATCTGTTTTGCTTGGATTGCTCTTCTTGTAAGAGCACATAAATTAAGTCCTCAAACTTCAAGGCATTTGGATTGCCTTTCATGAGTCTGATGGTGGTAAAAGCAAAACCTTGATAATACAAGTCTGATGGTAAAAGCAAAACCTTGATAATACGAGTCTAGCAATGCATTCAAGACAATGGGCACCAATTAACTGTCATGATATACTTCATCAACACTGGCCAATTGATCCTTAAAATCCTTTATTTTGGTAAGGAAATTATCCATGGAGTCTCCCTCATCCATATGCTCTGACTCTAATTGCTTACGTAGATAAGCAACACGTGCTTCGTTACGTACTTGGTACAATGATGCATCCCAAGCATGTTTAGCAATCATGCATTACTGAATGTGAGGAATGATACCCCTCTTGACTAAGAAAGCAAGCAACACATGTGCATATGCATCTCTTCCATCCCACTTTGTTTGTTCCTGTGTGTAGGAGGTATGCTATGTTGT